>NC_139574.1:25019334-25619334 GCF_946808225.1 Silurus aristotelis | reverse complement strand
AGAGGAATTAGCTAATGATTAGTCAGACTAAATACTGTAATAAGGAAATACTGTTCTGGCGGAAAACATACTATATAAACGGCTTAATGATGGATTGTTAAGGGAATTTTGCAGGCATATAATGGTAACTTACATGACAATTGTTCATAGAGCATAGGTATGAGAGGGCACTGCCAGATCTGCTAATGGTCTTTCCTGTGTGCAGTGTATAAGCACAATGTATGAGCCAGAATATTTATATTTGTGTATGTTTGCAGTCTTCCAGGTGGAGTCACCATAGCCAGATTCCTGGGATTGTATAATAAGTCATGCCTAATCTGTGGGAAAGTTGTGAAGGTCAAAAACAGCTCTAATATGTACACCTGTTCTGCTCAGAACTGCACAGGTATTCAGGTTAAAGCAAATCTTGCCTATAATATCATAGTGCATGTATCCCAGACCTCAATCTTATGCAGTTTTAAGACATTGTGCTTTCGTATTTGGGAGAAAAGGCCTTGAATAGCTACATGTTTTGTGTAAGAAACATAAACGCCGATATCTGCAGGAGGCGGTAGATATAAGCTTTCAAAACTCTCTCAGAGCTATTTGTATAAGCTCTCCAAACTTTGTTTTCAGGGTCTTTCTGCATGCAGTGCTTCAGGGTAATGGGGAACATCTGTGCTGTCTGTACGAGGCCCCAGACATTCCAGGAAGACTTTGAGTATGAGCTGTGAGTCAACTGTTTTTGAACTTAGCACAAGCAAACACTTATTGAAAGCTGAAGTTTACAGAGAAAAAGACAAATCAAAAATAACATTTTACGATCATATTTTGAATGTAATTGACAGTTTTTTAATTTATCCAGTTATGAACAAACTGACAGTGATTTGGTCAGATATATTTATTTAATAATTGTACCTTATTGTGATGCCTTTCACACACACACACACAAAATATTATATATATATATATATATATATATATATATATATATATATATATATATATATATATATATATATATATATATATATATATAAGTCATACAAAAGCCATTGTACATGAGCATGAAAGTTTTTGTTGGGTTCATATGTATATACATATATAAAACAAGTTCATGTTCATGTACAATGGCTTTTGTATGATTCCCTATTATTATATTGCATACCACAATAACATTGTTTAATTTCTCAGCATTATCAGTAGCAAAAGTATTGTATTGTTTGTGCTATTTGAGTTTATTCAAGGTGACATGGTGGCACAGCTTCAGGGTCCTAGGTTCAATCCTAAGGCCAGGTTATTGTCTGTGTAGCGTTTATGTGAAAAGTCTCCTAGTGTCCTCATGTTTTTTTTCACTATGTTCTCTGGTTTCACCCCCACTCAAAAAACAAACAAAACAAAAACAAACTTACTTAACTGTTTATGCTAAATTGCCCCTAAAAATAAATGACCAATGTGCATAAATACAAGTGCACTGTGCTGTGCAATGGACTAGCATTGCATTTGAAGTGTCTCCTTACTTTGTGGTCAGTACTAAATGGGCTCTAGACCCATAACCCTGATCAGGATAAAGTCCTTCCTAAAGCTGAATGAAATAGTGAGTGAATGAGTGAATTTGGTCAATAAAAGGCAACCATTAAACTGTGTTAGGAGCAAACACATGTTAACATTTAAAGGTAATACATGGTATGGTATCACAGAGACTCCAGTGATGAGGAGCAAGCAAATGCATGTGGGGCAGCTGAGACATCAACACGCATTGATCAGAACCCTGATAGTATGAGTCTGATGAGAAGGGACGTGTCCATGGAAACGGAACCCTGAGTGATTCAGACACCTGCACTTTTAAACCCAGGTAGTAGTCACTTTATCAGTCTACACAGAAGATACACCATATCGCAAGACATTTATGTTTTTCTTGTGTGTTTGCATTTCGTTGACAGAGACAGTGAAGACCAGTGCCATGGCTTACACATACCAAAGTTGGAAAACATAGTTTGAGACTTGTGCAAGACAGAGGCTACTCTACAAGACCAGATTTGTTAACAGCATTAACTCAATAATTGTATGAAACTTCTCAGTCTAGGGTTAGTGTTTTCCATTGCAAAACTTTAGAAAAGCTTTTGTTTTTCAGACGTCCTATGATAATGTGGTCTGGCTGGTTGGATGTTGAGTTATTGCTTGAGTTTTTCATGGCCTTTGGCTTTTAGGAATTCCCGGTATGGGCGCTTTAACACTGAAACAAATATTTCAGGATTTCCAAATCTATCTTAGGATCTTTAACTTGTTTTATGACATGACAAAAATACTGAGCAAACAATTCCTGCTGGCATACAAATCTTCTTATTTCCTATTTTACACCGATGTACTCTCTCTTTTATTTGAACCCACTGCACTTTGTTGATGGTGATGTTTTCTCCAAGATTGTTGTAAAGCAGAACTCAAATAAAATCTGAATTTCAAGTTATATTAAGAACGGTCACTGAATTATAGTTTTCTGCCGCACTCGGTTTTAAATCAAAAGAATCACAATTCGGACGACACCGCACTGAGTATCGTTCGAGTGCGGTGGTTCAAAAGAGTCGACTCTTTTAAGTGACTCGCGTCATTCAAGGCAGAAGGACTGACGTGGAAAAGGGAGGAAGATAAGGGGACTGTCCGCACGCAGGGCGGTGAGAAAACACCGTCACTGAGCTTCACTCACCTAGTTCTCTCTCTCGACATCAGGAGACTAAACGGACGCAATGGCACCAAAGGTAAATGCCTACTATTTCCTCCCCCCCTGATTTCATATGGTTTGCATTTGCATGCTTTATAACTGTTTCATCATATTAGTGTGTACAGTTGTTTGAAATGTACTGTTTATTCGTCTGATCTGGTTGGATTTCATCAGTAAAAATTGTTGCAATTGTATGTATGTACAGTTTGAAACAGTTTTTAATACACTAACTTTTACAATGATGGTCACCTATAATGCATTTTTGGACCATAAAACACTATATAAGCCTGCTTCTTTGCTTTAGACTTACTTATAATCCATAATTAACCCCCTACAGGTTTTAAATTCTTAACTATTTAAAAATAATTTTTTCTATGATATGGATATTGTTATCAGAAAGTTTACTTTTCATGCAATAGGTGATCCTACATAATAATATTCTTATGAAATCTGTGATCTCAATATCCTTAGGGCAGATTTCTACTACTATGGCCATACCAGAGTTAAAATTGGTTGCAGGCCAACGCCCATAAAGCAAATAGTACTGCATTGTTGCGAACGCTCTAGTCCAACCTGGTGTAACTGCTTCCTGAGTTTCATTGTCTAGGCTCAGTTACCTGTTTAGGTAAAGAGGATTCCCCCCCCCCCCCCCCCAACCACACACACACACACACACACACACACACACACACACATGCTGTGAGTAACATGGCTATGAATCCTGTTTTACATCAGTACATAAAAACCAAGTTTTGACTATTGAGGAAAAGGTCAGGATCAGCTTAAAATCAAGTTTAAACATTGTTTTCAGCAGTCTGCTAAAACATTGCTGTCTCAGTAGTATTTCAATCTGTTTTAGGCTGTTTTGAGGCACACATTAAAAGATTATAGCACAGAGAGCTTATCCAAGTACAAAAGAATTTGGGGTATGACTGGAGAACAGCTGTTAATCTTTTAGGCATTCTTCAGAGCAAGCTACAAAAGTGATTGTGGCTAAGATTAAAAGTAGCATCTCAGCGCTTTAAGATATGCAATCTAATGGGATCAGACTGCAGCCTAAACCAGTCACAAATCTAAAGAAGATTTTGTTCTAGTTTTAATGCAGAATGTAGGATCAACTGTGTCTGTGTGTGAGTGAGTGAGTGAGAGAGAGAGAGAGAGAGAGAGAGAGAGAGAGAGAGAGAGAGAGAGAGAGAGAATTATGTGGAATCCCTATAATACTGAAACACTATAATGTATATACATTACATGGTGCTATTGTTTTGCTATGTTCCAACACTGGTTTGAAATCTTCTTATTGTTAGTTACTGTACACTTTTTTGGAAATGAAAGTAACAGTCAATTTAACAAGTAAAACCAAAATTTTTATTTAGTTTTACCTGTTCGTATGAAAATATTAGAAAAGTGTAATATTTTGTTATCATTGTTCACTACAATGAACAAATGATACTTTAGCAACTGAATATATCTTAAATAAAGGAAAAGTCTAACAAATATGTAGAACATTTTATTTTATTCCTAGACATATTTACTGATTTCAAGCTAAAATGGACGACTTCTGTTGGCAGATCATTTTGTTTATTTCTATAGAAATTGCTTGAAATAAGCAAAATAAGAAACTTTTTTGAAAATGAGCATATATCTTACGACAATCTAATGAAGATACACTTTAATTTGCCTATATTAAATTTATTTCTTTTGGCTAAGATATTGTTTGTTGCTGTTCCAAATTTTGTGTAATTTAAGACATTCCTTCAGTACACAGATCTAGAACTGGCCATCAACACCATAGTAACCCAGTTCCATGCAGCCTCAGCTAATGAAGCTTCAGCTCTGACAGTAAACGAGTTCCAGGGCATGCTATCCAAAGAACTGCCTTCAGTGGTAGGTATCATTTAGCACTGTAAACTCACATTAACCTAAAGGAAGCTCTGATTTAAAACTTTACTATATTCCGAATTCCCTCAGCCTTCTGGAAAAAAATTTGATCAGTATAATACACTGAAACCATTATATAAATATGACCATAATAAAGATTTATTTGCTTCTTTAACAGACTCCCAAGGACCAGGAAGGTCTTAACAAGATTCTGAGTGAGATGGATGTGGCAGAGGGGCAGGAAGTGACCTTTGAGAACTTTTGGAACCTGGTGAATTCCTATGCCACCTCTCAGTTTGGGCTGCTTCAGAAAGACAAAAGTGTTAAATGCAATTGCCTGTTACTCTGAAACTTAGGCAAGTGAATAAGCAAAGCATACTGCTCCCACCAGCCCCTCCCGGTTCATGTGGGTGCAATGCTGTTCCAGCAGGCTCCTGTTCCAACTTCCTTTGCCTTATCATCAACATGTTATCAGATTCTTTAGACAAAAATTCAGCCACACCTGTAACCTGAATGGCTAAACATTGCCAACATTGTTAGTGTCACATACACATGATATTTGTTACCAATATGTGAAGAAGCAGCTTTTATATTTACTAATATGCTTTGGTGCTGCACGATTGATGGTTAAACGTTTCTGATTTAACCTTCTCATCATGATATTCTTGTACAATGATGATATCTGCACGAATTATTGTGTTGTATGACGCAGTTTTTTAAAAAGTGTCTCTTTTATACATACTACAATTTTGTACAATGGTAAATATAAATAAGTATGTAAAATTATACAAAAGATATATGTTGGCATCTAGTTAAATATATATCAATAAAAAGATATATTAAAATAAATGCAGATGCATTTGGTGAGTGAGTATATTTTCTTGCTGTATATTTTCTTGCATGCAGTTCTGGGTTAAATTTGTTATCCTCATTTTTTATGATCTCTTTCTTACATGTCTGCTAGGGTGTCATACTTTGTGCAAAAATTGGCAGTACTCTGTTTAGAAAGTTCCATGGTCATGAGACCACAATAGTTAAGCTGACCATATGGTTTTGTTCTCAAAATATCTTCAGAGGATATTTGTCCCAGCAGCAGTAAGCCTACATTTCCTGCAGGGGTCAGTGTAGCCCTTATGTAGTCTCCAACAACTATTCTTGTGCAACAGTTTTCCTACTTTACATATAAATATTCAGCAATATACAAAAGTTGGCTTTGCATTTTTGTATTCTTTTTGACAATTTCTTTGGCTTTTGTGACACAATCTACATAAATCTAGTTGGTTATGCTCATTTTCCCTAAGACAGCCAGTCATCTTCAGAAAGCTGCCCCATCTATTGCTCCAGCTGTCCTTTAGCTGTCCTACATGTTCCAGAATTTTTTATGATTTTCTGCTGTTCATTTTAATAAAGTTTATTTTGTCCCACCACACTGACCTCTTTGTTTGACAAATGTTAAATACATTTTAAACCTGAATGTTAAATCTGAATCTCAACCAGACTAATGATAGACCAATTCATAATAATAGTATGTATTAAAGTTACTGTTGTGACACATTTAAATAATGATTCCAATATCTGATTACAAGCATGTCTACATTGATGTCTATAGTGACAAGCCCTACATCACTTTAGCCTTCAGCTATATTTTCACATTCACATGCTCTACTTTAAATTTGCATACAAAAGCAAAAAATAAATAAAAAGTAATGATGCTTAAATCTCTCTTGCAAACTTTTTTAATATTCCTGGCAGGGTTATAATGGATCCGGAGCCTACCCTGGGCTAGTAAGGTGGGTATACAGTATGGCCAAGTCACTTGCCAGGCATCTTGCATAACACACACACACACACACACACACACACACACACACAATTTATCTTAATCCCCTTTTGCAGGCTTGTTTTTGTGAAGTGGGAGGTCCTGCAAAAAGCCTAGATGGACAAGGACATTTAGCTCTAAATGAATGGTTACAGTCATGGTGTCGAGAACATAAACTTCTCTTTGTTAATAACTGGAACTGTTTCTGGGAGCGTCCTAGGTTCTTCCGCCCTGATGGCCTGCACCCCAGCAGAGTTGGAGCAGCAGTGCTATCAGATAACATCTCTAGGATACTACACACCATCTGACTGGTAAGACATCAAGAAATCTTCAACTATAAGAACACGCATACTACAGACCAAATAGTTACAAGTTCACACACAGCTCAGTTTATAGAAACCGTATCTATTCCTCGTGTAGTAAAACCAAGAATTACATACACAAGATCCAGAAATAATCTTATTGCAGTTAAAACTGAAAAATGCCAGATAAACAAACACAACAAAGTTCTAAAGTTCGGTCTTTTAAACATTAGATCACTTGCACCCAAAGCACTGATTGTAAATGAGATGATCACAGAGAATAATCTCGATGCACTCTGTCTCACTGAGACCTGGATTAAACCAGGTGATTATATGGGTCTAAACGAGTCGACACCGTCAGGATATGTTTATAAGCATGAGCCCCGTCAGACTGGTCGTGGGGGGGGTGTAGGAACCATTTATAGTGCTTCTCTTAATGTTAGTCAGAGATTAGGATTCAGCTTTAAATCATTTGAAGTGCTCGTTCTTAAAATTGCACTTTCAGAGATGCATAGAAAACTCGCTCTGGTCACCGTGTACAGACCCCCAGGACCCTACGCTGATTTTCTTCATGAGTTTGCTTGTTTTCTCTCAGACCTCCTGATCAGCTTTGATAAAGTGCTGCTTGTAGGAGATTTTAATATTCATGTAGATGATGAAAACGATGCCCTAGGATTATCATTTGTCGATTTACTAAACTCTTTTGGAGTTAAACAAAACGTCACCAGACCAACCCACCGTTTTAACCACACACTAGACTTAATAATATCCCACGGAGCAGACGTCACTGATATAGATATTTTACCCCAGAGTGATGACATCACAGACCATTATCTCCTACTGTACACACTACCGGTAGAGCAGATTAACCGTGTTTCACCACGTTATCGACCTGGTAGGACTATTATTCCAACCACTAAGGACAGATTCATAAATAACCTGCCTGATTTATCTCAGTTTCACATTAAACCCATAAATGCTGATCATCTTGATGAGATGGCGAACAACATAGACCTTATCCTCACTAGCACTTTAGACACTGTTGCCCCCATCCGGTTAAAAAAGGTTCGAGAACAAGCACCTGCACCTTGGTATAATAGTCATACGCATGCCCTAAAGAGAACAACACGTAATCTGGAGAGAAAATGGAGGAAAACTAAATTGGAGGTATTTAGAATTGCGTATAAAGACAGTATGCTTAGCTACAGACAGGCGCTAAAAGCTGCTAGAGCTAAACACCTGAGCAAACTCATAGAAAATAACAAAAACAATCCCAGGTTCCTTTTCAGTACAGTCGCTAAATTAACAACAAATCAGGGATCTGAAAAATGTGTTCCATCACAGTTTAGTAGTGAAGACTTTATGAATTTCTTCACTGAAAAAATAGATAACATTCGAAAAACAATTGTGGCAGTTCAACCTCTGACAGCATCTCCCGACACAATCGTACTTACAACCCCACAACTACACTGTTTTACATGTATAGGACAGGAAGAGCTGTATGATGCTATTATGAAAGCTAAATCAACAACATGTCAGTTAGATCCAATTCCCACTAAACTACTGAAGGAAGTGTTATATACAGCTGGTGAGCCTCTTTTAAATATTATTAACTCCTCACTATCGTTAGGTCATGTCCCTAAATCCCTCAAGTTAGCAGTTATTAAGCCCCTCATTAAAAAACCTAATCTGGATCCAAACACGCTATCGAATTACAGACCAATTTCAAATCTCCCATTTATGTCTAAGATTTTAGAAAAGATTGTCGCTGCCCAGTTATGTAACCACTTGCAGGAGAACAATATCTTTGAAGAGTTTCAGTCAGGTTTTAGGCCCCATCATAGCACAGAAACTGCTCTAGTTAAAATCACTAACGACCTGTTTTTAGCTTCAGACCAAGGCTACATCTCCCTATTAGTTTTACTAGATCTTAGTGCTGCGTTCGACACTATAGATCATGATCTTCTCCTCGATCGCTTACAGAATTACATCGGTATTCAGGGACAGGCATTAAGCTGGTTTAAATCCTACCTGTCCAATCGTTACCATTTCGTAGATTTAAATGGAGAGCTATCCAGGATAATGCTAGTAAATTATGGCGTGCCACAAGGGTCAGTTCTGGGACCCCTGCTTTTTACAATATACATGCTTCCATTAGGAAATATTATTAGAAGGCATGGAATTAGCTTCCATTGTTATGCTGATGATACCCAGCTATATATTTCATCCAAACCAGGCGATACAGCTCAATTAGCTCGCATAACTGAGTGTGTTGAAGAAATAAGAGATTGGATGACCCATAACTTTCTGCTATTAAATCCTGATAAAACGGAGATTTTGCTCATCGGCCCAAAAAATAGTACACAGAAGCTCCAGCATCTCAGCCTGCATTTAGACGGTTGTTCTGTAACTACTAGTTCAACGGTAAAAGACCTGGGAGTTATTTTAGACAGCAACTTATCTTTTAAAAATCACATCACTCAAGTTACAAAAACAGCCTTCTTTCACCTTAGAAATATTTCTAAGCTAAGAAATATGTTATCTATATCTGATGCAGAGAAGCTCGTCCATGCGTTTATGACCTCTAGAATAGACTACTGTAATGCATTACTAGGTGGATGTCCTGCATCATTAATAAACAAGCTTCAGTTAGTTCAGAATGCAGCAGCAAGAGTTCTTACTAGGTCAAGAAAATACGATCATATAACCCCAATCTTATCGTCCCTACATTGGCTTCCTATTAAGTTTCGAATAGACTACAAACTACTGCTACTCACTTTTAAAGCACTAAATGGTTTGGCTCCCATGTATCTATCCAGTCTCTTAACACGCTACAATCCGTCACGCTCCCTGAGATCTCAAAACTCTGGGCTTCTAGTAGTTCCTAGAATAGCAAAGTCCACTAAAGGCGGTAGAGCATTTTCACATTTAGCTCCTAAACTCTGGAATAGTCTTCCTGACAGTGTTCGGGGTTCAGATACACTCTCCCAGTTTAAGTGCAGATTAAAAACATATCTTTTTAGCAAAGCCTACACATAACACACATCACACACATCACATCACAACCTTGTGCTCCAGAATATATGATCACATGCACATTATCAACTTGTGCTGTTAATATCATGAACAGCAGCTACGCTAATTCCTCTCCACTGCTTCTCTTTCTCTCCCCATCCCGAGGCTTCCTGAGGTTTGGCCAGCTCCAGTCACGTCCCACCTCGTGAAGATTATGGACCTATGGATGATCATGGAGAAGTAGATGCCGAGTGTTTAAAGGCCCTGGCATGGAGAAGCTGATGCTGGATCTATGATGATCACAAATTGTTCTGTATTGTTGAAAGATTTATGACCAAACTTTTGATGTCACCCATATGAGGATGGGTTCCCCTTTGAGTCTGGTTCCTCTCAAGGTTTCTTCCTCATATCATCTAAGGGAGTTTTTCCTTGCCACTGTCGCCACGGCTGCTCATCAGGGACAAACGCACACCATTCACCTTCACTGTTGTTTTCTGTAAAGCTGCTTTGAGACAATGTCTGTTGTGAAAAGCGCTATACAAATAAACTTGACTTGACTTGACTTGACAGCATCTCCCGACACAATCGTACTTACAACCCCACAACTACACTGTTTTACATGTATAGGACAGGAAGAGCTGTATGATGCTATTATGAAAGCTAAATCAACAACATGTCAGTTAGATCCAATTCCCACTAAACTACTGAAGGAAGTGTTATATACAGCTGGTGAGCCTCTTTTAAATATTATTAACTCCTCACTATCGTTAGGTCATGTCCCTAAATCCCTCAAGTTAGCAGTTATTAAGCCCCTCATTAAAAAACCTAATCTGGATCCAAACACGCTATCGAATTACAGACCAATTTCAAATCTCCCATTTATGTCTAAGATTTTAGAAAAGATTGTCGCTGCCCAGTTATGTAACCACTTGCAGGAGAACAATATCTTTGAAGAGTTTCAGTCAGGTTTTAGGCCCCATCATAGCACAGAAACTGCTCTAGTTAAAATCACTAACGACCTGTTTTTAGCTTCAGACCAAGGCTACATCTCCCTATTAGTTTTACTAGATCTTAGTGCTGCGTTCGACACTATAGATCATGATCTTCTCCTCGATCGCTTACAGAATTACATCGGTATTCAGGGACAGGCATTAAGCTGGTTTAAATCCTACCTGTCCAATCGTTACCATTTCGTAGATTTAAATGGAGAGCTATCCAGGATAATGCTAGTAAATTATGGCGTGCCACAAGGGTCAGTTCTGGGACCCCTGCTTTTTACAATATACATGCTTCCATTAGGAAATATTATTAGAAGGCATGGAATTAGCTTCCATTGTTATGCTGATGATACCCAGCTATATATTTCATCCAAACCAGGCGATACAGCTCAATTAGCTCGCATAACTGAGTGTGTTGAAGAAATAAGAGATTGGATGACCCATAACTTTCTGCTATTAAATCCTGATAAAACGGAGATTTTGCTCATCGGCCCAAAAAATAGTACACAGAAGCTCCAGCATCTCAGCCTGCATTTAGACGGTTGTTCTGTAACTACTAGTTCAACGGTAAAAGACCTGGGAGTTATTTTAGACAGCAACTTATCTTTTAAAAATCACATCAATCAAGTTACAAAAACAGCCTTCTTTCACCTTAAAAATATTTCTAAGCTAAGAAATATGTTATCTATATCTGATGCAGAGAAGCTCGTCCATGCGTTTATGACCTCTAGAATAGACTACTGTAATGCATTACTAGGTGGATGTCCTGCATCATTAATAAACAAGCTTCAGTTAGTTCAGAATGCCGCAGCAAGAGTTCTTACTAGGTCAAGAAAATACGATCATATAACCCCAATCTTATCGTCCCTACATTGGCTTCCTATTAAGTTTCGAATAGACTACAAACTACTGCTACTCACTTATAAAGCACTAAATGGTTTGGCTCCCATGTATCTATCCAGTCTCTTAACACGCTACAATCCGTCACGCTCCCTGAGATCTCAAAACTCTGGGCTTCTAGTAGTTCCTAGAATAGCAAAGTCCACTAAAGGCGGTAGAGCATTTTCACATTTAGCTCCTAAACTCTGGAATAGTCTTCCTGACAGTGTTCGGGGTTCAGATACACTCTCCCAGTTTAAGTGCAGATTAAAAACATATCTTTTTAGCAAAGCCTACACATAACACACATCACACACATCACATCACAACCTTGTGCTCCAGAACATCTGATCACATGCACATTATCAACTTGTGCTGTTAATATCATGAACAGCAGCTACGCTAATTCCTCTCCACTGCTTCTCTTTCTCTCCCCATCCCGAGGCTTCCTGAGGTTTGGCCAGCTCCAGTCACGTCCCACCTCGTGAAGATTATGGACCTATGGATGATCATGGAGAAGTAGATGCCGAGTGTTTAAAGGCCCTGGCATGGAGAAGCTGATGCTGGATCTATGATGATCACAAATTGTTCTGTATTGTTGAAAGATTTATGACCAAACTTTTGATGTCACCCATATGAGGATGGGTTCCCCTTTGAGTCTGGTTCCTCTCAAGGTTTCTTCCTCATATCATCTAAGGGAGTTTTTCCTTGCCACTGTCGCCACGGCTGCTCATCAGGGACAAACGCACACCATTCACCTTCACTGTTGTTTTCTGTAAAGCTGCTTTGAGACAATGTCTGTTGTGAAAAGCGCTATACAAATAAACTTGACTTGACTTGACTTGACAAGGAGAGAACATGGAAAACACAGAAAAGCACCTTAACCCTGGGGTTCAGGGATTCTTTCCCTGGAACCTAGAGCTGTGTGGAAATGTATTTAATATTCATACAAATTAATGACTGTACTTTAATTTAAACACACTGGGTTGGAAGAGACTGCATAAGTATACAAACAGTAAATTATTAGCTGCCTATTTAAGAACATGATATGATTTAAAAATGGCTTTGGCAAATCAATGAATGTGTACTAGTAATGTACTAATCATTTAATGCATCAGCCAGTGGTACTAAATCAAGTCAAGTTTATTTGTATAGCGCTTTTCACAACAGACATTGTCTCAAAGCATCTTTACAGAAATCAACAGTCAAGGTGAATGGTGTGCATTTATCTCTGATGAGCAGACTGTGGCAAGGAAAAACTCCCTTAGATGTTATGAGAAAGAAACCTTGAGAGGAACCAGACTCAAAAGGGGAACCCATCCTCATTTGGGTGACATCAAGAGTTTGATCCTAAATTTTCAACAATACAGAACACTGGAGAGAGAGAGAGAACTAACATGAGTACTGGAGTATAAGATTATAACTAATGTTCTTTCTGCAGTCGTATACAGTCTTTTTGGTTATAAAACTAGGAGCTACTGAGCTCAACATTTGTGATCATCACAGATCCAGCACCAGCTTCTCCATGCCAGAGCCTTTAAACACCCCAGGAGGTCCAATGTCAAAACATGTAGTGGGATCCAATTGGCACTGGTACGGTTCTAGATGGTAGGGGATGTTTGCGAGTTTGGCATCTACTTCTTTAAAGGTCCATTAACTTCATGAGGTGGGACTTGACTGGAGCAACCTCAGGATGCCTCTGGTTGGGGAGAGATCATATTCATCTCATATTGATATTGATCATATTCAGTAATCAGGTTGTGTCAATGTTTGATTGATATTAAATGCAGATGTGTGACGTGGAAATGCAGACGAGCTAAATGCTTTGTTGTTGGATTGAAATCTGGCATGTTCCTCACCTATGCTCCCGCCCACTGCATGCTCAGTGCTTTTTTAGATATCAGATGTGCGCACGCGCAGAGATAAGGCGCATGCGCGCTGCAACATATCCGCCGGAAACGGTTTATGTAGCTAGGGAGTTTATTGTTTATAGTAAACTTAAACTTTGTAGCCCAACAGGCTGATGGACGACTGGATTTGTATAATTACTATTAGCAATTAAAGTTGTTTCATCTACCTTTAATATGAGGATTTGGGGGTGGAAAGGGGAAATGAAGCCATGTCTGCGCAGCAGTCAGAGGTGAAGCAAGTGTGTGAGAAGGATCAGGTTTAGGAAGAATAACGCGTTGGCAGTGGTTTATTACTAGAAGGTGTTGTTTTTCGGTTTATGAAGACATGATGGAAGATAGAGAAGCAGATACTGTTAGGAAAATGCCCGATCTCGACTCGTGTGTAACTTGTACAACGAAGCTGAGCAGCAGCGCTGAACCCAAACTTCTCCCTTGTCTGCACCTGATGTGTAAAGCGTGCACTGTGAACAAACACGCCAAAGGTAAACATAATGATATATATCATATCATAACTAATAGTGCTTAACTCTGTTATTAATCATTTTAGTTCAATCTGAACCTGACAGCAGCAGCAGCTTTGGAGATTAATAGATGAAAGTGCTAGGAATGGCAGAGTTGTGTCTAACTTCACTTACTACTACTAATAATAATTGTTTTATTTTATTTAATGCTGTTTACAAATTTGCTTTTTAAAATTGCTTTTTAAAAAGTTTGCCCTTAATACCATTCTATCAAGCGTTAAGCAACATTTAAGGAAAATAAAGCAGTTTTATCCTTGTAGATAAAAGATTCATTTTGTTTAAAGTACCATTTGGGATTTCCCTGTGCATCTATTTACACCAGTTGTTTTTAATACCCATCCTAGTAGTTAAATAGTGATGCTTTGCCATATCAGGAACCGAGGATCTTCTCAGGAGTGAAGGTAGAGGTCAAACAGAAAAGGAAATATCAAGACAGAATACCTTTTTAAGTCTGATAAGGAAAGCCAGCACTGATGGTAAAAGGATGAAATTAAAGAATCATTTAACCAAAATGTTTTCTTTTGCATTTTCCCGTTTATGACTATGCCCCTGAAGTTTGCTGAATCCAATGTACAACGCAGTTCAATTCTAAGTATACTGTATTTTTCGGACTATAAGCCGCTACTTTTTCCCCCATGTTTTGAACCCCGCGGCTTAAACAACGAAGCGGCTTATTTATGAATTTTTCCTGGGTTTTTCCTGGTTTCACAAACTTCAAGCGAAAAAACTGAACCCCATAACATTAGAACAATGAAATTTCCAAACGGAAACGAAAAAACGCACCTCACCTGTGTTCTGAGCTGCACGGCATCGGGAGAAAAAACTTCCATCGGGTGATTTTTTTTTTTTTTTAAACGCACTACGATGCCAAAAGATAAACTCCTGAGAGAAATAGTTGTGAAAGGAAGGAGGAAGACAGTGAACAATGACTTACTTGGTCGGCTACTGTTTAGATACAAGCCTTTGTAACACATTGAGTCAGGGTGAAGGGAGAGCTCGCTTCTGGCAGGCTATTCCCAAAATACTGCTATGCTCCTAAAGGAAGCGCAACATATTTCACCCTGTACACCGTGTGTAACGTGTCTTTCGTTAAAGCCTGTGTAAAGTACATTAGTGTAGACGGCTTATAGACAGGTGCGGCTTATTCATGTTAAAAATTTTGTAAATTCACCTATATATGGGTGCTCTTTATAGTCCGGAAATTACAGTAGTTGTTTAAAATTGTAGCATTTACTCAACTTTCATTACTTGACCAGGAGAAGTGTAACTTCTTTATTGCCTTAATCCTTTTCATGGTTGTTTTCATTCCCACATTTGTGAAGTGGAATCATGTAACTGACAGCTGGGGCATTAACACACAATAGTTGTAGCATTGAACTGTAGGAAAAAAATGGTTAACATGATAAGCTCAGTAACTTTTTAAACCTTCTAATATCATGTGTTCCTGTCATGCAGGAAATGTATTTTTTCCTGGTACACAGCCAAGTCAGTATAATCAAAGCAGCACCTAACGGGTGATTAGAATCAGCACACTTGAACACAACTTGTTTTCTTGTTGACTGATGTTTTTTTTTAAAGTAATAAATGTAAAAGTAATAAGTGTATGAAGTGGCAATACATGAATTACATGCAAATTTTTTTTAATTTTGAAAACAATGAGGAATATGTTGGCGTTACATGTATTTTTTTATTTTAATTTTTTTTTTACAACAAAGTAAACCAATTTTTATTCTCTGCTTAGTTACTATGACACCATGGTTATGGGACAAACATCCTGCTAATGTTGATGCTTTTTAAAGAACCCTATGGACAAACTTGTGTGATATATAATTTAAGCAGTAATGCACAAGCAAGAGTGTTGTACTATTGAGTATCAGTTTGGCTGACAGTAATATGTTTGACTAGTTTGCACAAGGCTTTTATAATTGGGTGCTTTGTAGAATAGTGTTATTTATTAGATTTTTTCTTACTTTAGAATGCCCAGTGTGTCACCAGTCTTTCAAGCTGTCTGAAGTTACAGATTGCTACATTTTCGAGGACTCTGCCCCTAAGGTAACCTTATTTATATTTATACAGTGTATCTGTATCCATGTTGTCTTCTGGAAATATTTCTTAGCCTCGATATTATATGGCATTTTTCTCCACAATGATTTAAACATAAAAGCGCTATCTCTCGTGCTGCTTCCTTTATCTGCAGTAGTATTATTCATTCATTCATTCATCTTCTCCCGCTTATCCGTATGCGGGTCGCGGGGGCAGCAGTCTAAGCAGATTCCCCAGACACTTCTCCGTGTCCAGGGATCGGGCTGTCAAGGCCCCCGCCTTAGACTGCTGCCCAATCCTCTCGGCACCGGTCCCGAACGGTCCCTCCTGCAGGTGGTGAGCCCACGGGAAGCAGTAGTATTATAATTATTGTTATTATAATTGTTGTTTTTGTCTTATCATTATGTACAAGCTTTTGGTACATCAAAAAAGGAATCTCCAAATTTACTTGGTTTTTACAAGGTTTTGTTTGCCAGCCATTCATCATCCAGAATGAACGCAACACTGGTTGCAATCATTAATCACATTCTTATTACACTCTCACAAAAATACACTTACATGGTGGAGCAAGTAACTTTTTAAGATGAACATGTTCTACATGTAGTCTAGACAGTAATAAAAAGTAAGTACAGGTTCCTGGTACTCCTTGTTTGATGTACAGTATAAACTTTCTGACACGTTAGAAACACAGCACAAAGCAAATATTGTGTCTAACATAAGATAACATTAGTATCAAATATTACTGACATTACTGGGCTGCATGCAGCACACTTGGTAAAATCTGATTTAAGGATCAGATTTTTTCCTGCTGTTTGTACATTACAGGCCAAAAGAATTGGAAGCAGCGCTACTTTCAACAGCTTGCAAATAATTAAAACGTATCACTTAATGGGACTTTCACTAAGATTTTTGTTAACCACCATATTTAATGGCATTTGCAATATTTTGAATAGAATCGGTAAATGTTGTCAATAAACAGTACTTTTCATTATCGAAAAGTAAATGTAATTACGAAATATTCAACACCCCGACACTCTTTTGGCCTGCGGTGTAGTAGATCCCGGTGTCTAATTAAATCTGTCGATCGAATGTCTGTAAGTCTGAGTTGAATGTAATCTGTATGTCTAGTGTGGGGGATGTGATGATTCTGCCCTGAGTGGATGGTGCAAGGAGTGTGATGAAGCTCTGTGTCCAGATTGTGTGTCGGCTCATCAGCGCGTAAAGATGACGCGCAACCATACAGTCGTACCACAGGAACCCCAGTCAGGTCTGCCCGTATAAAAAGCGCTCATGTAGAGATCTTTGTTCATTGAAGGAAAAACAAGCACTGAATGTTCTATGAGATGTTGATAAAGTGATCTGAGGTCTGTGACATGGCCATGGTGTGGTATCTCTTAAAATGTTTTGTATTATGTCTAAAGTTATAAGAATTAGAACGGTTTAAATGACAAGTAATTTATACACTTATACCACTGTTAAATCAAAAGGTGACTGATTAATTACTTTAATTAATTGACTGATTTGGTAAACACTATCACAGTGCTGCACATTAGGGCTCCAGCCAGTGAAGGAAATGTAGCTGTTCTCGCTGTGTAATTCACCACCTTTTGATTAGAAATAAGAAGCAGTCATTATGAGGTTAAGAAAATCAGACGTCATTAGAGGCTTATTTCTTTGCACCCATATTGTTTAGATTTTATTAGACTTAAAATACTTTTTTTTTCATGGTTAGATTCCAAACAATATACAGAACACCATATATTTAATAGCTTTAAATCCAGGTTTTTGAGGTGCACACATTAGGAAGGGCATCTTGAATTTCAACCGGGTTTACATGGTTTCGTTTTTCTGGCTGTGGGGGTGGTGGTGGCAGCTGTTTGGCACCTTAACACTCACTTCCAAACAAAACCTCTGAAGTTTTGCTCACACATTAACATGTGTGCTGGATGATCATGAAGTAAAAAAGTACAGAGGTCAGAACGGTGTTTTGAAGACGAATAAACCAAACAAAAATCATTTAAATATACTTTTATGTACTTGCAGAAATAATTAAGAAACATTATGGTAGAAACAGTATGGTTTTCCAAATGAGCATCTCTGACACTATAATACACTAATATATTTTTCTTCTTCAGGTTTGAGTACAAGTATGCGCTGTGCTTTACACATACAGGAGCGTTTGAAGTTCTTCTGTGTCACCTGTGACCGGCTAACCTGTAGAGACTGTCAGCTGATTGACCACAGAAACCACAGGTACTATGGTATTTCATCATGTCATATTTGTCATGTGAAACCCATCGAATTGAAGTATCCATAGTACATACAAATACATAAATAAAATATATAAAAGGTATTCGAATATATAAACATTTTGAAATAAAGTAGAATATATATATATATGTGTGTGTGTGTGTGTGTGTGTGTGTGTGTGTGTATATATATGTATGTATGTATGTATGTATGTATGTATGTATATATACACACACACACACACACACATCTACCAGGAGGATATAGAGCAATTCATTCTTACCGCTGACCAGCTTTATGGAGATGCTGATGTAATTTTCCAGCAGGATTCGGCATCTGCCCAAAAACACCAAAAGTTGGTTAAATGACCATGGAGTTTGTGTGCTTGAGTGGCCAGCAAACTCACCAGACCTGAACCCTATAGACATTCTATGTGGTATTGTCAAGAGGAAAATGAGAAACAAGAGACCAAAAAATGCAAATGAGCTGAAGCCCAATGTGAAAGAAACCTGGGCTTCCATACCACCTCAGCAGTGCCACAGACTGATCACCTCCATGCCACGCTGCATTAAAGTAGTAATTAAAGCAAAAAGAGCCCCTACCAAATATTGAGTACATATACAGTAAATTATCATTTTCCAGAAGCCCAAAAATTCACACACACTTTTTTTTTTTATTATTATTATTATTATTATTATTATTATTATTATTATTATTATAACAACAATAATAATAATAAAGTATTCAGGTCCCCTGGTGGTCCAGTGGTTAGGCTTCGTGCTCTGAACCGCCGCATCCCAGGTTCGATTCCCGGTCAGGGAACCGAACCCAGCCATAAGGGCTGCACAAGCCAGTGCACTCTTAGTGCCAGTCCCAAGCCCGGATAAATGGGGAAGGTTGCGTCAGGAAGGGCATCCAGTGTAAAAACGTGCCAAATCGAACATGCAGATTACGAATACGGATGATCCGCTGTGGCGACCCCTAATGGGAGAAGCCGAAAGAAAGGTCTTATGAAGTATTTACATTTTTTGAGAGAGTGAATTGGTGGGTTTTTGTTAAATGTGAGCCAAAATCATCAAAATGAAAGGAAATTAACACTTAAAATATATCAGTCTGTGTGTGTGATGAATCTATATAAGGAGTTTTACTTTTTGTATTGAATACTAAAATAAATCAACTTTTTTTCAATGATATTCTAATTTATTGAGATGCACCTGTATATAACCAAATTGCAACTATCACACAGGGAGAATGAGGACCAACAAACTTTCTCATGTAACACTGATGGACCCTGGAGTTATGAGGCAGCAAAATAGTAACAACTGTTTTATAAAATATTCAACATAAAGTAACATTTAAAATTATACATTTTAATTTTTAAAATTTATTTATTTTCAAAGCTTGATTGGTTGTGGTAGATTGTAGGAAGTCATAAAATGTAAAAATAATAAAATGATAATACTTGATTAAAAAAACTTTTATAAAGACATACACTGGCTTAACTGTTTCTGTTAACTGTTCTGTCTTATGAAGGAATTGTATGCACACATTATAAAGTATATGATATTTTGCCACTCAGACCGTTGGCTCCCTGACATTAATGTGTTCATTATTATTATTTTGGGGGGTTAAGGCAGAGGCGCAGGGGGAAAGGGGTGGGGAAGGGGGAGGAATTGTTCTTTTGTTCTTTTGGTGGGCGGAGAAAAGAGGAACGGGGATCATCTGGGGAAAATTGGGACACCTCTTTATACCCATGTTCTTCGGTTGTAAAGTTCAGGAAATAAACATCTTGTAGGCACCCTATGCACTCGTTACATACACCTCCTCTAAGTACTCACACAATTACTACAAAATCCCCTGGTCATTAATCAAGTTAAATTAAATTAAAACCAATCCTCTGTTGGAAGAATACTTGGATACAGACCACTCTAAATGAATAGGGGGTCAAAAACGGTCTCTTTAAGTTGGCAAAGGGCAAAAACGTTAATAAAAACCAGTATCCATTTATCCTTTTCACCAGCAATGAATGCAGATAGGCAGCAATACTGACACAACTTTTCCCATAGCTACGAAAACCGTAGTTTCAGCCACTAAAAGAGATTAATGCATAAATTTCGGACATTTAGTGTGAATTTCCACTAAAAAGTGCACAGTGAGTCACTCTTTTGGGACTGACTTTAGCCAGATTTGCTTAAAATCTGTGTTTGTGGTGATTGATTTGAGTTGTACAGTTTGTTTTTAATTTTTTTTGAGATTTTACTAATCTGTTTTCTATAAAATTAAAATAGAATATTAATAATAATATAGAGGAGAATTTGTGTTTTGCTGACGCTTTTGTGGGCTGCACATTGTGAAAGGTTAGAAATTGTTTTGAGGGTTCTCCATCTCAAAACAAAAAAAACCCAAAAAAAACTTTTTGTTTGTTTGTTTGTTGTCAGTTTCCTTTTACTGGAGGAAGCTGTGGTTTCTCAGAAAGACCAGCTTATTAAGCTGGTAAACAGCATCAGTGAGCAGACAAACAATGTGAGGGCCAGGCTTCATGATCTGGATGCAAGGTAATACATACATTTTGAGTCAATAAGGCTATTGATTTGCAAAGCCGTTGCAGGTCATCCTAATTTAAAAATGTATGCATTGTTAATATTATGTGCCTTGCCTCAAGACAAAAAAAAATTAAATTGGGAATTGTTCAACATATCTAAATACAAAAATGATTTCTATTTAATTGTGTGTGTTTTTCTGAGGTAGATTGAATGAGCTAAAGGAATTAAAAGCATCTTCTAAGAAGCAACTGCATAATGCACTGCGCTCCCTGTACGTCTCTCTGATGTTACGAGGCCGTCAGCTGTCTAAGGAATTAGAGGTAATTGCACTGCTTTAATTTTTATAGGCCTTGTTTTTAAGTTAACCTCTTTAAGTTTAAGTTTTGAAGTTTTTTAGGTTACTTTTACTACTTGTCATTTAAATTTATAAAATGTTCCTAATCATTATCTTGTCAATCTGGGAATTACCAGTTTACTAACTCAATTCATAGGAAGCACAGGAATAAATGTCCCTTGTGGCACATACAGTGTACTTAAGGATTTGTGTGTGTGTCTGTGTG
The DNA here is from genome assembly GCF_946808225.1 of Silurus aristotelis. NCBI lineage: Eukaryota > Metazoa > Chordata > Actinopteri > Siluriformes > Siluridae > Silurus > Silurus aristotelis. Next base: position 25,597,918 of record NC_139574.1, on the reverse strand, counting down.
TGTGTCTGTGTGTGTGTGTCTGTGTGTGTGTGTCTGTGTGTGTGTGTCTGTGTGTGTGTGTCTGTGTGTGTGTGTCTGTGTGTGTGTGTCTGTGTGTGTGTGTCTGTGTGTGTGTGTCTGTGTGTGTGTCTGTGTGTGTGTGTGTGTGAGAGAGAGAGAGAGAGAGAGAGAGAGAGAGAGAGAGAGAGAGAGAGAGGGAGAGACACTAATCTACAGCTCATATAAATCATTTTATACTTAAGAGTTTGTGTGATGAGGAGGAGAAGAGCTTGACAGTGATGAAGACCAGCCTTAAAAAACTGGAAGACAGGGAAGAGTATATCGCTGCCTTTGCTCGTAAAATACTGAGCACTGAAGGGTATTGTGTCCTGCAGCACAAGATGCAAGTAAGGCTGTTTTTTTTTTTTTTTTTTTTTACAGATTACTTTGAATTTGTTTGTTGCATGCTGCTTTATATGAGAAAGCATTCAGTTTGTCATTGCCTGCATGTTCTAGTTAAATTAAAATGGCTGATAGAGTTGATAACTGGCTAAAGGAAATGCACTGATAAACCTGTTACTGTGTCTTTATTGTCTGATGTTTAGGCAAAATGTATCTCTATTTTCCTCATTAGATTGAGAAATGGGCACAGAAGATCCAGGCACAGAAGAAAGTTCTTCCTCACACTGTGATTCAGTTTTCCCTATCATTCAATGAAAACATCCACCATAGTATTAAAAACCTTGGTAAGCTGTTAAACTGTTATATATATTTGTCATCTTTGTTAAAACATAATTAATGTGATTTTTTTTTTTTTTTTATGACAACCTTACATTTCTAAAATGGCCTGATTTGTTTCAATTAGCATTTGTGTATAACCTCAGCCTTTTCCGTTACATGGATTAGAGATTGTGTTAAAATCAAAATTGTAGTCATTTGTTTAACCATTGTTTTTTTTGTTTTGTTTTGTTTTTGTCTCTCTCCAGGCTCTTTTAAGGTGACCCGAGTTCCATGTTCTATGAAAAGACAATATAACATTGGCAATAAACCTAAAAATATTCCAGACAAACGCTTCTCAGGACTAAATTCAGACTCTGGTGCAACTCGATTAGCGCCTGATGGTAAATCCTTTCAGCCTACGGTCAATTTGATGTCCCAGGATGCTTCTGATTTTCCTCAAAATCAGCAGTATGAGTCCTCCTCTTCAAAACCAGTGCAACTCACTCAAGGCTTAACCGACACTATTAGCCATATTAGTTCCTCCTCTAGCTCTCACAACTTTGCTTCTCCTAAGACCACTTGGAGCAGCACAGTTCAGTGTCCAGTTGTTCAGGTGGGCCAGCATTTGCCTCACCCTGTCTCACATCAACCTTCAAAGCCACAGGAGTTCTCCAGAAGTCAGCCTTTACCTTTTCAGTCTCCATATCTCCCTCAGTCTAGCTCTTCTCTTTCTAGCCATACATCTTTAAATATAAGTCCCTCACATCTTCCTCAACATCTTCATCAGGTTGTGCCACCACAGTCTCAATCTGGTGTTGCTGCAGCATCTTCTCGTGGACATACCAGTAATTCTTACTCACTCAACAGTAATCGACCTGTTTCTACTCTTTGTTCCTTAGCTGCCTTATGTCAGTCAAGTCAGGCCCTGCCTTACCCTCACCCATCTATTCAGAAATTTTCATCTAACCACACACAGAAAAGCGTTCCTCAATCTCAGGCAGTTAATAGTCAGTCTTTTCCATCTCAATTAATTCACAATAAAAAGTCCCTGCCTTACTCTCAGGCTGTCTCAAACACTCAGGCTGTCAATCTGCAGCCTTCTCAGTCTGTCGGCACTCTGTCCAATCCGGTACAGCTCATTTTACCTAACATCCCAAAGAATATGCCTGCTTTAAAATCTGACACAGTTTGGAAATTCTACCATTACACTCCTCTCTTGAACCTAAATAAGGGTGTTACAATGGCCTGTGTACCACAGCCTGCAAAGATGGGAGATGATGACTCATCAAAAAAAGTGTCTTGCCCCCAGGCACCCAGGCCCACCATTCTACCAGTCGGCAGGAATATAGAATTGAACCTTCCATTGTCTAGCACGCTTTCACTCCCTGCTGCTCCTATTTCCAGTGTGTCTAGTAACACAGGTCAAACAGAGTGTGCCACTCAGATGATCCAGTTGCCAATAAGTGAGCCCCCAGTAAAGGCTCCAGCTGATTCTGTTTGTGAGCGAGATACGAATGTTTGCAGCAGTGCTTCTCCAGATGCTGAGGAGAAAGAGGAAGACAGTAACCTGCCTACTTCCACCATGCCAGAAAAAGACACAAAAGCTGAAGAACTCTCAGAAGTGCATCAGCCAGGGGATCTTCTATCTACTACCTCAATCAAGGACTGTTTTTCTAACCAGAACTACCTCGAGGAGTCTGAATCATCAAGGAAATGCAATTTGACTCTGTCCTCCACAGAAGACCCCTCAAGTAAGAGTTGGATCGTAGGCCTGCCATCGTCCTTCAGAGAGATTCTTTGCAATGAAAAGAAAGTGGAACATGCCTCTCTCCCTAATGCGATGAGCCCTAAGGAGATAGATGTAATGAAATTTTTAAGGCAGTATGAAAGTTACATTTTAGTATCATTGTATACGATTGTTTATTTAATAAAGTCATTTTTTTTTTTTTTTTATGCTTCAAGCAGGACAATGATGAGAAGACTGATGATAGTGATTCTGAATTGGTGGAAGGGATGGATGAATCAAAAAGTAAGCCTATTTTTCCACAATTTTCTTTTATTATTAATTTCATTATAAATAAAAACTATTTGTTTTTGGACTTATCACTGTGTATTTTGCATCACAATTGTATTATTTTATCTCTTTTTTTTTTTTCGATTTTTTTTCAGAGGAGCCCAAATTAAAACAGGACAGCCATAAGTATGTCTGCTTATGTTCTGCACTCGTATACAAGAATCGTTTCTCAAAGCACAAGCGTGTCCACCTTGCCACTGATGACTTTTTTTGTTTTGTTTTGTTTTGTTTTCTAGGACTCTGCGTGTATCTCTGCTCCGGTTACCCATCTCAGGATCTTCCACATCTTCATTTCGAATAGTTCCCAGTAGCCGAAAGACTGAAATTTTGCTACAAGAGATTGAAGAAAATCAGGTATGCCCTGCACTCAGCTATTTGTTTGGGAATATTTGAGCATATTTCAGGCACACATTTTCCACCTTAAGGCATAAAAGTCAAATACCTGCTACAGTGTAAGCTATGCAGTTTGTGGATCGGTTGCACTTCTATGTTGATTTTGCACCATATTCCAGTAAAACTAGCTTGTAATGTTGCTCTTCTTGTCAATCCAGAGATATTTCAGGATCACTGCACCCTCACCCTCCCAGTCCTGCAGTTCTGAGTGTTCCCCGCAGGCTGATGTACTGGACTGTGCTGTGTGCCTCTCTGCTGGAGCCTCACTGCAGTGTGCAAAATGTACTAGAAGCTTTCATACAAGCTGCCATGTGCCACCAATCATTTTCAGTCCTGTGTAAGATTTTCTTTTTTTCCTCTACATCCATAAAATTATATTATACTCTAATAGATTAACAGTATATCCGTAGAGGTCTTTAGTCATAGTTTGTAACTGTGAATGCTAATGAGAGACACGTCAAGAGCAGAGTGGCATTTATCGCACTATGCGTTTTGGAAATTCTAAACAGTTAATTACTGAGAAAAAATAAAAATAATAAAATAAAATTTGTGTTCCTTTTAGTGCAACATGGGTATGCTCCCTGTGCCAGGATTTTATGGATGATACTGATCCATTCAGTTCCAACAGACTGAAGGTGCCATACCTAAGTCTATCAGACCAGAGGGTAAAACATACACTTTATATAAACTCAGATGCAAACACTCAAACATTAGTCTTAAAAAGAAATCATACATTAATTACGCCTTTTTTTGTTTTCTCTGTTTTCCAGAGGTGTGAACAACTTTTGCTCACTCTGATGTGTGAGAATCACAGCTATATGCTCTACAAAACTTCAAAGGTATTATTTAAGCTCACAACAATCACATGGTTCACACAGAGAGGAGCTTGTTTGCCTCAGTTACATATTTTCTGGCACATTTTAAATATAATCATTTGTCTATTTATAAAGCATACTGCAGGGTGTGTGGGATTTAACTTGATTGTTGGACGGCTGTTGGGGAAACGAAGCCCTCCATACCGCTCTGCAGCTGAATTGGTGTCCGACCTCTGGGCTCTTCTGGACAACTTGTCCTCAAAATCAAAGGTAAAAAATTATTTATGAGAATGTAGGAAAAAAAACAATTACCCTAATTTCCAGACTATTAGGCGCACCCAAATATAAGCCGCACCCGCTGAATTGTCTACATTGAAACTAATGAACTTTACACAGGATTTAATGAAAGACAGTGCCTGTTACACGGCTTGTATCTAAACAGTAGCCTACCAAGAAAGTCATTGTTCACTGTCTTCCTCCTTCCTTTCACAACAATTTCTCTCTGGAGTTTATCTTTTGGCATCGTCGTGCGTTTAAAAATCACCATCGGTGAATTTTTTCTCCCGAAGCCGTGCAGCTCAGAACACAGGTGAAGTGTTTTTTCATGCCCGGTTGTTTTCAGCGTGATGAATGATTCGCATTTCCTGTAGACAGTCCGAGTGAGCGACAGGTCAAACGTCAGAGGAACATCATCCATATTTATGATGTGGTGCAGTCTGATTTAAAATAAAGAGTTTTATTGGTTCACCTGAACCCGTTCGGCACTTTCATTGGTCTAATGTTATGGGGCTCAGTTTTTTGGCAGCATGAAGCGCGTGACCCCGGAAAAACCCAGAAAAAAATCCATAAATTAAATGCTTCATTGTTTAAGCCGCGGGGTTCAAAGCATAGGAAAAAAGTAGCAGCTTATAGTCCGGAAAATACCGTATACTATTTTTTAGATAGATAGATAGATAGATAGATAGATAGATAGATAGATAGATAGATAGATAGATAGATAGATAGATATGTATATACAGTATGTGTATATATATACAGTGTGTGTGTGTGTATGTATGTATGTGTGTGTGTGTATATATATATATATATATGTATATATTATGTGTATATATATATATATATATATATATATATGTATATATTATGTATATGTGCGAGTAGCATGTGTTTATTTCCTTTGTAGCGTAACAATTTCTAATTGCAATTTATAGTTATTAAAAGTATGACAGGATACTTAATTGTTAGATGTTGTGAAACATTTGTACAATGTTGGATCATGCTCAGGCTTATTTTGTAATAAACAGTCATTCAGTTTCACTAACCTTTTCTTTTCTTTTGAACTTTATTAGACAAGTAAAAACATTGCAACTGTTGTCAAAGTTATTCTGTTAATGAAAACTAATCAACATCAATAGTAGTTTGAACATCGAACAACGCTGTGGTGTAAGCTTTATTTATATTTATATGATGTTAGAGTGAATCATGCCGCTGGATACTAATTTTAACTAATTTGTTTTATTCAAATGTACACTGTTCAATGTCATGCCAATAATATATTCCAAATATTTATCTGCAGAAGAAAGACCTGGTTGTCAAGCTCCAAAGCTCATTCCAGTGTCGACTCAATGTGTTATTTGGGGAAAGACTCCATGCGTCACTCCTGAGACCTCTGAGTGGCACAGACCAGACGGTGGCACCAAAGACCAAGTCTGAACAAGAAAAGAACTCTTAGGAGAATGAAAGAGTATTTAGCTGCAAACTCTCCTATAGTGGCAAAGAAAGCCAACACCGAGAACACTTAAAAGACCTGCAGCATTGTTTTTGCACGGTGAAGTAGATTAGTTGTTTACAAAGACATCTGTACATTTTTGTATTTTCTGTTTTTCAAATGTATTTGTTCTGTAACTCATGCAATAATTGTGCTTTATTTTTTATACAATGGCCTTATTGCCATGTGTGAACATTTGAGTTCTACATTTTCTTTTCCTTGCTGGAGACAAACTTGTTTTTATGTGAGCAGAGATTCAAAGCAGTATCTGACATTTAATGTGGGCCATGAATGCTGGTATATTTATCCTTTTTTTTTTTTTTTTTTGGTCAGAGGTAGTAAAAATATAACACAAAATAAAACATTTCCTGCCAACTGGTTGTGAAGCTGGTCTGTATTATTGGTTATTGTTCTCAGTGCTCTTAACATCAATGCAGAGTTGCATTGCTCTACAATAAACAGATGAGTGTTATAACCTATTACTTTATTTTAATGAGCAAAGAGGCTTCATAGTGGGCTACTTACCATGCTGTCCTGTCCTTTTCCACTGACTGAAATAAACAAGCGACATAATGGGAGTGATTTTCTCATGGTACACAGTGTTGCTTGGTTGGAAGCAACGCCCACCTGTAGTATTTAAAGGCGGTGTGCTGTGCTCAGAACTCATTCCATTCCGTCCATGAAACCTTTCGGATCCTAGTGCTCTTCACTACCAGCATGGTTGTTCAAGTCAAAACGAACTTACCCCAGTACAGCAAAGCAATGGATGGAAACCAAAATAAAGTGGAAACAAACATCCTGCTTCTTGGTGCCGAAAATGTCGGGAAATCGGGTATGTAGCGATGAATACTAATATAAAAGTATGTCTTGAGTCCTGTAGATAGCTATGTCAGTTCGTGTTTATGATATTAACCTTTTTTTCCTTTTTTCTTTTTTTGATCCTGCAGCTCTTACTGTGCGGTTTCTTACCAAAAGATTTATTGGTGAATATGGTGATATTGGTAAGTTGGACAATCCTAAAATATTTATGTAGACATCTTTACATGTGTTTTATGTTTTCATATATTTTTGTTAACTTGCATTAAATAAAAATGTTTATATTTCTGATTATCCAGAGTCAATATACAGTCACATTGACAAAATTGATGGACGGGAGATCTCTTTCAACATCTGGGACTCCCTGTATCCACAGGTGAGGCATGGCCATCTATAACATTATCGTGTTCGTAGCCTCCTGCAAAACCAGAGTGATTTGTCTGACCTCTTTATGAATGATATTTTCTTTAGAGCTGTGAAAGCTCCGAGTCAGTGAGTGAGGAGCAGCTCCGCTGGGCAGATGGCATCGTGCTTGTCTACAGCATCTGTGACCGTGCCAGCTTCGAAGTGGTGCAGCAGCAGGTCGCACTTATACAGAAGCTGTCCTCTTCTACCAGTTCCCCAGTGCCCAAGGTGGTGGTCGGCAACAAGCGGGACCTGCAGCATCGTCGAGCTGTCTCAAGCGAGGAAGGGAGACTACTTGCGCAATCAGCAGGTTGTGGCTTCTTCGAGGTTTCAGCTGCCGAGGCATATCATGGTGTTCTGCCTGTCTTTCATGGACTGCATGAGCTCATAAAGGGAACCAAAGGTGTCAAGAAAGGAACGGCTGGTATTATGGGCATTATGAGGACTGTGTCTGCTGTATTCAGCAAGAAACGAGAGTAGGGCCTATTTTTTTTATTTATTTTTTTTATGAAAGTTGATCGATGACTGATATGTCAAGTCCCCATGCCCAGACAGCATAATTAATAGCCAGAGTGGGCAAGAGTGATATGGATAACCATGGATCCTATTAAAGAGGAATAAGTGCAAGAGCCAGGTTGTCGTTTTGTAAGTTGAAAGCTGAAATGAAGATCAAAAAAAAGTTTGCTGAGATGGGAAGATGGTTTCTTCGTGTATCTGAGCAGGTGTTCGCTTCTGGATAGTGTACAGCCAGTGACTTTCTGATCATGGAGTGATACAAGCCAAGTAAAGGGGGCTCAGAGTTGCTTGACGAGATTCAGGAGAATCTGAGAGGCATGCGAATGCATTAGAGGGTTAAATGAATTGTGACCTTCTGATAAAAAATTGTGTTCATACAGCTTGTGTATATAGCCTACTGAAAAAACTTTTAATTGTTGGTTTCATATGTACCAATGCTGAAGAACCCGTTTGCATTAACTACAGTACTAATCTTGATTATACATGGAATGTTCTATGTGATCAGTTTTATAGATTCTGCAAAATAAAAATGCTATAAAAATCAATTGTCTTTGTTTAATTTCAATTGCGGCTGCAGAGACAGTAATCATTTAAGTTTATTTACATTTTTATTCCAACAATAATACAATTTTAATCTGTTTTGGGATTATGACAAGGAATAAATTATAATAACTGATTAATAACTGCAATAAACTAAGCATGAAACCTATATACATCCATTGTTTTGCTTTAATAGAACATTTAATATTGTGTGCTTGTTTAATTATGCAGTTATACAATCATGTACAGCACAAAATATAATGCAGATACATGTCGCAAGCTTCTGTTAATATTCACATTAAACAAGAAGAAAAAAAAATTGATTTGTGTTTTTATCCATTGTTCGTGGAATAAAAGGGCTGATCATTAGGGATTTAAACAAAGCAGATTCCAGAGTTTACACAGAATGGTGCAAAAAACAAAAAATAGCGTGTGAGTGGAGGGTCTTCAGGGTTAGATAAATAACTGAACATATGTTCAGTGTGCACACTGATCAGCATAGAAGTGAGTTGATTCCTTCTGTGGCCCAGTTAAGGGCACATACCCACTACCCACACGTTCACACTCACTGTCATCCTTTATTTTTGTGAGATTTTATATCTGTATCTGCTAATTATTGCCATGCCAACCCATCCAAGCTTCTCTGTTTGAACTCTTCAAATTCATTGCATACATTACATTCTTGTATTAATTACGGCTCCAGTCTCATAGAGGTATTAACTAACTGAAAAACCTCAAGTGGAATGCTCAATTTTCTGATAATCTTCTAGAAGATTTCTCCAGGATTCTTGGAAAACTCCAGCTTTTCTCCTGTAGAATTCCAAATAGCTTAATTTATTTTTTTTTGTTTGCTGATTAGAAGTGTGTTCTTTTATTTGACAAATAGTGAAAAAAAGAAAAGCCGTAAATTAAAAGAAAGTACAAATCTTGTGATTATGAGGGTACATACTGTATATATTTGATCATTACATTTAGGAATATGGTCATCTGTTTATGTCTGTTAAATTCACCAGCATGAATAAAAACTATTAAATGGTTTTTAAATATGCAAATATTCCCCCACAACTTTTCAAAAATATATCTACATGTTCCTTTTTTGCCAATTATTTTTTTTAACATCTACCAGAACAATTGCCATATAACTTAAATTTACTGTCTACTGTCTATATAGTCTATATTTACTGCTCTGCAGACTAGCTTGTGTATGTGTACATAATGGCATACATTAGTCTAATGTTGATGAGTTGGATAAGAATCTGTTCCACCATCAGTGAGTCACCACAGTCATTGGTTCTCTGAGGTGGTAATTCAAAGAGATAAACTACGTGCTCTGTGTGCAGAACTGAGGCAGCACCTTCAACAATAAATTAGATAAGTGCTTTTCTATTCGACTGCACTGTGAACGCCGATGTGTTTCAATATCGTACATCTAAAATAACCTGCTACATTAATGGATGTGCTGCTCCAAATATTCTCTCTGCTCATAGTCATACTGTACCATATGCTTCTTTCTTCACATGGCCGATAACCAGATAAACACTTCGATGAATGACGCTTTTCTCAGAGCCTGGATCTCACTCAGACACGTTGTTATGAACATGCTATAATGAGTCCTGACAGTTACTGTCAAAAAGCATCATTGGGTTTTTGCAGGGATACAATGAATGTGAATGCCTGTGTACTTATTTTCTTAAATCCCAGATTAAAAGTTTGAGGCATTTTCTATGACCGAAATCTATATACAAAAACCAAAAGAGACTTCATCGTGGCCTTGGAGGAAGCCCAGTTCAAACTGGAGCCAACAACGTGAGTCTGCAATGTAACAGCCCTCATTGCTTAATGCACATCATGTCCCCTTTCTAATTCTCATTAGTATTAAACTGGAAAGTAGGTTGGCCAAATTCAGAAATAGGGGAGCTACAGTTTTCTCTTTTGCTTAGCCAGTTCTCTACCTCATAGGGAGCTCTGTCATAATTATTTAGACAAAATAAAGTTGATGAATGCATGAAAACTTTCTGCTATTTGGTTTATGTACCTGCCAAGAAGGTTGTCTGCTGTATTTGCTAATGAGTGAATTCAACAGTGGGGGGAAAAAACAACAAGAGCAGTAATCACTTCCTGAAATTACCATCTTATGTTTAGGAAGGAGTTTGTGGGGTAAACAAAACAGAAGAGAGTTACAATAATCAATGGGTGAGGTAAATAGAGCAGGTACAGGAATTTCTGTGGAATTGGAAGTGAGAAATGGACAAAGACGGCTGATGTTTTAAATAAAGAGAGAAATGAATCATGGGAAGGCAGATACAACAGATCACATGCAATATTATCTTGAGGGGTCAGATTTAGATAAATATTGTCTGTTTTATTGACAAGCTAAAAATGAACAAAAAAAATGAACTCTTGCAACACCATCTCACTAATGTGGTCATACAAACCTGGATGTGATCTTCCTAAACTTCCACAGCTTTGCACACAAGATCGGACCCACTTATTGCTGACATCATTAAGTAAAATGTAGTATGCACTGGATATAAGATTCTAGAACTTTAAGATAAGAAGATAAGATATCCCTTCATTCTTCTCACAGTGGTAAAATGTCTGTTACAGCAGCAAAGAAAATGGACAAACATAAAAAAAAAGTAGAGACATAAAAAAATATATATATATTAAAGAATTTCCTTTGTATAAATAAAAAAGGAAAAATAGACCACCAATAAGTAGTTACACTTTCAAACATATTGCACATAGGTAATATTGCATGGTTTTAAATTATTGTTATTGTACATTTAGTGTATAATATCTCTGTTATTGTTATAATTGCACAGTAAAAACACATTAACAGTGTATATTTTGTTAACTGGTTCACTGGGAGCAGCTCTGATTGTAAAGTCTAATAACAGGGATAAAAAAATTTTTATACAGGGATAAGAGTCGTTCTGCAGTAATGATTATAGTTTAGCTACCACCCTCCTTTCTCCCACCTCCTGTACAGTGTCCAGAGGTAACCCCAGGACTGAGCTGGCCTTCCTGATCCGCTTGTCCAGTCTCTTCCTGTCTGCAGTAGAGATGCTGCTGCCCCAGCAGACCACACCATAGAAGATGACTGAGGCCACCACAGAGTCAAAAAAAGGTCTTTAGTAGCTCTCCCTGCACTCCAAAAAACCTTAGTCTTCTCAGCAACAAGAGTCAGCTCTGTCCTTTCTTATAAATTGCCTCAGTATTAACTGTCCAACTTACAAGAAAGAAAAGAGCAGACTCTTTCTGCTGAGAAGACTTTTGTCTTTAAGTGGTTACATTAAGTGAAGGCATCCATACAAATCTTTCTATCCTACAATTCATCTTCATTTTTCAACTAGGTCAGACGCTTATGTAGGGTTATACAAAACTATGAAGAATATGATTTATTTTTTAATAAATGATTGACAAAATTAATCCTAGCAAATGTGTTTGAGGGAAGTGTGTAATGATATACTGATGATGTTCTTTATCAACATTATCCACAGCTTCAGATAAAGCTTATCATCAAACAATTCAGGATTGATTACCACATGATTGATTACTACAGCTAGTAATACTAAACAACAGCTGACAAGAAAGATTACTATGACTCTCATGATAAAATAAACTGCTGTTCATTAATCAAGTGGCAGTGGTCCTCTGTTATATCAAAATGTTTCTACCTACTGCTCATTTGAATCTGATAATCAGAAATAGAGGCTCTCGCTAAAAAGCGTAATCAAGCACTCTATTGTGTAGTTACTAACAGCCTCACTTGTGCAACAATAAACAAAGATAATGTTTTTTTGTCACAGTCTATAACCTTATAATCACAGAAAGACATGACACTTCAATTGTTGTTGTTGTACAGTATATAAGATATTAGTTTTCCATTATACATTTTACTAGAATTTTATGGATGAACCTTATAACCTAATACCCACCTTTCTGATCTTATATCACACACCTCCCTGCATTTCACTTACAGTGTAAGTCAGGGTGTCTTTCTCTTGAAGACAACCAAATGTTTACTTTTCCATGTGCTATCTCTATATCTCTGTGTTCTTTGTGGTCTGTGTGTCTGAGAGAGTGAGGGCAGAAAGCTTGGAACTGCACGTAGCACCATGTCCCATGGGTTTCCAGTTCAATCACAGCCCTTTTAAGCGCAAACAATCTTCAAAACACATGGCACAGTCTGGATTCTGTGTATGTGTGTGAGGGTGGGAACGTGTGTGTCTGTGTGACAGGTGGTGCTTTTAGGTACACTTAGGACAAAATTACCCACATCTTTCACCTTGAGCATTATCTAGGGCACAAAAGACATTAATCTATATCAAATGTGTTTCATTTAAGCAGGGTGTGAATGCAGCGAAACGACCTATACACCAACCATAAATACAATCTAACCACAGATTTAAATCTGAGGGAAACATTGGCTTCTTGCTGCATCCCTGATTCCTGATGTTGCCAATGTTTTGAAAGATAATAAAACAATTTTGACATTAGTGGAAGCAGACTGGAATTTCTAAGGTAATTTCTACAGTTTCACAGCTTGAAAATGTGATTCGAAAGTGCAATGTCTCCCTTCCCATAATTAGCCGTGAAGCTTTTTTTCTGAGCAGGATTCAGACTCTAAATATTATAAGTTCTCTGTCACCAGTGGAAGAAGGGATCATGTTTCGAATGATGAGTTTTTTTCTATGTAGTTTAAAGTCAAATAAACTTACATTTATGCTTTTTTACAAAAACATTAACCTGCAGTTAGGCTGGACAAGTTCTTGCTTTCTTATTTAAAAGATTGTCACTGTTGGTAACATAAATAGCATACATTTCTGAATTCTTTTGAGTCTTTATTATGGTGTTGTATAATGGTCTGTTTTAGGCCACAATTTTAGTCTCCCTTTACACCCCGCTGTTTGGGCATGCAATTGAAAAACTAGTCTTGTCAAACAATGTGGCTCATCCATAACAATTAGCTCAGTTGCTCCTGAAGTTGTAGCTCAACCGATGGAAGATTTTTGTCTTATTTGCCCCTTTGGTTTAATTTGACATGTTTAATAATAGAACCCACACAGAGAATGGTGCCAGGCTTGTCCTAACAGGGAAAGATGTAATCACCGAGTCTATCCAATTTGCAATGTCTATGGACTTACATTGCATTATTTTGCTCTTCCTGAGAGAGTCTCAGGAGGCCTGGACAAGAACACATAATTACAGGGAGTCGTGCTTGGCCAGCATGAGCTCTTAATGCTGTCTACAAGATAGGAAGACAAACAGATGCCTGGGAGCACTTTGGACAGCTTGAGAATGGTGGAGGGCACGTAGCACGTTCTATTTTTATTCCCAATCTCAAATGCGGAGGTTAAAAAAATTGCATTACAGTGTGGTACACAATGTTTGTCTAGTATGAAACTGCTGCAGAGAAAAGAGCCTGCTGTCAGCAGCCTCTCTTAATCATCGTCTCTTCATCATCTCTTCTTTGACTACATAGTGGTTGATCCAAACAAGCTCTAATTTGTGTGTGCTAAATAAATATCCCGTGTTTGAGGAGGGAACACTATTTTGTTCATTCAGTTTAAAGATTTGTTTATTTTCACAGCATGTTGTATATTTAATTTCATTAAATAAATATTTATAGTTTTTTGTGCCTTTTGTGCCTTTTGTGCCTTTTACTGCCTTTGCCTTTATGAATTGTTTTATTCCTTTTTGTTCAATTCTATTTCATTATATGGTTATAATTAATATATCAAATGTTTTGTGTTTTATTATATATCAAGTATTATTGTAAATTATTAGTGTTCAACAATTTATTATGCTCCTAATACAGTATACATCATGTGGCCAGAAGTATGTGAATTCCTGAGTACATCAAATTTCAAAACCATGCGTGTTAATAGTAAGTTGTTTGTCCCTTACTACTACAGCCTTGAAAATGCTTTCTTTAGCAAAGGAAAAATAAATCAATATTAATGGTGAGAAGGCTTCCACTAAATTTCGGAGTCTATCGGATGGGATTCTGCCCACTAACCACAAGAGCATTAGGTTAGGGACAACTCAATCACAATCAATTACAATTACAATTACAATCATTCCACTTCATCGCAAAGATGTTAAGCAGGGTTGAGGTCAGATATCTGTGCAAGTAAATTGTGTTTTTCCACACCAACCTTGCCGAAATGTTTGCCTGGACAGGGGAATTGTCATACTGGAACAGGTTTGTGCTTTTTAGATGCAGTGAAGACTCTTACTGCAAACAAAGGCACCTTATTCAATTGGAAAAGTATGGGCAAGAACAACATGCTTTTAGACATATAGTGTATGAACATTGGCAAAATGTGATAATAAAGTCTCTTGAGAAATAAGTTCAAGCAAGAGTTCTTATCTGTCAATGGCCCTTTTTTTTTAACTACAAACCCGATTCCAAAAATGTTGGGACACTGTACAAATTGTGAAACAAAAAAGGAATGCAATAATTTACAAATCTTATAAACTTATAGTTTATTCACAATAGAAAATAGATAACATATCAAATGTTAAAAGTGAGACATTTTGAAATGTCATGCCAAATATTGGCTCATTTTGGATTTTATTAGAGCTACACATTCCAAAAAAGTTGGGACAGGTAGCAATAAGAGGCTGGAAAAGTTAAATGTACATATAAGGAACAGCTGGAGGACCAAATTTGCAACTTATTAGGTCAACTGGAGACATGATTGGATATAAAAATAGCCACTCAGTGTGGCAGTGTCTCTCAGAAGTCAAGATGGGCAGAGGATTAACAATTCCCCCAATGCAAAAAATAGTGAAGCAATATCAGAAAGGAGTTTCTCAGAGAAAAATTGCAAAGAGTTTAAATTTACCATCATCTACAGTGCATAATATCATCCAAAGATTCAGGGAATCTGGAACAATCTCTGTGATTAAGGGTCAAGGCCGGAAAACCATACTGGATGCCCTTAGACGGCACTGCAGCACATACAGGAATGCTACTGTAATGGAAATCACAACATGGGCTCAGGAATACTTCCAGAAAACATTGTCGGTGAACACAATCTACGATGCCATTCGCCGTTGCCGGCTAAAACTCTATAGATCAAAAAAGAAGCCATATCTAAACATTCTCCAGAAGCGCAGGCATTTTCTCTGGACCAAGTCTCATTTAAAATGGACTGTTGCAAAGTGGAAAACTGTTCTGTGGTCAGACGAATCAAAATTTGAAGTTGTTTTTGGAAAACTGGGACACCATGTCATTCCGACTAAAGAGGATCAGGACAAGAACAAGTTGTTATCAGCGCTCAGTTCAGAAGCCTGCATCTTTGATGGTATGGGGTTGCATGAGTGCATGTGGCATGGGCAGCTTACACATCTGGAAAGGCACCATCAATGCTGATAGGTATATCCAAGTTCTACAATAACATACGCTCCCATCCAGACATTGTCTCTTTCAGGGAAGACCTTGCATTTTCCAACATGATAATGCCAGACCACATTCTGCATCAATTACAACATCATGGCTGCGTAGAAGACGGATCCGGGTACTGAAATGGCCAGCTTGCAGTCCAGATCTTTCACCCATAGAAAACATTTGGAGCATCATAAAGAGGAAGATGCGACAAAGAAGACCTAAGACAGTTAAGCAACTAGAAGTCTGTATTAGACAAAAATGGGACAACATTTCTATTCCTAAACTTAAACAACTTGTCTCCTCAGTCCCCAGACGTTTGCAGACTGTTATAAAAAGAAGAGAATATGCCACACAGTGGTAAACATGGCCTTGTCCCAGTTTTTTTTAGATGTGTTGATGCCAGGAAATTTAAAATCAACTTATTTTTCCCTTAAAATAATACATTTTCTCAGTTTAAACATTTGATGTGTCATCTATGTTGTATTCTAAATAAAATATTGAAACTTGAAACTTCCACATCATTGCATTCTGTTTTTATTCACAATTTGTACAGTGTCCCAACTTTTTATTTTATTTTAAGCCCACATTGTTTGAAGTCACATGACCCAATCGTTAAGTGCAGAGACACTGTTCACTGACATCTGTAAACGATTCAGAAAAGCTCTAAACTCTAACCCAGTGTGGTTTTAAGAACCATGAAAGAAATAACAGAACGTTATTTTCTACTGAGAGCAGCTAAGCAAAGAGCATTTGCTCCCTCTTCTGGTTGAAAAAGATCAAATACCATTAACTCTATGCCTATACTGTATACCGTGTAGTATTAGATTTATGTGAGGACAAGTGAGTACTGTATCTTAGTATGATATTATATGTCCAGTAAAAGGACATAAATTTGATAAAGCAAATGACACTGCGCAGCAAACCTGTTTGAAAACCTGTGTGTAATTCACCTTAAGTGTACATTACAAAAAACTGGATAATGGAAGCCAAAATTACAATTAAATAGTATATATATATATATATATATATATATATATATATATATATATATATATATATATATATATATATATATATATATATACTGATTGTATGTACTTGACAGTACAGTACATACGTGTGTATCCTTTATCAGAGAAGTTTAAATTTTGTGCTTTGAGTACAATTCTCTCATACTGACCACTGGATGGCATGGCAAAGACCCTCTGAGACTCTGAGAATTTGAGAATTGGAATTGTTGCTCTCCACAAAGATGGCCAGGGCTATAAGAAGTTCAGTAACACTCTGAAACACTCTGAGTTACAGTACAGTGGCCAGGGCCATACAGAGATTTTTCAAGATGTGTTCCATTCAGAATCCGTCAAGGGTCGATCAAAAAAGTTGAGTCCTCATGCTGTGCTTCAGGTGCAGAAGCTGCTTCTAAAAAACAGATGCATGAGTGCTGCCAGCCTTAATTTATAAGTTGCAAAAGTGGAAGGTCTGTTTTTCAGTGCTCAGACCATACCACACACACTGCAACAAGTCAGTTTGCATGGTCATCATCCCAGAAGGAAGCCTCTTCTAAAACTGGCTCACAAGAAAGCCAGCAAACGGTTTGCTAAAGACGACCTGTCAAAGAGCATGATTTACTGGAACAATGTCCTGGGGCTTGTTTGGCTCAGATGATGTCCAGCATGCATGGCGATGCCCTGGTGAGGAGTACCAAGAAAATTGGATCTTGCCTACAGTCAAGCATGGTGGGGAGCTGGGGTTCATTAAGGGAAACATGAATTCTAAATATGTACTGTCACATATTGAAGCAGAACATAATGCCCTCCCTTTATAAACTGGGCCGAACGGAAATTTACATACAAACATATAATTGAAATTATAATTTCAAACACACCGCTAAGATGACAACTGCCTTGCTGAGGAAGCTGATGGTGAAGGTGGTGGAGTGGCCACCTGTGGGGCATCCTCAAGCAGAAGGTGGAGAAGTGCCATGTGTCTAACCTCCAGCAGCTCCGTGATGCCACAAAGAGGATCCCAGCAATGTATATATAGCACCCTAGCACATGACTAAACCTGATACTAATGAGTTACTAATTCAAGTTACAACTTGAAAAAGTGACTTATCATCGAAAATCACATGTACAAATGTAGCATTGCTTTGACTCTCAATTTGTTTGCTGCTTTCATATGTGTGTGTATATATATATATATATATATATATATATATATATATATATATATATATATATATATATATATATATATATATATATGAAATCTATATATGATATATATCTCCAAACTGTTACCCCTATGTTGGAGGCACACAACTGTGTAGGAGGCATTTGGATGCAGTAGTATATCCTTTATTTTCCTTCACTTGAACTAGGAGACCCAAACCTGTTCCAGCATTCCAATGCCCATGTGCACAAAGCCAGCTCTATGAAGATATAGTTTACAGAGATTAGAGTGGAAGATCTTGAGTGACCTGCTATATAGCTATGACCTTATCCCACCTGAACATCTTTGGGAAAAATTGGAATGCTGACTGCAAAATAGGACTCCTCACCCTACATCAGTGCCTGACTTTACTAACATTAATATGGTAAAATGTGCACAAAATTCCATAAGCACACTTTAAAATATAACTTGATATCTTAACAGAAGAGTTAGTTACTGCAGCAACTAAGTGGGGAATGGAATGTTCAAATCTTATGGTAATGTGTCCACAAACCTTTGACTTTATAGTGTATTTTGTAATATTATTTATTTTCAGAGGAATGAAAATGAGAACAGTGACAAAGACCTTTATGCAGATAAAACAGTTTTCTAAATGTCTGAATGATGTGCTACAATGCCAATTAACTGTAAATGCATTGCCTGCAAACTGAGATTGTCAATACACAGACAGTACATTATACTTCCTCCATTCTGGATTTGTTATCCCATTTTTGAAATAGTTCATGAAGGTTAGGATTTAAGACATGAGGCAAATTTCATTTTGTACCACATTTAATTTCAGTGTGTTTATTCAGCGTGTTTAAGAACACCAACATACATTGTCATATGTTATATTAAAAGTCACTGAACATTTGTTCGCAATGTAAGTCAAGTTATTCTTATTATCTGTTTTATTATGTCAGCACAAAAGTCCCTCCAACTAACCCTGACTACCTTAATATTTTTTATGTAATATTAAACAGCACTTTTTTCATTACTGTTGCATTTAAAATTGTCGCTGAGACCACAGCAGAGGACGTGTTCAATTTGTGTAATGAGATGCCACAAATCATTAACAATCAAAAGTTTCCAGTCAGTATTCAACTAGTTGCTTTCACATTCATTATATGACCACATAAAGATCAGTCAATGTAGCCAGTGCAGGAGCTATCTAAAGAGGACTTTGAATATAATTATGAGCTTTGATGGAGAGTAATGGAGGGACTGTATGCTGTATGGTGTATGCTTTGACAGCTGTGTGAGGATCAGAAATAGACTAAATGTTCAGTACCTTGAACAACTCACTGTAAGAAAGCAGACCGTCGTCTTTACAGTGTACATTTAGATCTAACAAACCTGTTACAGACTCCAGGCTTTTTAGGAATAATGCCACACCATATAAAAAAAAAGATCATGCCACTGGCATTCAGTGCATATAATACAATACCTATGAAATACACACCAGTGCCCTTTTACATTTTGTACAGTATTTACAGAGACATTAAGAGATAGTATCGAAAGACAGAAAATTATAAAAGTGGCTACATGGAGCATGTGTGATTTTAGAGATGTTGTGACAGTGAAGTGTCCATTAACAGTATGGTGCATGGACTGTAAGGAAAAATTCATTTTCCTCAAATTCAGCACATTTTCACAAGGGCTCAGCTTCATCCTAATCACCATCATCACTCACATGCTAAGAAAAAGGGCAGCATGATTTTTTTTTGTGAAGTGAATTGAAATGTCATGATACATCTTGTGACTACTCAGAACTGACTGCAGTTCACTTGGTTGCTTGAATTTCTACAGTAAATCTTGTTTTAATCAGACATGCGGTACAGTGAACTACTGCAATGTAGTGAGTTCTGTGGACGCAGACGTTACACTTGAATTTAAACATACATACAATCAATGCTAAGTTCAGAAGTGTGTACTTGTAACAGTCTCAAAAGTGTTTACATAGCAATATTTTGGTCTCTTAAGTTTCTATTGGTCTGTTAGTGTGTGTGTGTGTGTGTGTGTGTGTGTGTGTGTGTGTGTGTGTGTTTGTGTGTGTGTGTGTATATGCACATTTAAGTAGCAGAGTATGTGTCACTGATGGCTAAAACAGCACTCTTTAGAAAAGACTATTTGATAACTATCACTACGTAGCTGTTGCAGAAGTTCATTGTGTTTTTTAAGTCCATATGAAGTGCTCTAAATCATTGTCTTCCTTTTGTCTTATTTTTTTGTAAAGACATGATATGGCGAGCTGTCTCTCTTAGGGCCTTGAGGTGTCCCTCGTGTTTGTGTCTATCATTATTGTGTGTACTGTATATATGTGTATGTTTTTTGTTTTCACGTGTGTGCAGAGCAGACTGGAGGAACCTCAATACTCAGCAAGGCCGTGCCATTTGGAGATTTGTCGGCGTGGGTTTTGGCAGACCTCTTGCCAGTGGGTGGCACCAGAGGGGCAGGGACTGTGTGTTCCCAGCACCAGACGCCCCACGGCCTGGTTCTTAGTGGTGCGGTCAAAGTCCATAACCAGAAACTCGATGGAGATGTCGGGCAGCAGATCAGCAGGGACATCGTAGATGAAGGACTCGTTAAAAACAGGATTCTGCGTGCACTTCTTCACGTGAGTCTTCTTCTTGGCGATGCGCTTGCGGTTGTAGAACACGTTCACTTTCACATACGGGTCTGAATGAACAAGTAAGTTTATTCAGGACATCAGTATTTAGCTTAATACACATAGCAGTCTTTTAACATCTTTTAATATTTCTATTATTTCTATAATATTTATATTCTCAAATATAAATGTAAAAAATAGATATACATAGAAGCCATGTTCACTGAAGCATCCATATATGTCAACATTGTGTAAAAAAACCCCATATAATTGCAATATGAAAAAATATGACATTAAATCTATGTGTGTGTGTGTGTGTGTGTGTGTGTGTACTCACTTCCAGCTAGGCCAGTAATGTCCAGTTTAGGAAGGTGTCTAGCTTTCAGCACTACCACACTGAGTCTATGGGAGACAGGCTGATACGAAAGAGACACCAGCAGCTCACCACGGCTCACACACTGCAAAAACCCACACAACATTATTCAGTTCATTGATTCCTTTAAACCAATTATTCATTTATTTATTTATATTTAATCTTCCCTAATTTACTGTTAGGTACTGGGCATAGATCTGTAATAGCAGGTGCAGCATTTGCTAAAAATATATCTGTACATTTCATTATGAAAACCTAAAAATATCCTCCTTTGTAAATGTGCTGAATAGTCTGAAAACCTTCAGCCTACACCTTTCCTACAGGCATCTGCTATACATTCTTACAAGCTGCTGTTGACCTGATCCTCATATATGTTATACATTTAAAAAAAAAAAGGCAAATTTAATCTAATTCTATTTTTAGCTGTGTATGAGGTGAATGGAGGATACTGGTCTCACCTGCATGCTCCTCTTGCTGATTGGTTGTGTGATTTGCACTTTGCCTGTGCTGAGGTCCACACCAGTAAGTGGCACCAGCGCCTCGCCGATCACATCATCGCGAGCAAAGCGGTCGAAGCTTAGCACGAGGAAGTGCAGAGTGAGCTCCGACAGCGAGCTGTACGGCACACCATAAAACGTGAAGGTCTCGTCAAAGGCGGGCTCGAGTGTCTTGCGCAGGACGCGGGTCTTTACTCTGTGCTTCTTCTCAGGCAAGATGGTCATCTTGATGTAAGGGTCCGCACTGCCAGCTTGGCCATCTACAGCACGTAACCCTCGTGCCTCCAGTACAGTCACCACCAGAGCCTTCTTGGGGAAATTGTAGTCGAGGTTGAGGCTGAGGGTCCCGCGATCGGCCTCATCGGTGAAAGGTGTGGCACTGTTGGAGGCAGTGGTGCTTGAGCTGCCACTGCTTGAGCTGTTCTCCAGGCAGCAGTAGTCCGCTCGAACAGGAAGCTCCTTCTCCAGTCGCGGAATTGGCTGAGCGCTCTCATCTAAAGCACCTACCTCAAACTGAGGTGTCACCATTGGACTTTTCTCTGCACCCACGTCCACCAGCACAACAGGACAGCCCTTGCCTTCTCGCTCAACATCACTGTTATTTCCGCCAACTCGACGTACAAGTCGCACAATTCGCTTGCTGCTAGTAAGTGCCTCGGGGTAGATGCTCATGCCCTTCAGCATGTGGATGAACTTGTAAGGTGGGTCTGTCAATGGGTCACCGCACTCTGAATGGACACTGTGGAGCTTTTGGCTCATCCGGTTGTAACGTTTTTGGCAGCATGTCCACACAAAGATTAAGGCCACCACTGCAACCACCAGTACGCCGGCGCCGATGAAGCCCGCAAGTACTGGGGACATATCTGAAAAAATATGTAAATAGGGTTTTTAAGGGCTACATTTTTACATATAAACATGAAGACTAAGAAATGAAACACTACATTAAACAAAGTGAGGGCTATATGTGTGTTCATTTTATATGAGCATTTACATCCTAAATAATAAGTGAGGCATTTTAGCATTCATATATACAGTATATATATATATATATAGAGAGAGAGAGAGAGAGAGAGAGAGAGTATTTAGTATTCTAATACATATTATTGATTCATTTGAGCTATAAAAAGTCTAAAAAGTCTCAGGTTTGTAGCAGTACAATCTGTTTGTTTAATAATTTCCAGAGTTTGGTTCCTTAAAGAAGTGTTTAAATGGCAGCTGAGAGGCTCTGACGCCACGGACATGAGCAAAGTGAGCGAGAAATAAATCACACAGACACAGAGAAACAGAGGGAGTGTGGGAGGATGAGATGATTCAGGGAGACATAGCAACCAAAACACACACAGAAAAAAAATCTAGACATGAACTGAGTGAAGTCATGAAAAATAAAAAGATGCATCTGCGTCAGAAAGTATTCTGGTGTGTTTGAACGTTATGCAATATCCAAGCATGAAAAGAACAAATAATGCTATTCAAAATTTGAGCAGGAAGCTGTGACAGGTTAGGTAGGAAGATGGCGGAGGAGGACTGGACTGAAGTGTTATGGAGACGTGAGAGGTGGTGTAGTGACAGGAGAGGACGAGGGAGGGGAGGAGGCCCACAGTCTTGTTTATGTCTCTCTCCGGTGTCCGGTGTTTTGTGCCAAGGCTTTGCCAATGTGGCATCAGCTGACTTGTTCCAACAGTCTCACAGAACTAAAATACAATAATTTAGCTTGGCTATGTGTAGTATACAAAGTCAGTCTGTTAGCTATTAATGTGGGATGCAGGAGGGCAGAATGCTATTGAGCCTAAAAGAAACACAGCAGGAATCCACACACTGCAATGCTGTGGCAAAGGGCACCAGCAGACAGAAATAATAATAAATAGAAAAACAAATTACATCCAAAACACACCAGCAATTGACTCTTGTATTACTGATGGCTTGCTGTCATGTAATTCTGGCCTTGCTGTTCACAGGGCATGTGTGTGTGTGTGTGTGATGCTTTTTCACAATATTACTATGCTATTAAAATGACCAGAATCCCTCTGTCAAACAATGCTTTTTATAACAGAATACTGACTCAAATTGTAAAAACTGGCTTGGCAATATGTATATGTACATGAAAAGAGAATTTGTTCTGATATCTGACTTTAGTACAACACGGTAGAATTTGTCAACCTCTAGAATTGCTTTAAAGGCCCATCTAATTCTTTTTCCTTTATTTTTTATTACCTGGACCTAATGCAAGCATTTTTAACAAGGCAATACAGAAAAAAAAATCAATATAGCAAGCATACAGCTTTTAATGTTTGGTCTTTTCAAGACAAAAAATGAAGGAAACAAAACAAGGAAATAAAATGGGGATGGGGATGAATTATCGGGTGGTGTTTGATAAGCGTAAAATACAGACAATCCCCAGAGGCAATGAGCTTCTCTCTGCGCTGATGGCCTTTGAGCTTGAGGAGCTGCAGTGCTTTGTTTCAGAGCTGCCAGAGAGCTACTCTGGGTGTGTGCATGTGTGTGTGCATGTGCGTGTGTGTGTGTGTGTGTGTGTGCGCGTGTGTGTGTCCTAATGAGACCTCTGAGACTAGACGAGACAGGCGCTGCAGAGAATGGGTAGGTGTGTACCTGTTTGTGCTTTAAAATGGCACCTGAGGAAGTACATGCTGTTGATAATGTCATGAAATGTGACTGCATATTTATGACACAATAGGGTAGTAACATTAGCAATTCTGAGAAGTGCACAAGCAGCGAAGGCATGCATTTCTATATTCAGAGATACCTTTTAACAGAGATATCTTTTTACTACATCATGGGTAGGGGTTATTAATTATGACAGACTAAATGCAATATTTTATGCCCTACTGCACATCCGAACACTACAATGTCCTGTAGCAAATAAAGAATTGTAGCCAACAGCACTGTATTATTAAAAAGATTACTTGAGTAATTCTAAGTCATCTTGTCTCGTGTGATACCTCCCTTTGGTGTAGAAGTGTAGTCCCATGTGTTCTCACTACTCTATAGCTCTCTAAAGAAAAGGTCTAAGAACCACTTTGCTATCACAACTAATGCATCTACAGACAAAGCCCGGGCTGCTCCCTGCCATTGGGCACTGCAGGGATTCCAACACGATGATGTCAGATTTTGGAACAGTGTCAAAGACAGCTGCTCCAGTCGCCTGGAAACGACCCCAGGGAACAGTGCGCTCACACAAACACACACACGCACACACGCACACACGCACACACGCACACACACACACACACACACACACACACACAAAATGTTGCAGTCACAATTTGACACAAGCTGTGGTGTGAGCCAACTCTCACATCCTGTGCATAGCCTGGCCTGGTTTGAACTCTACATCTCTGTATGATTGTTAGTAATTTTCCCAAAGATTTTGAGAAAAAAGGGGAAAAAAAACTTAATACAAAGGACACACTCACAAAAGTGTTTTCCAAAAATCATATAGAACAAAGACTAGAACAAAAGCCAGCAGCTTTAATTCTTAGCATTGCTCAAGTGGAACCAACATTACTCATCGGACAGAGTACTGTTAACCATGCAAAGGACAAAATATTCTTTAACAGTATCAAGTGGTTTTAATTGTAATCATATCAGAACTGAGTATATAACAAGATATAGCCCATTATAATATATAATTATATTATATCCCTTGGTGTATTTGAACTGTATGTATTTTCTATAAATCACAAAGCACAGTAACACAGATGAAAGTGGCCTAGAGCTTCATACCCAATCATGTTTGAAACATAAAAGGCCTACATTTGCTTTACAGATGTTCTCTATCTATCTATCTATCTATCTATCTATCTATCTATCTGTCTGTCTGTCTGTCTGTCTGTCTGTCTGTCCGTCCGTCCGTCCGTCCGTCCGTCCGTCCGTCCGTCCGTCCGTCCGTCCGTCCGTCCGTCCGTCCGTCCGTCCGTCCGTCCGTCCGTCCGTCCGTCCGTCCGTCCGTCCGTCCGTCCGTCCGTCCGTCCGTCCGTCCGTCCGTCCGTCCACCTAACTTCCTACTCATTATCAAGTAAACTCATATGGTGCACATTTCTGCCTTAAATTTTAACCATATGTACATTTTCATAGTTCAAAGTAAATGAATTCATCTCATTGAGGCAGTCACTAGCTGAGGTGTGTTACTGCTGGCTCTAAAGGCAGCATTGGCTATGAGCAGATAAAACAGTCAGGAAGCAAGCTAGCAGTAGGATGATGCAGCAAAAGGCGGAGCAGCTGGTCGTATCTGGACCGCTGTGTAAAGCCTGCAACTGGAGACATGATGTGCTCATGCTTATTCTCACATCTTTTTAACAGATGACTCTACTGATTAAAGGTCAGAATATAGAGGATCATGTAGATTTCTACTTTCATCCAGTCATCAGTGATTGTATTGTCCTTCCCACTTTCCAAATATAGACAGTTTGTTAGGTATTTTTCAGAAATGTGACATGGCACAGCAGTGTATTTAAACACTGCCCCTCTGGCTATATTAGTTCTTACTGTTCATGTTATGTTAGCTGGTTGTCATGAAGTCAGATATCTATTTGTATTCTGTAGACTTGATTAGATGCATGCACCCATAATTATTCTGTGTGGGTGTTCATTCCAGAAATACATACAGGATTTATTTTAGGATGCTGGCTTTAGGATTTACGATGTGCAGTAACACAGTCCTCAAATAACTGAACAGTCTTACAGCATAATGGAGATACTCTGTATTAGGCACATGCCATCCATCAAGCTCTGACCCATACTGTGTGATCAGACACTGTTTTCTTTCCCTCCTCCTCAGTAGCATGACTCAGGAAGACATATGTTACTCCCACTGCCAGCTCCAGCTGGCACTGCATACAGTAGCCCACATTACACGTCACATAGTCCTTCAAAAGAGCCTACACAGAGCTACATCATCTGAATCGTCACAACATGACCATAATGAGTCACTTATTGTGTATAATTCTATCAGCTATAAAAGGCTGATAAAATAAGCTTGTTTGTGTCTGCTGGCATTTACTGACAATAGTAAGTAAACCTGGCACAAAATTGTTTTAGATAGTCATACCCACTAAAAGCTTTCAGAAATTAAACCTGTTCCAGAGACACAAGCTCAATTAATTGATTCTAATCCTAGAAAAAAAAGTCCTTTCTTAACTAAACACGTTCAATATTTCTATACTTAAAATACTGGATCCTGACTCACAAACTCCATCTACTCACCTCACATCTATCTGTTCACATCTGGGCATGTTGCTTAATTACTTAATAAACCTTTTTGGGCAACAATATCTCCATCTTAAGTTGCATCTGGTTACACTGACCAGCCTGATACACACACAGCAAGACCAGTGCAGTGTGACATCATGCCACATGGATGATCAGTATCTATTGTTAGAGAGTGCATGTTACTCACATCAATTCACAGACCTGTAATGCACTGAGAATAGAAATAGTTTACTAAACACAAATTAAGTTAAACAGGAAAATAATTTCTGAGACATCATGTTATGAGTTGAGTTTTAGCATGTGTAGCGAGTGGTTTAGAGTAACTACACCAGACTGTTTAAGAAACTGGCCCTATTATTACATTTATCTTATGCGATTATCTTTGCATCATGCAAAGGTTCTTATTAACACCTCTAGGAATGTCTATCTATCTATCTATCTATCTATCTATCTGTCTGTCTGTCTGTCTGTCTGTCTGTCTGTCTGTCTGTCTGTCTGTCTGTCTGTCTGTCTGTCTGTCTGTCTATCTATCTATCTATCTATCTATCTATCTATCTATCTATCTATCTATCTATCTATGAAAAAGGTGAGAGAGAGGGTTGATTTAAAACATTATATTAAATTAATCCCAGTTTAAGATCAGGGGATAAGACGGACTACTGACTGGAAGGTTGTAAATTCAAATCCCTTTTCTTGATCCAGGCCCTTAACCCCAAGTGCTCAGATGTATACAAGAAATAAATGTACTGTAACAGGAGCTGCATAAGGGCGTCTGCCGAATGCCGTACATGCAAAGCAAACTGTCGTAAAAAGCCAAGACAGGGGAAAGTCTTCTTTTGGGGTTAAAATGAACAAATAAATAAACTCATTCACAATAATAAAAATGCCTTATATTAGTATTAAAACATGGACATATGTGAATAAAGAGCTTTATCAGTCTACAGACATAGATGCCAGGACGCTTCTCTAAGTCACACACAGGCCTACCGAATAAAAATTAATTAAAACAAATCTTGCGTTATCTGAACTGTACATTTATTGGCTCATAAAAATCTTTTGTATAGAAAACCCAAGCTGGAGTTTACTCACCGTACGCAGCTCGTATGTCGGTGATCTCGGCCATTTTGAGGACTTTGGGGCGCGTCGTGTGCGGTCCGGGGGGACGAAGGAGGAAAAAAAGATTAGAGTATACCAGACGAGAAAACCGTAGACGACGAGTCGTTGAATTAATTCTCACGACCTCGATCGTTCATGGTTTCTACGAATGTGAATCCATGCTGCGTGGTGGCCGGTGAGGTTTGGAGTGTCGGTGTCGCTCAGCCCCGGGATGCTGCGCAGTGCTGGGAGATGCTGCTCGGCTTTAAGATGCTGCGGCTGCGCTGCCCTCGGACGAAGCCCCGCCCACCTGCACCTCCATCACCACTACCATCATCACCATCATCATCACTGACACCTACAGCATCCTACAGAGCTTCAATTCAGTTCTTATTTAACTAGTGTTAAATTAACACCACATCCGCTTCCTCTTTCCCTACAAGCACAACAAAACACCTACCTTCTCCACACTGACAGTGATGAATCAGCCATAAGGAGGACAGTGATGTTTTTATTGTTAGACACCACGTTATATATTTACCCCTGGAAAAGTGTTTTTACAAGCATTATGTATTTGATTATTATTACTATATGTTTATTATATACTATATACCAATGTTCTATTGCAACACCGACACATTACTGAAAACCCCCAGTTCTCTTTCTGTCTCTCACCCTGCTATCAACAACTGCCAAAATACTTTTTGAGATGGTGAAGCTGATAGATAGATTTTGCCAGTAAGACTGTGTAGAAAGGAAGCCGTATCTAAAAGCTACAGCACTGAGGAGATCTATTTTTATTTTATTGATCAATTTCCTCTATGTAATTTCTTCCACAGAAGATGGAAACGAACTTGCCATCTATCTGCTCCAACAGATGCTTACTGAAAATCAGTATCGTTCTACACACAACATCTCCTCATAAACATAGCTGGCTGCGTTGCCTTATTGTTTTAATTTGTTTTGGGTTTTTTATGATAAGGGTTGGTATTAACATATACTGTAAATGTCACTGGAAGTACTCTAACATAAAGGTTACAAAGAAAAGATCAGTTAATCTGACATCAAATGTGTGTGGAAGAGCATCACTTAGCATGCGAGACAGCCTATACTTATTTCAGAGTTGTAATGTCTCAATTATGGCTAAACCTGTGCTTTGGCACTGCTTTCTAGCGAATTCTAAAGAAAAATAATAGAAAAAAAGTACAACATGAAGAAAACCTTTTGTTGTACTTGACACATGTAAGTAAATCTTTCACAAAGATTTCATTCATAAATTTCACATTTACACAATTAAATAAAATTGTAAATAAAAACAGAGTTCAAGAAACAGCTAGAGTGTTAAATGATCAAAAATTTATATAATTCAGTGTGAAATGAGAGAAGTGGAAAAATAAACAAGGCACAATAACCTGGCTGCATATGTGCTCATGTCCCTTTATGAATGGTGATAAAGCTGTGTTCAGAACACAATAAAAACATTTAATCTTATTTTCAAAAGTAAAATAATCAGTGAAATATTTTGCATTACCTCCAAATAAACATTAGCTGCTTCTATAGGATTTCTTAAGATATTTTTTGTCTGGGCTCAACTACAGCTCTGATCAGGGAGTTGATCACTTAGTGGTTAAGGCTCTGGGTTACTGATGGAAAAGTTGGGGGTTATAGCCCTGGGTTCACCAAGCTGCCACTCTGAGGACCCTTGAGCAAGGCTCTTAATCCTCTATGCTTCAGAGGCGCTGTAAGATGACCTGCGCTCTGAACCCAGCTGCCTACATCACTGGGATATGTGTAGAAATACATTTTCCTGTGAGATCATTAAATAAAATAAAAATCACCATAAACCATGTAGCAAAATGTGTTATGGTCTCACATGAGACCAGTTACAAAAAGTACAGGAATTCCATAATTCCAACAGGTATGGTTGTTGCGACATTATCAAAATAAAACTCAACCAACAGTGGCTTCTATCAAGGTAGTGAGGAATTATGAAAAGCTGCAGTCAAATTTAGTGCAAAACCTCTGCTTCAATTTCTCATAAAGTATTTCATATTCTTATTCATATTCTTATTTCATATTTCATATTCATAACAAACCAATGACTCAAAGCATAACGCATCCATATGAACAAAGGGACGGAAAAAAGAGCAATGTTTTTGAAAGACTGCGCCAAATTTCAATTATCTAAAATATTTGATTAAAAAAATGGGAAATATTGGCCAGTCAAAAAATATGAAAAAACGGATTAACTCTGTAAGTAGAATATGTAGAAGGTGTAGTAAAATCAAATTATTCAACAAAGTATCAAAATGAGAGTGTGCAACTAGGTTATTGTAAGTATTGATTGTACGATTCCTTATTTAAAAAAAAAAAAAAAAAAAAAAATCGGATTGCATTTTAATCCGTTTTTTGTTTGTTAATAAAAAACCTGCTGTTTTAACAGGAGTTTGTAGACTTTTTTCTATGCATTGTATGTGTTTATAATTATCCATATCTACATCTACAATATAAATCGGTTGAAAATTATTCCATATCGTCATCACTATTATAAAATATTAACAACTGTATGGTTAATGTTTGCTCAGACACAAAATTAGTTTCAACTTTAAAGGATTATAGTAATTTTATGAATCTGGTCTAAAGTACCAAGAACAACCACAAGCCCAAGAACCACCACGAGGCCTCTAAATGTTTAAATAAATGAAAATTGCTCATCAGGAAACATTTAATTCATATAGCAGGCACATCTGAATGACATCTAGAAAGAGAAATTAAAGCAGTTAACAGTACAAATGGAAAAAAATGAACTACTCTCTACTAAAACTCTTCAGCCGGTCCGAAACTTCTAAAACTAAGTCACAGACTAGTTGTCTGGACATGAAAAATAAAACAGGCTTTTAAATAAACTTTAAATATTATTTTGCATAGAGTTATATATAAAATGGTACAGAGTGTATTCTTTGGTAAATAAGGCACAAACAATTGGTAGAACAGAAAAAAACACTGATTAGTTCTTGAAAATCAAACAGTTTTTCTGATGAGAAAGGGTTGCAGAATGAAATGAAGTGCAGCATACTCTACTCTCAGAACCAATCTAAGATCTCACACCTATTGAACATTATGCATTAAACATAAAGAAACGCTTGTGCTTTGTAAACTCAGGGTACCATTTTTTGTTCATTCTAAAGAAACTGCCTTTTTGGTTTTGGAGCATCTAAAATGCAGTAAATCTATTTTTGGCATAATAAACAATGAAATATTTTTGTTCTATTTATTCAGGATATTTTGACTGTTGTTTGGTATTACGAAAACATTCGACTAAAATAAGATCTGCTTTGACAAAATCACAATATAACAAAAGTTAACAGCGATTGTCTGTGCATTACCTATGATGATTGTGGCTGTAACAGAACATCCTGGTATTTCAAATCATATCTTCAGCCACGAATACCATGACTCATTATTTCTTGTTAGGACAAACCACAGATTTTTCTTAAAGCAGACACTATTCAACTTTTCACCAATTCCTGTGCCTCCTGTTCACCTGTGCCTTAAGAACATCTTACTCTGGTCTTTATTTCCATGCGAGTCAACAGTCTTATGATTGGACTATACACTGGTCAGCGCAGAGGTCCACTCAGTCTCCTGGCCATTGCCATGGAAAGCTTGCGTAAGTGTCTGCCTCCTTCCATGAGTCACTGTCTGTTCACGTGGGCATGCTGTGTATGTGGGAGAAGTTATGGAGCATATCATCTCTCCATCTCTCCTCCATCATTCTCTGTTGAGGATTCTTGAGAGATTCTGGAATTGATTAAGCTCTGTTACCATGTCAGTTGGCAGGACTGGGCTCAGCAAGGGGCATGGTGTGTAGCACCTCATCCAGCAGCTGCAATGCCCGGTGGAGATGCACCTCTATCCAGCAAGGGGTTTGTTTGATGCTCTGGCGTGGGTAATCCGGCCCCCAACCCTTTACAAAGCTCAGGCGCAATATACACAGTCGACGCAAATCATCAACTCCTATGCCCGCTGCAGCAGAGAAACCTAAGTAGAGACGGAAAAATTTAGACAGATAATTAATACATTGTATCAGAAAAATGTATTGTGTAAGCTAATGTAATATTTAAGCTAACAGTAATTATTAAACAGTGAATGTCTTACAATTTTCTTGGCAATTTAAACACAAAGGCAAAAACTCACTGATGGCAGGGGCGATGCCCCCCACATTGCCAGGTCCTGGAATATTTCCTGCCACCGCTGCAGCTTGTGCAGCTGCAGCTGCCTGTGCAGTCGCTGCTTGCTGCTGCATCTGTCTATGGCACTGACGCAGGTCAAATACCTAGATAGAGAGAAACATGGGAAATAAAGATAAGAGGATAGAAAAAATAGAAATGGAATTAAAAGTGTGACGTGGTACATTTGTGTTACAGATTTCCTAAGCAAACTACTGTAAATTACTCACAACTGACTAATTTTATCATTAACACACTGTACCTAGGCACATTGCACCATATCTAATCGAACCATACAACCTAAATATGGACCATAAGCTTTACAATCAACAGATCTGTGAAGACCTACAATGGGATATTGAAGGTATGTGCTAGTCAATAACGCCTCTACTACAACCTTTCAAAACAGCAGTTGATGGAATAAGTTTTGAAGGAATGGTGTTTATCTCTCCATTTCTAAAATTCTAAAGCAAGCAATGTTCTTTTGAGGCTGTAGTAGGTGAAACCAACTAATATTCAAACTGGCTGATAATGAAATCATTCATTATCAGTAATCTGTCAGGGTTGTAACAGATCTGGAGCCGATCGCGAGCGATACTGGGTGTGAGGCCGAAATACATCCAATTTGGGATTCCAGTCCATTCCAGGACCCCTTTACAAATTCATTACCACCTAGGGACATTTTAGTATTAACAACCCAAGCTACAGAAATGTTTTTGGGAGATTGATGATACCAGAGAATCCACACAAAACCCACAAAGAGAACATTTGAATCTCATGACAGTAATCCAAACTCAAACTGTTTTGTTTCAGATGTAAAACTTTATATCTTATTAAAAAAAATAGCACTGAGAAAAGACAAGACCTGACTGCTCTTTTACAGACACAGACCCAATTCAGCAATGGCCTACTTCCTTTAGTTCCTCACTTCAGTGGTCCTATAACAACAACTAGCAATGCAAAAACATATCGATATTTTCATTGCTTTTGAATGGTCTCACTACTTGAAAGAAAATTCTTCCAATAGTACAACAGTGCATGACAAATTGACCAAACATATTTAGGTTTCCCTGATGTATTGCTGATTTAATCTTACAGCAGAGAGAGTAAACCGCTACTGCAGCCACTGTCTTATCAGAATGCTTAAATGTAAGCACCACTGCTAAGTGCATCCATTCTTATAATTGACCAACAATATGCCAATAATTCCATGACAAAAACCTTAAACTAAACCTTGTACATGAATGACAGCATTTTGATTTAGCTACTATTAAAGGAAATACACCAATTATTCATAAATATATGGCCATCAATCAGGCATAATTATGACTACCTGCTTAATATTGTGTTGTTGCCCCTTTTGCTGCCAAATCAGTCCTGACCCTTTGGGTATAAACAGCATTAACTTCTTCAGCAATTTGAGCTACAGAAGCTCATCTGTTGGATGGGCCAGCCTTCACTCCCCACATGCATCAATGAGCGTGTATGCCCATGAACCTGTTGCCGGTTCACCACTGTTCCTTCTTTGGACCCAGATACTGACCACTGCAGACCAGGAACACACCACAAGAGCTGCATTTTTGGAGAAGCTCTGACCCAGTCATCTAGACATCACAATTTGGTTCTTGTCAAACTCACTCTAATCCTTATGCTTGCCCATTTTTCCTGCTTCTAACACATTAACATCAAGGACAAAATGTTGACTTGCTGCCTAATATTTCCCGTCCACTAACAGGTGCCATAATGAAGATGAAGTGTTATTCCCTTCACCGGTCATAATGTTATGTATTTTGCATGCAGTATTTGTGTTTGATGCAGTAGTTTGTTTACTTTGACATAAGCTCCTGGGTAGATTTTGTGCACTGCATCCCCTGGTGCTCTTCCTGCTTCCCTGTCCAGGTAGTAGCTCTGCACAAAGACAGCATGGTCACTGAGACATCGCATCCACACGTCTCCCTCCCCACGGCACTCTAGTTGCACACCTTTACCAATGTGGAGCCTGGGACAGGACAGAGACCCAGCATGGGCAGAAAGAGAAGAAAATAATGTTAGCTATGATGTATGTGTTAAAGACACAAGCTCTGCCTATGCACATGTATGTAGTGACACTCTCACCGTGCTCTCTCGCTGGCATCTGTGCGATGCACATTGCTCAGTTGCCCCAGACAGAAGCGGTCTCCTCCGGATGGATCCACATAACCGTCTATAGTTACCAACGGGCAGTTAGCCAAGACCTTAAACATCTCCCCCACCTGGATATCCATCTCAAAGTATGAGACTGAGCACCAGAACTCTGGACCTTAAGGTATACACAAGGAAAAACATTCTAAAAAAAATAGATTAAAGTACATAAGAATGTATTATGCCAAGGGTGCACAGGTTAATGTACCTGGATGGTTGGAGACTGGCTGTGGGTATGAGGTGGGAGTGTGATGTTGAGACCCTGGAAAGGATGTATAGAAAGCAAATTAGAATAGAATTAAATAAAATGTAAAACAGTTTTGATTACAGAAGGATTAAATGAAACTATTTTGTGACATACAGAAATGACCAGTGTGGTGAGGAGGACCCTGCTGGTGACTCCGCCCATTCTGCTGGGACCCCATTGGTGTGTAGGAGGCAGTGCTCGAGCCTGTCCAAGTTGTTGCTGTGATGTTGGAGAAAACTAGCAATTTACCCAAGAATTTTATATATTTTTTCTATAACAGGCCAGATATGGACAAAGGTCTAGAACGATCTTTGCACATATGCTAAACAACAACAACAACAACAACAACAACAACAACAAAAAAAAACCAGAGTTTAGAGTCAATTAATTTCCTAAAATAAAGATTGCTATTACTTACTGTGGTAGGAGGTCTGTGCTTGGGTCTGTTTGGGGGTGCTATAATCACCCTGACTGCAGCGATCCGACTCAGGTTGCTGGGATGCAGTCTGGCTGTGTGTTGTTGTGTTTGTTGATGCGTGTGTAGGGGTGGTGGGGGGAGAACAGGACACCAAAGCCCTACTTTGAGCAGAGGCGATCTGCAATAGGCCCTCCGGGTGGCTACCCTGCAGGGACATTCTGGAGCTG
Source organism: Silurus aristotelis (assembly GCF_946808225.1). Lineage (NCBI taxonomy): Eukaryota > Metazoa > Chordata > Actinopteri > Siluriformes > Siluridae > Silurus > Silurus aristotelis. Next base: position 25,563,178 of record NC_139574.1, on the reverse strand, counting down.
CTCGCTACAAAGGATAAGCATTAAAATTAGCATAACTATATATATATATATATATATATATACATACATACATACATACATACATATATATATATATACATACATACATACATATACACACATATACATATACACATACATACATACACACACACACACACATACATACACAGACACACTGTGATAGAAGGGTATCTGCAAGAGTTTATAGGACTGTGGTGAGACCTGCGATGTTGTATGTTTTAGAGACAGTGGCATTGAGTAAAAGACAGGAGGTGGAGCTGGAGGTAGCAGAGCTGAAGATGTTGAGATTTTCGTTGGGAGTGACGAGGATGGACAGGATTAGAAATTAGTTTATTAGAGGGACAGCGTATGTTGGACATTTTGGAGACAAGGTGATTGAGATGGTTTGGACATGTGCAGAGGAGGGGCATGGGGGATATCAGTAGGAGAATGCTGAGGATGGAGACACCAGGAAGAAGGAAAAGAGGAAGACCAATGAAAAAGTTCATGGATGTTCTGAGGGAAGAGGCAGATGTAGAAGACAGGGGGATATGAAGACAGATGATCCGCTGTGCGACCCCTAATGGGAGCAACCAAAAGAAGAAGAAGAAAAAGAAGATATACACACACACACACACACTGCAACTTATTTTAGCGACTTTCTACCAAATTGACAGGTCCCATTACACAAATCAGTTCAGCTTAATAAAGGGCTCAGAAAAGCTGACCAAGGTCACTCTTCAACAAGGGCACACATTTGTTTTTTTAACTTACTGAAGATATTTTAAAATACATTTAAGATCAGGAGGGCTCATTTTAATGAAATGTAACTAAATAGTTCTTCCTGGGGAAGAAATAAATAAAGATTCAGAATAAAACAATTAACATTATTAACTTCTGTGATGACAGCTCAAGATAATTAATTTGATGTTATTAACTTTTGCTGACTATGTCCAACCGTATTTACACTAGTAATGTTATTACAATTACAAGGCCATAGTATTATTAGCGGAACTTACAAGGTGGTGAGAGAGGCAGACTGGGGTAGAGGGTTACTGATGGAGGGGCGTGACGATGGGGCTCTGAGGGCAGCTGGAGTGGAGGCAGCTGTTGGCTATAGTGTTCTGGGGCATGATGGTCCTGCTGTGAGGACATTCTTGATGGACCGTCCATCTGGATACAGTCATGGATATACTCTTCCTTTATTGGTCTTGCTGTGGAGAACAACAGGTGACAGTAAGTAAACATTATGGAAATCTTTTTGATTTCCATAATTTAACAGAATAATTTAACAGAAGTTTGATAAGAAAACTGCCTTTTGTACACACAAACATTCTGCAGCAGATATGTGATAGTGAACAGACACAGATCACATAATTTTTTTCTTGTTTGGTCGTCTTACCTGTGGTTGGCAAGCTTAGTCCAACTGCATAAAAAAGCAGAAACAAGAAAAGCAAAAAAATCCTTTAGCTGTAGAAAGGTCATGTGCAAATATTAATATAGTGACACTAACATGCTGGCTGCATTTTGTATGCTGAACACTGTAGCTGTATTCTGCTCTGAAAATCTGGTACTACTGTTTTGCAATAATAAACTACTAAGCACAAAATTGAGCAAATTCCATTTAAGTCTTGTCATGCATTAGTTTTGCATTTGCCTTTCTTCTCTACGTGTAATAGTCATATTTTCCTGTTGCTAAGTTTCTGTAATGAGGACCACACACATACCGATGCCTGGAGACACCACTCGTTCATAGTGATAGGGGTTGACACATACATTGTCGTACTTGAGATCGAAGGCATACTGGCAGAACTTGACATGTTTGAGCTCGTTTTTGTGGAGGTCTGGCCAACGCCACAGCCGAGCGTAGATGACATGAGGAAAGCCTTTTCGCCCTGCTACCTGCTCGGATGTACAGACGGGGTGTGTATATGGGGTGGGGTGGGGGGGAAGGTTGTATTGAGGGGGGTGTTACAGTTTTGACAATGTGCATGTGGAGGAAAACCAACTACAACAAAAAATCCTACAAGAGTAATGGGGTAAAGTGTATGAAAAGTAAACCGAGGGCAGAAAAGAAGAGCAGCAAAAAGGAACGTGTTATAATAGAACATTTCCCATCATATTCTGAACATCCTGACTCTCTGAAAGAAAAAGAAGAAAAAGATAAAAGGACTGCTATAAATCAGCAAAATACAAAGTTAAAACCAGATTTGTGAACATATTTACAGCTCACACTGCGTTCATACACAGCCTTGTATGATTCAGCCTGATTCACCCTTTCCTACAGCCTTTTCTTCGCTTGTGAAGGACAAGCTACAAGAGATAACGCATGGTACGTATTTTAAAGAATGATAAGGGTAAACGTAGAATATTAGAATCTGTCCCATATTGTAAAAGCTAAATGGAAACTAATTTGCACTTCTAACCATTTGCTTCTCAGTCAGTGAGATTCTAAACTTCTAAACATTGTTAGTCTCGGAATTTATTAAAAAATATTGTTAGATAATGTTTACTTAACTCACACAAAGACAAATGCATTCTTTCTAATCACACACACACACACATACACACACACCCACCCCAGAGTAAGTTTAGAACTGACACAACGTGAATAAACACACTGCCTGAAATATAGTGCAAAAATACTGCGAACGCATGCCTCAAACTTGTGTAGATTGGTGCATACTTCAAATACTGACACTCTTAGACACACTGCCCCCATCTCTCACACACACACACACACACACACACACACACACACACACACACACACACACACACACACAAACTAACACTCCGAGACAGACAGGCCTTAACTTAACCCTGCCCCTTTCCTGTGTCTCAGACAAAACAACCCTCTCTCCCTCCACCCCTCCTTCTCCTGCTCTTTCTCATTCCCTCGCTCTGTCTGTGACTGGGGGAGGGGAAGGGAACTCTCAGTCTCTCCTCTGTAGTTGTTTCTTCATCAGCCAAGAGTACAAAACAACCTTATATATGTCAAGATATCAAAATGATAAGTTGCTGACTGAAACATGCCACAACAGTTAATCTGACCAGAACTGCTGTTCTCTCTTGTCTGTCAAAAATTCCCACTTGAGAGTGTGTTGACTTTTGGAAAAATACTGGCACACACTGAGTCCACTAGCAAGAGCCAAGCTAATAAGTGTGAAGTTTATAAAGCTTTATGAGAGCTCCATTAAGTTCACAGCAGCAACTGCTCTGTTATCATTGACACTGCTGATCAGACTGAGTCTAGCCATAACTCAGGGAGAGTGGGAATATCAGGCATACATCAAAGGATTACATCACTGTGGCCTTTCACAATGCTCTCCACTGGACTAGATGAAAGAGCAATCTGCTCTTGTGTGAATTAAGATCACAGAATAGTGTTTATGGAAGTCCTATCTATAACATATGAGACAGCATATATAGTACATATTATTCAGGGCTCATTTAGAAAGTGTCATTTCATTAACGTTAGTGCTCAGACCTGCAGCCTGCCATCCAGCGTCCTCTGGATGGTGACACATTTGCTGGGGTGGACACCGTTAGTGGTGATGGCAGTTATAAGCGAATCCAGCTCGTCCTTCTTCTCTTTCAGCTTCTTCACCAGGCTTTCGATGGCACGCTTGGCGAAGCCCTCGTTCTCTCCACCTTGCCGGTGGCACATCAGGCTGTGAACGATGCTCAAGCATGCATCGCTGCTACTGGGAGAGTTTACAGACATACTTGTGCCCTAGGTAAATGAGGAAGGAAGAGAAACAGAGGAAGGAATAGAGGAAACTAATTTTACAAAGTGCAATTCTATAGTTTAAAAATCTGAATAAATACACAAACCAAAGCAGATCGTATCTGACCTAACTTCAGGTAGCCTGACTGGTCCTCTAATGATGAAGATTAGGATGATGAACTCATCAGATGTACTAGTGTAAAGATCATGATTGATATGTCTCAGGCAATGTAAACAGGAATGATACTAGTTCATATCCCTATGACATGTGATCAACTTCACATCACTTTTTAACTTTTTTTTCCACATGCTTTGAGCTGCGAATATAAGAAATCTCCCAGCTACCAGCAAACTACAATCATATGCAGGACAACTAATCTCACCATTAGGCTTTTGACATGCAAGCCTTATGTGAAGTTCTCAAATACAGGACCGTAATGCAGCATTCAAAAGAAGTAAAAGTATAAGTAAAATAAGTATAAGATTAAGTGGAATAGAAAATCGCGCTTACAGATTTGCTGTGTCCTGCTTCTGTACCTTCCCTGAAGTTCTGCGTGTCTCTCTGTTTATCTGTCTCGCGCCCTCATTCGCACATCCTGCCGCTCCCAGAGAGAGAGAGAGAGAGAGAGAGAGAGAGAGAGAGAGAGAGAGAGAGAGAGAGAGAGAGAGAGAGAGAGAGAGAGAGAGAGGGGAGGGGCTTATGCACAATTTAGCCAATCGCTGCACTCTTCTCAGACAGACAGACTAGACAGAATCACAGCGGAACAGTGACGTTGTGTCTGTCTGTCTCGCTCACAATTTCATTAGGATCGAGTGCATCACCGACGCAAAAGTCTAATAATATATACATTTTTCCAGACGTCGTCTAGTGGTTCTCTGTGTCAAGATCCTATAGCACACAATCCCAGTGTAGGCTACTGGAAACAGTTTACAGCCAGCAACTTTCAGATAAAGCCTTTCTGTAACTTTACTTATCACTGAAAAGTTCATGCTCAATGCTTCAGTAGTAGATTAATTCATTTGGGGATTTACTCATGCATGAAAATAAAATTATAAAAAAGTAAAATAATAAATAAGTACATTGAAAATTGTCTGGTAGCCAAACGAGTATACCTGGTGGAAGTAGTAGTATTTATTGCCTGAGACCCAATTGACATTAAAGTTTGTACTATCACCTGCTCTTTTTCAACTTAAAACTGTATGATACAAATTCACAAAATAATATTTAGTTTTCAAAATTCATATTCTAACTTCTAATGACATAAATGCCATTCCAAAAAATAAAAATAATAAATAATCCTAATAATCCGTCCACAAAAGAATGATTAGGAACAACAGCCATACACAGAACAGTGAATGTGCATGTACAGAAATCAGTACAGAAATATGACTGGTGTGTGGGCAGTCAGTCAGGTCAATGAGTATTTTTAACTCAACAAGGAAAGAGAATATTATATTTTTCCCTAAAACAACTCTATGACCATGTGCTCTCACTACTGGCGGTTGACGCTGGACTTGTTAAATAGATAGACTTTTTGTGGTAAGGACAAAAGGAAGAAAGAACCTAAGATTGAATTGCATACTGCAAAAACACAAAGGCTTCACATATACTAATAATGAAAGTGTGATGTAGTAATGTAATGCATAAATTAAATGTTCTATATATTGGGTGAAGGAGCAACCAGAATTCATTGCATTGGTTTAACATGTAGTAGGACAGAATTTTACATTGAGAAGAAAGTGAGCACATTAAAAAGAAAAAATGTATGAATAAATCATTACATTTGCAAAATCACACATATATTGTTGAATGAAATGGTAAAAAAAATATAACAATAGAAGTATTCATCAAAAGTGTAAAGGTTATAATGGCTTTAATGGAAACTCTAATGGACACTGGGGTTCTCTATAGGCAATATATTGCCTTCTTTGTTAACACTTTGGGCAACTTATGGGTCATACTGGACACCAATGGAGACCTTTAGGACATTATTCAGCATTTATATTCCAAAAAGTGTATACAAATGGATGTTCACAAACACCCTATGTTATGTAACAGCTGATGGCTTTTAATGGTATTTGTAATAAACATTTTTTTAAATAAAGTTCTGTGTGGTGTTGTATGGGACGATCTGGTTTTAATGCTTTGCAGTGGCATACTAGAAAAAATCAGAAGTATTGTTGCACCACAATATTTTCTTGGGAAGGATGAAAAACAGCAACAACAACAAAAAAAAAGAAAAGAAATGAAGTGTTGCACTTCAAGACACGAAGCAAACACTAGAGGGCGACATAGAATTGGTCTGAACTGAAAAGTTCACTGGAATATAGCGCGTCCTGGTGGTGTTATGTGTCGTTTAATCCCTCACCTGTTTACTCTATGGGACCGTATTATTCTGCCACTGACTCGTAAAGCCTAGAAAGACCCACCTGCAAAGTTTGTAAGTGAGTGAATTCAAAAATATTAGTAAACTAGTTATTTAATGCAGGCTTCTTTGGTCCTCAGGTGTTTGAGTGGGTTGCAGTGGGGAAGTTTGTTGGGAAGTGTGGGCGAATCCCCCACCTGCTTCACCTCTCAGAGCTTTATACGGGTTTTGCAGCTAAATATTTGGTAACTAATATACATATATTCTTTATAAAAAAAAATTATTTTCCGTCGTCTATAATATCACACAGCGTTAACATTTAGTAACTAGTAGGAAGACATTTAGGGAGTGTTTGCAGCAGGACTTGAATTAGCTGATTCACTCGGTACAGATTTAAACAGATACTTTCACAACGAATATCAGTGAAATTGATGTTGGATATATCACCTGCTATTACTTTTCTCAAAAGTAAACTTTAGTAGTATTTACTGTGCGCTGTTTCAAGAAACAGAGTTCATTTTGTGTTCATTTCCAAACGCTAATCCTAAATGTTCACTGCAAACCAAATCTGGTTGCTAATTTGAAACATTGTTCACTCACATACTGTATCTGACCTGATATTTATAAATCAAGTTCAGTGTTTTATATTGTGGTATTAAATCATTTTTTTTATTCTTTTTTTAACTGATCAAATATGAGATAAAAATGCCATGTTGACTTGCTATTTGGGATTTCCACAGTTTCCTAGTAAGACACTACTGTGAATGATAAGTCTTTCATTTGGCACTGTTTTATTCGAGTTTATAATAACTTGTGTTGCATATCGTTTTCTGCCCATTACAGAGTTGGTTGTTAAAGATGAATTCATCCTCCTCCAAGATTATGCTGAAGAACACCTCTTCCATGTCATTGGATGAGCGGTGAGAACACTACATGTGCAAAAGTTATAGCAAATCAATTTCAGGTGAACAGAAGGTAACCTCCAAAACCTGTATTAGACGGGTTTTAGTGTTGTTCTCTCTTCTTTTCTTTCTGTCCTGCACTCCTGTAGCTTTACCATGATATTGAAGAATCAGCAGATGCCTCTGACTCACAGGAGAACTGTTCCTGAACAGCTGACTTCTTCTGTAAAGAACCAACTTCTGGCTCAGCAAATGCCCAACCGCCCTTCAGTTGTGGCTGCTCTTCAGAGCCACTTGGTGAATCTCACTTGTTTTACAACACATAAAGCAAACAAGACAATGCCAAATGTAATAGAACATTGGTGAGGTTCAGCTGAGTTAGGAAATAGGGCATAGTGTTAATACCACTGCCTCACAGCTTCAGGGTCCCAGATTCGATCCTGAGTTTTAGGTTAGTGTTTGTGTGGAGTATCTTTGTATGTTCTGTGCACAAATACAGTAATCAGACATGATGAGTTTGAGCTTAGTAGCACAACATTACAGCATATGCTAGTATATTCTGAAAGAACTCTCTTTAATCTTGAATTTCATGCTTCTAGTTAATAATACACCTTTTATTGATTTATTTCCAGAATGTGAAGCGGTATCAGTTTAAGTCCAGTGTCAAGTCAAGGCTAGGGAGGCCCATGATGATGAGAGGCCTGTCTAGGATGCCCAGATCCTGGGAAAGACAGAGAGGAAGAGGGACACTGATGAAGCAAGTTTTGTCAAAAATATGTGAGTGACACCGAAAGCTCACGTATATTTACATTTATTGTAATGTCTGTACACATTGTCTGTACACATGTATTGTTTGTAATGTCTTTGCCACAATGCCCTCCAGCGTTTATTGAAATATTGTGTGTTTGTCTAACAAATAACATTGTTGTAATTTGGTTGTGAACATGAACCGAACACAAGCTTTTATTCAGCAGTTTATCATGGATGGCAAAACTAAAATATTGTTTAGGGTATTTGAAAAAAAGTATTTTTAATCTAGACCTTCTTTTCACCACAAGGGGTTGAACACTGCATCAGCTTGCTTGCAGTATACTAATTTCTCAGTTCGGGAAACTATTGTGGGGAAAAAACATGGCCTTGTAATTAATATATAAATTCTACAAAATTCTAGTGATAAATGGGAGCCTGAGTGAACAACAGCCTAAACCTTTTGTAAGCAGAGGTGGACCTAGACTGAGTAGAGGATTAAGAGGAGCTCTCCGAGGCAAAGGTAAAAAGATCTAATAACACTACAAAATGGCAAAACTATTCACTATTCACTCCTGTGATTTTTTTTTTTTTTTTTTTTCTTTTTATAAAAAAATAAAAAATATATATTTTATGTTCAAATATTAAAAATTTTTTTTCCTGGTTTCATTACAAACTTGCTATTCACAATTTATGAAGCTTTTATCTTCCTAATAATTACTTTTAACAACTCTTCAGCTGGAGTTTTTCTTATACTTATATGAGGAAACTCTCTGTTCTCTCAGCAGGCTCGCTGTTTGTAGGCTGTGGCTCAGCTGGAAGAAGTTCTAGACCAGCTAGTCGCCCTGTCCCCACTCGCGAGGAGCTGGATGCACAGCTGGATGACTACATGTCCCTGACAAAGCGTAAACTTGATGCCCAGTTGGATGCATACATGGCAGAAGTTGACAATGAAGACCTACTGCAATGAAGCTTTACCCCAAAAAGTTATTTTGTACTTATGGTGTGTTTAATAGCCAGCTCATACAGACTTAAGCCTATGTTAAAAGCACTGATTATCCCCAAACATTTAACTATCCTTAGACCCAGGTCACCTAGAGGTTTAATATTGTTGAGTTAACACTGTTAGAAGTGACTGCAGTGCATTGTTCAAGTTTATCTATTTATATCTTGTCTTTACATGATTTGTTGACTGAAAATGGGGGAAAACGGAAACCTCAGTTACTGAAGAGTTACGGAAGCTTATGTGTAATTCCTGTAGAAAGTCCACATCTTAATTTTTTTTTGTTTTGGATTTTTGACAGCAAAATTTTGCTTCTTTCATTATTTGTACTGAAAGGGGAAGAATGTTCTTATAAAAAAACAAATACAGAACAGTGTTATAATAAGTATATACAGCTCAGGTCCACAGTTTGAAGCTTTTACAGCGCTGTTTCTGGATGTTTAAAAATTAAGTATTCATGTCCATAAAACATTTTTTTAGTGTTCATGATAAAACAGTTACATTTATTGTATTCCTTACATATTTGATTAGATTCCTCGGTCACTAATGCTGCTAGGCTGCCAGATTTTATTCCTTTATTTACATTTAAAGGGGTGGTTAAATTTGAGTCTAGGATTCATATTGTTTTTGTTGTGAAGGCTGCCTACTTTTGTCCAGTTAATGTTTTGCTTAAGTGTTGCATGCTGAATTTAGATGTATACTTTAAATACAATTAAATATTTAAACATTTATTGTTAAGCACTGTGCATTCCACGAAAGTCTCCTCACTTGTTGTCTTACCAGTGTAAGTTGGTGAACGTCCTCTTCTCAGTGGGTCCCAGAAATGTCTTTATCAATGTGTTAAGTTTGGCAACAGTGTTGTATTTACCATGTCCTGCTATGTGACAAATAAATATAAAATATATTCATATAAAATGTTAATTATAAATATAAAATATGAGATACATTTTGGAAGGCAAAAAGTGTAAATTGGAGGCTTTTGGGAAACCTTGTACAGCATTAGAACCAAGCACCCTGACTATGTTATTCAGTTTGCAATCATCTGTTAATATTGCTTTAACATTTTATTGCATGTTTACCCTTGGGGTTTTTTTTGTTTGTTTATTATTTTTTTTTTTTTTCTTTTTTGCTGTTGCAGTACAGCCACAAAACAGCCTGTTCCCAAATTCTTTGTTGTTTGCTTGAGAAACATTTTGGCTTTCACATATTAAATAAAATTCCATTTCATTACTTATGTTTACTCAAGATAAATTGTACTGCTTTCATTTCAAGATTAATATTGTTCAAAAGACCTAGTTTAAAGACCTGATTTTTCATATTTTCTTAACTGTTTAAAAAATCTAGTTTATGTGCACTTTTGTCAAAATCTTTAATAAAGCTTTGTTCTATAAGTACACACATTTTTTATAGTACAGGTGCACTGCATTTTTTTTCCCAAGGAATCACTGATAAGTTTCTGAGATGAATAGATCAGGTTTTTTATCTACATGCACCAGATGTACAAAACGATGCACAGAAAATATGGCATGTAAGAAAATGTGATTGCATGGGCTTTTTAAAAGGCAGACATTCCCATCTATAAACTAGTAGCTTCATTCCGTTTTGAAGTAAAATTGCATCATATTTGCAGGTTTAAACAGTTTATGTGTAAACACCATTGCCATTTTGTCAGATATGTTGTGTTTCTTCTTATGTGGTTTTTAAAGGTACATTTTTCTGTGAACATTTTTGTTCATCATGTTTTATTTTTTCTTATAAAAGTGTTCTATATGTATTTTATATGAAAAATATTACCAGCATTTGCACTTACTGTAGGTGCTATAATCTGATCCACTATGATGTATTTGATTAGATTTCTTCAACAGGGAAACTTGATACATGATTTTTGCGTTCTGTTTCACAACTTGTACTTGACCTTACTGTAGCAAATTGAAGTGTGGGTTCTGCAATGTCAGTACATATTTGCCCCTATAATTACCTGTAAATGTAAAGTACAGCAGCAAATTAGAAGAGTTATTAAGCTTCTTACATTAGAAATGTTCTGCTCACACAGGGCTGAAATCCAATTTTGAAATGGAAATCAGCAGGGATTCTACATCAAGGTCAAGATCATTAACTGGACTCTGTTGAGTGCAGTAAGTCAGTCATCATTCCACCCTGTATGATGCGGCCAAATACAGTTAATAGCCTGATCTGCTGTATGCTAAGACATAGTAGTGGTGAATTAGCTCATGGTCAGTGTAACTGCACACAGAATACTCTTATTTTTGGGTTTTATATACACTGGCACTTATGAAAGTGTGTGAAGGTATATACAGGTGCATCTTAATAAACTGAATATCAATTAACAGTTGATTTATTTTAGTAATTTAATACAAAAAGTGAAACTCGTATAATATATAGATTCATTACATTATATATGATGAGATATATACTTGTATATTATATAGATTCATTCATCTATAAAAATTTGAATACTTCATAAGCCCAAAAAATAAAGTTCAGTGAATTGTTGGCCTTCTGGAAAGTATGTTCATTTACTGTATATGTACTCAATATTTGGCAGGTGCTCCTTTTGCTTTAAATCCTGCCTCAATGCGGCGTGGCATGGAGGTGATCAGTCTGTGGCACTGCTAAGGTGGTATGGAAGCCCAGGTTCCCTTTAAGGAACTCGAGCTGTGTCGAAACGCTTTGGGAATGCCTCGCGTTGTCCACGCTCTGAATCACGCGTGAAATCCGGCCAATAGGCAAGTCGTGATGTCATTGGTGGGCGACGTCGCGAAAACCAGGAAGCTACAAAATGGGTGAGCGATGGTAGCGACATTAGCTTCTCTATGTTCAGGTAAGCGCTTTGTGTGTGAGTCTGTGCAAGCAATGGCTCAGAGCAAACAAAATTTCCACGAGCTATGCATTGTTTGCTTGGAAGTGGAGCATGCTCAATCAGCTCTCGAGGGAGACGATTGTTCACGCAGTAGCCGTATGGCTATACACATGCTCCGCTCCCGGAGAGCGCTCTTCGAGGAGAGTGCTCTTTCTCACGGCTCAGGTCCCACACTCGCCGAGGCGACGTGGCACCGAAGGTCGTGGGGCTCACAGGCCAACCTAGCAGAAGGCATGGAGACGGATGAGTCCCCTCCAGCCTCCCCGTGCTGGGCCGTGCACCTGTTCCCCGGGGGGGCGCACCCCCTTCCTCACTTTCTTCTCCATATTTCTTCCTTTGAGGAGAGAGAATTTTTGGAAGCTAGTGCAACAACGAGGTGTCCAGGTCCTGGAAGACTCCATATGCGGCCCATGCCTTTTCCCTGCAGACCTCGCTGTACGCGAACATCAAACAAATGAGCAGTGGTGAAGCGGCCCTGGAGAGGTTTACATAAAGGTTTACGTGTCCGCTATTGTGGCTTATTGTACCCCACAGTCGCTGGGGAAACACCCTCTCATGACACGTTTCCTACACGGCACCCGGAAGCTGAGGCCCGGGATATGACCCAGAGTGCCTGTGTGGGACTTGGCAGTTGTGTTGGCGGCCCTATCTGAGCCCCCTTTTAAGCCTTTGGCCGAGGTGGTCCTTAGCTACCTGTCGGTAAAGACCACCTTTCTTCTGGCAATATCCTCCCTTAAGAGGGTCAGGGACCTACAGGATCTTTCCGTGGCCCCGTCTCTCCTAGAGTTTGCCCCTGGCATGGCCAGTGCTTTTCTCTAGCCTAAATCTGTGTATGTGCCTAAGGTGCCTACAGCTCCCTCACAACCTATTATACTGGAGGTTGTACTGGAGTTTTTCTTCAGGACATATGCATCGCTGCGGTCTGATCCACCGATTTGACCTTCGTCAAGTTCTATGACCTTGACATCAGAGCCACTCCCAGCTCCTCTGTCCTGCATGTTGGTGGTTCTCAGACACACTAGGCAGGGACTGGTCGGTATAGCATGATTGGACACTCGTTCCCAAAGCGTTTCAACGCAGCTCGAGTTCCTGAAAGAGAACGTCTCTAGGTTACATATGTAACCCTAGTTCCCTATGGGAATGAGACGCTGCGTTAACAGGCCACACTCCCTGCATCCCTGCGGCGCTTACCATCTCTTTTTACAGAAGCTAATGTCACTACCATCCCTCATGAATTTTGTAGCTTCCTGGTTTTCACAACGTCAGCCGCCGATGATGTAACAACTTGCCTATTGGCGGATTTCACACGTGATTCAGAGCATAGACAATGCGAGGCGTTCCCAAAGCGTTTCGACACAGTGTCTTGTTCACTCATGGAATTAGGGTTACATAAGAAACCTAGAGACGTTTCTTTCACAGTGGCCTCCACAGCTCATTTGCATTTTTTGTTCTCTTGTTTCTCATTTTCCTCAATACCACATAGATTCTCTCTGGGGTTCAGGTCTGGTGAGTTTGCTGGCCAGTCAAGCACACCAACATCATAGTCATTTAACCAACTTTTGGTGCTTTTGGCAGTGTGGGCAGGTGCCAAATCCTGCTGGAAAATTAAATCAGCATCTCCATAAAGCTGGTCAGCAGAGAGAAGCATGAAGTGCTCTAAAACTTTCTGGTAGATGGCTGTGCTGACCTTGGACTTGATAAAACACAGTGGACCAACACCAGCAGATGACATGACTCCCCAAATTACCACTGACTGTGCAAACTTTACTCTGGACCTCAAGCAACTTGGATCCTGTACCTCCCCTCTCTTCTTCCAGACTCTGGGACCTTGATTTCCAAATGAAATGCAAAATTTTCTTTCCTTTTATCTGAAAAGACAACTTTGGCTGACTGAGCAACAGTCCAGTCCTTTGTGTCCTTTGCCCAGGTAAGACACCTCTGACGTTGCCTCTGGTTGTGGAGTGGCTTGACACAAGGAATGCGTCAGTTGTAGCCTATGAATATGTCTGTGCGTGGTGGCTCTTGAAGCACTGACTCCAGCTGCAGTCCACTCTTTGTGACTCTCCCCTTGACTCTTCAATGGGCTTCAATTCGTCAATAATCGTCTTCTGGACAACTGTCAAGTCAGCAGTCTTCCCCAATGATTGTGTAGCCTGAACCAGACTGAGACACTATTTAAAGGCTCAGGAAACCTTTGCAGGTGTTTTGGATTTAATTTGCTGATTAGAGTGTGACACAGCGAGTCCCTAATATTGAACTTTTATTATTTTTAATATTCAAATTTTTACTTTACTTACTTTTACTTTACTTACTTTACAAATGTTTACTTTACTTACCCAAATACTCACTTTTGGGTTTTCATTAGCTGTAAGATATAATCATCAAAATTAAAAGAAATTAATGTATGTACAGTGAAGTTACTATTTGTTAATGATTTTTTTTTTTTTTTTTGGATGTTCAAAGACTGGGAGACTAAGAGTCCCCCACAGTTAGATAAATTACCTTTCTGGAGGATTTTCTGCTGTTTGTCAACTGTTTCTGTGTCAGTACAGGATGCTGTTAATTGTTAAAGTTAATTGTGCTGGAAAGAGCAAAGCGGATTTTCTGACATTTGGGATTAACCGTTCTCTGAGAATAGATCTCTCCTGTCTTGTATCGCCAGTATCATGGTGGAGATCGTGCTGAAAAAGATAATACAGTGTACTACTAAATTAAGCCTCTAGAGGGCAGAAAACGATACTCAATATGTATATAACTAACTACATATTGTGGTTTTTTTTTTGTGGGTTATATGCTATTAATATAATTAATAGTAGTTATAAATTCAATATTATAAATATATTTAAATAAAATCAAATTACTTAACGTTAAATCATGATGAATAACATAAATGTTTTATATTATTTAGTTGTATTACATTACAGCTCTGACAGCAGTTCCTTGCTAATATATATATATATATATATATATATATATATATATATATATATATATATATATATATATATATATTGCAATGACAAATATGGTTATAAAGTAGCAATCACTATTTGGAAATTAGTATTTAACTCAATCTTTAAATTTATATGATTTCTAACCTCAGTCATTAGCGTTCCATATTCCAAATATACCCGTTTACTTTACTTATTTACTCTATACACATTAATCACTAAACCTTATTGCTAATATCGTTTCCTCTGACTGTGGTTCATTATTGTCAGGGAACCACCAGACACGCCCCCCCTCGGCACTTAGCCTCACCTTTAAACTAATCACCAGCACCTGTCTCCAATCTATGCTCTCCTTTATAAGCCCTCGTTCTCACGCACTCACTGTCCGCTCTATAGTTCATACTAGCGATCATCCCTGGACTTTCCCTGATTCGGATTATACCCGGTTTCCGGTTCGTGCTTCTACCTGAGCTTCTGTGTGTGCACTATGACAAATAAAACATACTGACTGTATTTTGGTCTCCGACTCTTATACCGAGCGTGACAATTATAAAGTATAATTTATAACTCTTTAGTCCTAAATTATAATGTATAAATCTTTATACATCTTTTCTATATAAAATATAGAACTGTTTGATTTTTACTGGCTAAACCCTATGATTGAGAAGAACCACAACCAGCTGGTTTAAATCTGCCAGCAAGGACAAACCCCAGCATGCCTTCCCCTTTAAGAAATAAAAAGGCATTAATATGGTTGATTTTAGAGTTTAGTAAGAACAAGTGCATAATAATAGCCATGAGAAAAATAGACAAGTGGCTGATTTCTGCCCAGGCTGTTAATTTAGACATCATCTCAGTGACCTTAATCTCAACTGAGTACTACGATTGATATGATCCCTGGGTCTTCAGCTGGGCCTGCTTCAATAACACGTGATTGAGAAGGTGAATGTGAAATTCTATTGTTCTTTTTTCTCCCTTAAATGCGTTGGAGAAGAAATTAAAGTAAATGGTCTAAGCACACACTGTCCACAAGTACATGCTGAGGACTGCACATGCAAGCTGAGTTTATGAGTGTGGGTTTCTTGATAGTTGATATATATTTATTGTATCAACATTTTGATATGTTAAATCATATTAGTTGAGGGACTTAATAACCATTCAGTAACACGTTTTAATTCATACATAAATATAGCAGCATAAATTACAATTATTATGTCAAGTTTGAAGAATCAAAAGCATGGCATGTGTTTTATCTATTTATTTTAACTTTCGCATTATAGCCTGGAAAATTTAATGAATAGTTTGAAAAACTGTTAATATCTGTATTTGTTTTTTCTTTAGATTTCTTTAGAGTATCACAAATCATGCATCATGCCAGGAAGCCCTGCTGTAATCTCTTAGGATAAAGGGAAATGTTAAAGATAGATTTACGAATGTTATGTATTGGGATTACAATAATAGTTGTTTGCAACCGTTTGGTTGTGAATTAAAATTTTCACTGAACAGAACTGAACAGAAAATTATATCAAATGATTTTATTCACCAGATGTAAATATCTGAATATATTACATATTGCGTATGAGTTTCTGCACAATGTTTCCAGTCACAAAAAAATCCTTTGCAATTCGAGTTGTTTATAACATTACTTTAGCTGCTTGGCACTAAATTAAACAGTATTATCAATTTAAAAACCATGATTATAAACAAAACATGAGAAATATGTGTGGTTGTGTATATATCAAAAAGCAAAGAGATAAGCTATCCAACCATTTGGCAGAAATTTGTTCATTTTGTGTACTGAACACCATATAACTTTTCTGCTGCCTGCTATTTGTTGTTCTGCAGCCTTCGTATAATTTTAGCTGTACCTACTGAAAGCTGCAGAGAAGCATCCACAGCATGGGAATTACAGTGCTGTGAAAAAGTGTTTGCCCCCATCCTGATTTCTTATTTTTTGGCATGTTTGTCACACGTTAATGTTTCAGATCATCAAACTAATTAAAACATTAGTAAAAGATAACACAAGTGAACCCAACATGCAGTTTTAAAATGAAGGTTTTTATTATTGAGGGCAAACAAAATCCAAAACCACATGGCCCTGTGTGAAAAAGTGTTTGCCCACTTTCTTTAGCCACACTCATCCCTGATTACTGCCACACCTGTTCGCAATCAAGAATCTTTTAAATAGGACCTGCCTGACAGAGTGAAGTAGACCAAAAGATCCTCAAAAGCTAGATATCATGCTGAGATCCAAAGAAATTCAGAAACAAAGGAGAAAGAAAGTAATTAAGATCTATCAGTCTGGAAAAGGTTATAAAGCCGTTTCTAAAGCTTTGGGACTCCAGTAAATCACAATGAGAGCTATTATTCACAAATGGAAAAAACATGCACAGTGGAGACCCTTCCCAGGAGTGGCCAGCTGACCAAAATTACCCCAAGAGCACAGCGACGCTCATCCAAGAGCTCACAAAAGACCCGACAACAACATCCAAAGAACTGCAGGCCTTACTTGCCATAGTTAAGGTCAGTGTTTATGACTCCACCATAAGAAAGAGACTGGGCAAAAATGATCTGCATGGCAGAGTTTTAAGATGAAAACCGCTGCTGAGCAAAAAGAACATAAAGACTCATCTCAGTTTTGCCAGAAAACATCTTGATGATCCCCAAGACTTTTGGGAAAATACTCTGTGGACTGACGAGACAAAAGTTGAACTTTTTGGAAGGTGTGTCCCGTTACGTCTGGTGTAAAAGTAACACCTCATTTCAGAAAAAGAAAATTGTTCCAACAGTAAAATATGGTGATGGTAGTGTGATGGTCTGGGGCTGTTTTGCTGCTTCAAAGCTTTTTTGAAAAAATAAATAAATAAATTAGTAAACACTTTCACACCACTTTAAATAATGTGAAACAAATGTGAGTCTGGAGATGAGAGGAAGCTCAGTGCTTGTTTAGGGTTACCTGTGTGAGCCTTTTAGTTTATTATATATATATATATATATATATATATATATATATATATATATATATATATATATATATATAAATACACCAACAATTTTATGAAGAAAGAAATAACCAATTAAATGCTGAATATTTCATCATGCTACTACAAAAAATGCCTTTAAAGCATAATAGTTATAATGTTTGTATAACATCTTATGATTGGTTATAGCAAATCCACGTTACATCCTCAGTTAGTTAGTTATTATACAGTATGTATAAAATCACTATTGCATAAAAAGTATTGTAAATGTTCAATATTTAAGTTAAATTTTCTAGCTAACAGTTAGTTGCAATGAAATTCCTGTAAAACGAGTAAAAAAAAAAAAAAAGTCCAGCATTTGATTGTAAATGTATGACTAATATTGCATTTCAGTTTATATTATTGTGAAATGCTTGTAATTTTGCTGCAACCAATCTTTCATCAGTCTTCAGTAACTTCTTTATCATGCTCAGAGTGAAGGTAGAGCTTGAGCTTGGCAAAATTGTAAACCAGTCTTCAATCTTACCCAGGAAGGGTCCGCTGTAGATGCAGCTTTTCACTGCAGCCAAATAGGAGGCACTCTTCCTAGCTGATTGAAGACCAAAATGAATTGATTAAACAAGTGGAACCAGGTGTAGCTCCTGCTGGGTTGGAAGAAAAACTGGCCCTGTGCTGATAAGTTTAACCCTCGCTGTAAACATTATGTCTGCAGCAAACCATGTATGGGATGCCTATCTATCACAGGTCATCCTTCACAGACACACAGTTACAGAGTATTCACACAGTTTAGAATCACCAATTCTAACATAGATTTTGGAAAGTGCCAGAACCTAGAGAATGTCAACATGAATAGGTGACAATGCTTATCACTGCACCATTGTGCACCAAATAAACTTGCTAGGAGTTTTTTAAACATCCAATAGACTTTAGGTAAATGGAACAGGTGATAACTGTCAAGGATTTGTATTGAATATACACACAGAGGAGTATAGCTTGTATATACAGAAGTAAACTATAGAATAAGCTGTTTATTTGAATACAACCAGTAAACAAGGAAGTGGGACTGGGATGGGAAGTGAATATGTATTTCAGCTGAAAATTCTGGGAGGTAATGAGATGAGATGGTCAGTGGACATGGTGGCTGGCACAAAAAAATCTTTTTCTGTCTGCCACCAAATGCTCAAGTTTATGTTACAGGAACTACAATGTAATTTTTGGCTTTCAATTCACTCCATTACTAATTTTTGCGTATGTGTCTAAATATAGTTCAAAGAGAGAGTATGTTGAGAACAGGCACAACAGGCTGGTGGTTGAATGGCGCATTTGAAGCCTTTTTCTTAGTGAGTAAATGTGCCTAGTGATTTTGGTGGTGAATTTGTTGGTTGGTGTTTTGGCATTTCACGAGTAGTTAACAATTGTTAGCAACATTGCAAGTTCTATCTCAATTATGTCTAAAAGAGAAGAAGTTAAAAGATCTCTAACGTAACTGCTGAGTTAGTTTTTTTTTTTTAAAGAAACAAAAGAGCATTAGTTTTTTTTTTTCACTTAATCACTATTTAAACTAAAAAATTCTGAATTCAAATTATAAAGATCTCAAGATAATTATAAAGATTAAGTTGTCCAGGGTGGATTTTTCTTTTTTCCTCAACTGAGACTGCAAATGGAACTACAGACACAAATATACACAGTCTTAAATGTTATAGATAAGAAAAAGGAAAACTGTTTCACCAGTTTTTTTCTTAAGAATTATTTATTAAAGAAAGCAAAATAATCGTACCATATCTGATGCATGTTCATGCTTCTATAAACCTGCTTTAGCAGATTGCTTCATGGCATTGCTGATCTTGCCTCCCATTCTGAATGTCTCCAGAGATTATGCTCTAGTGCTCCCTATTAAGGAGGATATTCCTGTTAGAGCCTGAATTTTATGCAATTTTATATTAAGGAAAAAAATGCTGTTTACTAATAAGAAAACACAAATGCCATGTCTGACATGTCAAACAAGACACATTTGTTTGTCTCTAGTCTTTTTTAGACTTTATTTTATTTAACTGAAGTAGTTGTGATATTGTTAAAAAAAGGACATTCACTGTTGAGTGTCTAAAGTAAGGACATAGAGTAAGATAAGACAAATTGAAAGAGTAGGGGAGGGAGGCACTATTGTGTTGCATCCTGTTTTGGTAACCCTATCCATCAGACTTCTTTCTCTCTCTCCACAATCAACAGAACTGATCTAGTGCATACTATACACAACCCACAAGGGTGCTTTTGATTATTGATGCAGAATACAGAATTTTGGGTGATATTTTTATACTATGCTATGAATAACAATACAAATTAATATTAGATTTTTTCCCCTCATGATTTTAAGCAGAAAATTTATGACTGATTAAACAATGGTGATAAGAAAATAATAATAATTAAAAACATCATTTTGAAATAGAAATTTTGCATTGTTACTTGAAAATAGGTGTTACAAAGGTATATTGGGTTTAAGGGAGAAGTAGACAGGGTTTTTGTATACCATGTACCATTTTTACTTTTCAACTACATATTGAAAGTAGTCTTTCTCTAACTTATGTTCATGAAGGAGAGGAGGAGCTTGTTCATTCATATCATTTGATAGTAGAGCAAATGCATTAAGCATTTTCTACTAGAGAACACAACATATCTTTTGGTAACTGAGTCAAGTTCAGTTACAGTAAATAAGGAAGTTTTCCAAGTGTTGTTTGTGTGCCTTTTAGTCTAGAGAAAGATATGAGTTGAGGTCAAACCCAGTGTAGAATTCAGGGAGATTTAGAGTTAAGGGATATGACCTATGACATATGGCTGATATATGGCTCTGAACTCTATCCACTGTAGCCCACAAATGATTGATTTGTAAATGGCATGTATACTGACTAGCAGGCTAGAAGTTGATGGGACTATTCAGATACATACATACTAAAGATTAAAGAAAATACAACCACAGTGAGAAAAAAAGTAGTCATTTTTTTACTGTATTGTTTTACTGATGTGAAAGATACAGAGCAGAAGCATAGAGAATGTTCATTTATCATTCTCTTTCACAACCTCTCCTTTTTCCTCTCCCTCCCTCTTGTGGAAAGAGAGAGAGGACATTAGAGGGAAAGATATGTGGACTTAGGTGAATACACACACACACACATACACACACACATACACACATTTCCACAGTCCTACAATATTACTCAGGCGTCTCTTGCTCAGTCTGACACCGGGCTGCTGTTCAGTCAGGATAGCTTGCAACAGAGCCAAATTTTCACAGCATCACTACAGTATATGGACATATTGAGGAAATTTGCCCCAGCTCTTTTCTGCAGGTGACGAAGAGATTTCAATGCTGCTACTTCAACTCTGGAGCTACAGGAGTCCTATCAGCATGAGAGCGCATTAAATCCAAATTTTACATGGTCATAATGATTCAATGACTCTCTGGCTCAAGGTGTCTTGCATCGCGTGGATGTATGGATTTATCGTCTTGTGTGGATAATTTTGAAGCTTATTCTCACACTATTTGGAGGTGTTTGTTATTGTGTGAGTCAGCAGGTTGATTTACTACCGAAGGAACACACTCAGTTAATTCTGCTCCTCCTTTAAATCTACAGGTGAAACCTCATTAACTTGATTTTTCAGTCTCTTATGTGCCCACTAATTCTCTCTACAACTGTGTACACTTCTGAAATGTGGGACCACTCCCCCACTGTGATTCACTGATTCATCTGATCCTCTCTCTCGCTCTCTCTCTCTCTTTCTCTCTCTCTCTCTCTCTCTCTCTCTCTCTCTCTCTCTCTCTCTCTCTCTCTCTCTCTCTCTCTCTCCATCTCTCTCTCTCTGTCTCGGTCTCTCTCTCGTTATCTCTCTCTCTTCACCAGTTGTAATGACAGCAGCAGTGGAGAGCCATAACCAACCCAGCTGCTGCACAGAGCACACAATCTGACATGGAGATAATCTATGTTTTATTTTAGGTAATGTAATTTTAAGAAATCAGCCCTTCTCTAAAAGGGTTTGCCTGGGCAGGAAACACACACACATTCATACAGCATTAGAGCAGTCTGAAAGTTAGTAAGAAGCTATAATGTGCTGTGTACACTGTCATCAGACCTGCCCATGCGGGTAAGTGGTGAGTACAATATAATTGGATTGAACTGGCTGATGGATAAAATAGCTAAGATGGTGGAAACAGTGATAGGGAAGTGCTTTTGGATATACTTCTACACTATTACCACTGAACATTTCAATGTATAACTGCAGTATTTGCTGGTGTTTACATGCGTTTGATTAGTGTTTACACATGCATGTTTTAGCTTTGGAAGATTTTTTTTTTGTATCAGAAATGTTACTTTGACATTGTCTAAATTTACTTGTATGTTTACCTAGCAAATCTTTGATTATGAATTAATGAACATCTGCAAATTGAGATTAGTGAAGTATAAACATATGGAAATATTGCATATTATATATTGCAAAATATTATATTATTATATTATATTATATTATATTATATTATATTATATTATATTATACATGCTTAGTTCTTCCCACTATATATTGTTAGCTATGGTAAATTAATTTTATAAATGTTATTGTTCCTGGTTTTTTTATTTTATACTATTTTTTTTGTTTAATTAATCTGCTCTCAGTTCTCAATAATGACAAAGTGAAAACAGAAGTCTAGAAATCTCTGTAAATATTTGTAAAGAAAAAAAACCTGAAATTTCACACATAAATATTCAGACACTTTGCAACACTTAAAATTTAGCTCGGCTGCCTCCCTTTTCTCTTCCTTGTTGCTGAGATGTTTCTACACCTTGATTGAAGTGTACCTGTTTAAAAGTTTATTGATTGGACCTCTCTATATAAAGCCTCACAGATGACAATGCATATCAGAGCAAAAACCAAGCTGAGGTCAAAGGAACTGCCAGCAGAGATCAGAGATAGGATTGTAGCAAGGCACAGATCTGGTGAAAGCTTCCATGTGGCCTTCTTAATTCTCAAATGGAGCACACCCAGGGCTCTTCCATGAGCTGGTCACCTGCCCAAAACTCAACACTGAAGCATAGTGGTGGCAGCATCGTGCTGTGGAGGTGTTTTACTGCAACAGGGACTGGGAAACTAGCCAGGGTTGAGGGAAAGCTGAATGGAGCAAAGTAACGAGATATCCTAAATCAAAACCTGTTTCACAGTGTTTATGACCTCAGACTGGGATGAAGGTTCACCTTTCTACATGACATCAACCCTAATCACACACAGCCAAGACAACACAGAAGCTTAGGGACAACTCTGTGAATGTCCTAGAGTGGCTCAGCCAGAGCCCTGAGTTGGACTCTATTGAACATCTCTGGAGAGACCTGAATGTGGCTGTACACAGAAGGTCCCTATTCTACCTAACCAATCTTAAGAGGATGCCAAAATATCGGCCAATCCTTGTTGCGTCATACTTAAATAGAATCGAGGCTGTACTGGGTAAGGGTCTAAATACGTACAGTGGTGTGAAAAAGTGTTTGACCCCTTCCTGATTTCTTTTTTTTTTATGCATGTTTGTCACACTTTAATGTTTCAGATCATCAAACTAATTTAAATATTAGTAAAAGATAACACAAGTGAACACAACATGTTTTTAAATAAAGGTTTTTATTATATAAAGGAAAACAAAATCAAAACTACATGGCCCTTTGTGGAAAAAGTGTTTGCCCCCCTGTTAAAACTTTGGTTTATCACACCTGAGTTGAATTTCTCTCACCACACCCACGCCTGATTACTGCCATACCTGTTCAAAATCAAGAAATCTCTTAAATAGGACCTGCCTGACAAAGTGAAGTAGACCAAAAGATCCAATGAAATTTAGAAACAAATGAGAAAGAAAGTAATTAAGATCTGTCAGTCTGGAAAAGGTTATAAAGCTATTTCTAAAGCGTTGGGACTCCAGAGAACCACAGTGAAAGCCATTATTCACAAATAGCCCCAACAACAACATAAAAAAAACTGCAGGCCTCACTTGACTCAGTTAAGATCCACCATAAGAGAGAGACTGGCCAAAAATGGTCTGCATGGCAAAGTTCCAAGACAAAAACCGCTGCTGAGCAAAAAGAACATAAAGGCTCGTTTAACTTTTGCCAATAAACATCTTGAAGATCCAAAGAATTTTGGAAAAAAAATACTGTGGACTGATGAGACTAAAGTTGAACTGTTTGAAAGGTGTGTGTCCCATTACATCTGGCGTAAAAGTAACACCCCATTTAAAAAAACAAACAAACATCATACCAACAGTAAAATATGGTGGTGGTAGTGTGAAGGTCTGGGGCTGTTTTGCTGCTTCAGGACCTGGTAGACTTGCTGTAATAAATGGAACCATGAAGTCTGTGGTTTACCAAAAGAATCCTAAAGGAGAATGTCCGGCCATCTGTTCGTGACCTCAAGCTGAAGCGAACTTGGGTTCTGCAGCTGGACAATGATACAAAATACACCTGCAAGTCCACCTCTGAATGGCTGAAGAAAAAATGAAGACTGACCTGAATCCCATTGAGATGTTGTTGGCATGAAGTCGGTTCATGCTCGAAACCCCTCCAATGTGGCTGAATTACAACAATTCTTCATAAATGAGCGAACCAAAATTCCTCCACAGCGCTGTAACAGACTCAATGCAAGTTATCACAAACACTTGATTGCAGTTGTTGCTGCTAAGGGCGGCCCAACCAGTTATTAGGTTTAGAGGCAAACACTTTTTCACACAGGGCCATGTAGTTTTGGATTTTGTTTTTCCTCTATAATAAAATCCTTCATTTAAAAACTGCATGTTGTGTTTACTTGTGTTATCTTTCACTAAAATTTTAATGTTTGATGATCTAAAACATTTAAGTGTGACAAACATGCAAAAAAATAAGAAATCAGAAAGGAACATTTTTTCACACCACTGTATGTACAGTTTTTTAATAAAAGAAATTAGAGATTTTTAGAAATCTGTATTTACTTTGTCATTATGAGGTACTGAGTGTAGATTAATAGGAAAAAACATTGATTTGACCAAATGTAGAATCAGGCTGCAACCTAGCAAAATTTTAAAAAGTAAAATGTAAATGAATACTTTCTGAATGTATTGTACAGGTAATAAATGTCTAGTAATCAGGCTGGTCAGTTAAAGAGAAATCTACTAGGCTGATCACTCAAACGCATTGCACGTTGTTGAATTATATTTCCCCATTTCTTTTTAGCTTTTATTACTTTTGTTATTATTATTATTATTATTATTATTATTTACACATTTTGAATTCACAGTAAAGCAGTTGCATTTATTCGATCTATTCTTATGTCATGCTATTATCATTTCTTAGAATAATTGTAAGATGAGGATTGAGAACACTATGTAAATTAAAGGAAAATCTAATTCTCAAATCACATACTTTCACAATATCTTAAACATTTATACATTGAAGATGTAATGATTACCCCCTGTGCTGGCATAAAGATTTCTGTGTGTGTGTGTGTGTGTGTGTGTGTGTGTGTGTGTGTGTGTGTGTGTGTGTAGTGTTGTGTTTCAGACTTTTAGGTGAGTGAAGTGTGGAGCCATGTGGCTGCTGTACTGGTTAGATGGTGGCAGACCGTTTGTAGCCCCACTGCTGCTGCTCCTGTTCTGCTGTCCTTCTGTTTCTATCCATCCCAGATCCCCTCATTCCCACGAGCCTCACAAACACACGCACAAACAGGAAAACATTATACTGGCTATTATTCTACCCAAGGACAATACCTCATACCCATGGGCCTGGCCACGTGTTGGGCCTGCCCTACTGCGTGCAATAGCGCTCATCAATGCTGACTCTTTACTCCTGCCTGGGTACAAATTGTGCCACATTTTTAATAACAGTGAGAATGCTGATGGTATTTGCTCTGATTTTGTTGCCCCACTAATGGCTGTGGATCTGAAGTTCACTCATGAGCCATGGGCTTTCATTGGTCCAGGCTGCAACTACCCAGCCTCTCCAGTTGGTCTCTTCACTACACACTGGGGTCTACCCATGATCACAGCAGGGGCACCAGCATTAGGCTTCCTTCTTCGGGCCGCAGTCTACACCTCCATTACTAACACAGGTCCTACACACAAAAAACTGGGTGAGTTTGTACTTCATGTATGTAGACACTTTGGTTGGGAGCAGCATGCCCTGTTGATGTTCGGAGACAGCAAAATGAGTGAGCGTGAGTGCTATTTTACCATTGAGGGTCTTTACATGGAGTTGCAAGATGTCAACATCACCACAGCAGAACTTGTGTTTGAGGAGGACAGCGGGCCCATCAATTACTCTGAGCACCTAAACAAGATAAAGGAAGAAGGTAGAGGTGAGTAGCTTTGATTTGTCTTGTTCTTGCTCTTAATAGATGGAAACAATTTCAAGTGAATTGTCTGTAATGTACTAACCTAGTACCGAGTCACAGTTTTTCCTACTAGTGATATATGATATTGTTCTTTATGTTTGTATAACTCAAATATTTTGCCAGTCAATCTAATTGCTTCTTTCAAATTTCATTGGGAAAAATATTTGGTGTACGCCATTTACATAAATCTTTTAGTTTGCGTTGTCCATTCAATTTCTTTAGAACATTTCCCTCATAGTCTGTTATCTATAATTACTGACTTGCTTTGTATTTCCCAGACTGTAAACTACAAAACAGAGTTGATTGTTTTATAGTGAGATTTGGTATGGTCCCAGAACACGAAGTTAATATACGTCATAAACAAACTTTACCTCTGGAGAAAGAGAGGAAGAGAGAGAGAGAGAGAGAGAGAGAGAGAGAGAGAGAGAGAGAGAGAGAGAGAGAGAGAGAGAGGTGGGGCCTCCATGAATCATGCTGGATATCAACACCTTGAGCTCTTTATGTTTCTCAAACCATTCTATAGAAATAATTGCAGTGTGGCAGGGGACATAATCTGCTGAAAAGGTCACTGCCAATACAGAATACATTGTCATGTAGAGGTCTACTTAGTCTGCAACAATGTTGAAAATAGCTGTTCTTGCAAAAGTAATATCCAAATAAACTTCCAGCAGCACATTGTTCAGAGCATCACACTGCCTCCTTTTCAATTAGTGCATCCTGATGCTATGTTTTCTCCACAATACACACACCTGGCTGTCTACATGATGCAAAAGAAAATGTGATTCATCTGACCAGGACACCTTTTTCCATTGCCCCAAGGTCCAGTTCTGATGTCCATGCGTCCATTTATTTAGTGGACTCTGACTCTGACCTGCCTGCAGATACACATCCCCATACACAGCAGGCTATGATGCGTTGTGTGTTTTGACGACGTTCTACCCTTGCCAGCATTAACTTTTTTCTACAATTTGTGCTGCAGTAGCTCTTCTTTGAGATTCGACCAGGTGGTCTTGAATTCGCTCCTCACCTGAATCAGTAATTTTTGGGATCCCATGATCCTGTGGCCAGTTTAATAATTGTCTTTTAGACTTTTACTAGGTGTTGTACTAACCACTGCATACCAGGAACACCCCCACAAACCTCCCATCTAGCCCTCTCAATTTGGTTAACGTTGCTCAGATCCTCACAGCAGACCTTTTTTTCTGTTTCAAACACATCAGCTGAACGTACTGTTCTCTTGCTGATGATGTTGACAGACTAATTGTAGCTTCTAGGGCAGTTTTAGTAAAGCTATTGCAAAAGGCTGAACATTAACATTTCACTCCTGTGCTGTTATGTTGTGATAGATTTATATCCAAAGAAGATGATTGAACTTTTTTGTAACCTTTGGTTCGTTCTCTAAAGAATATAAAATTGTCCACTCAACCTTCATAATGAGAGGTCACCGTATAAGGAAGTGTAGAACATTGTATCTGATACATCGGCATTTCCTGTGAAAACAGACTTCGTCATCTGCCAACTTTATCCCACTTTTATGGCAAGCTACATCTTGGTGTAAAAGCAAAGCTCTGCATTATGTCATTCAGCTCCATTTTTAGACAGCGGTTTCTGAGTAATATATATAGTTTTTATATATATAAGTATATATGGTTTAGTGAAGTCCCTTTAAAATTTACCACAGGTAAATCATATACCTGTGCTTGTGTTTACATATAGTTTATTCCCATGTCCTTTAACTGAGATATCTGGTTGTCTACTTTGCAAATAAATAAAGATTTGTATTGCAAAGTTGTATTGCTTTGGAGCACTAATGTGAAAATTAAAAAGGACATCTTAAAAAATAAAGCTGTGCTCACTTGGGGAGCTGTGAACTTTTCCCAGGTCTCAGCTTAGTAGAAATACTTCTCAATACGGCATAAGAAATGCATACTTTATTCACATCAGCAGGAGCAATGCCCTGCCTTTTTACTCCTAAATGTTCCATGTTTTTCTCTCAGTTCTGTATGGTATTCAGTCTGAAATCCACTGTGGATTTCCCTGTTATCCTTATTATTATGTTTAGCACACACACACACACACACACACACACACACACACACACACACACACACACACAGACACACACACACACACACACACACACACACACACACACACACACACACACACACACACTGGAACCTATGAATTATTTTTGTAAATTATTCCTTTGTAAAGCAGCAAGGGATTTAACAAACTCCCCAACATTTTTTTTACATTATATAAAGGTGTACTATGATTTATAAGAACCAATTTTTTAAATACCTTTCTCACTATGAATTGTCATAAGATTCCATTGGCAGACCCACAGCTAAACATTATGAACTATACAAATGAGTCGAAGTTTTTCTCATAAATTTGGGCTACTTTATGACACAAATTCTTTGACAAATTTGTGACATTTATTATCACAGATTTCTGACAAATTAAATTATTATGAAAAAAGTGTATTATCATTAAATCTGCCATAATTTGTTCTTCATTTCCTGAATTGATCAGGGTTTTTCAGACATGCTTGATGAATGATTTGTTCTTTTCCTTTCAAGTGCTTCATTCTCATTCTGGTTGAGCTACAAATTTTCAGCTTTTTAATGCATGCATTAGTAGTTTGTCTCCGGATAGATATGAATTTCTCTCTCTCTCAATTTTTTTTATTCCAATAAGTAATTAAAAACTTAATAAATAAATAGCCCATAATTTCATGTGACAATATATTTTTTATTTTGTAATGTATGAATGAATAGAGTCCGAGTTTTATTTATATCAGACTGAGTGTAATCATTCTGGGAAACAATGGCATGTCTGAAAGAGATGGTTCTATAAGAATATAATTTGTTTGTGATTATGAATGTCTGGACACTCAAATTATTTTCATATACACATAAATCTATGACAATCTATCACCCGATCAAGATAATGATAAAGTATGCATGATTGTATCTAAATTATTACATTCACAAAAGGAATGACTTTATCCATAGCAACAAAAGTGAAACCTTTTGTCCACTTTTAGTTTTTAAATGAAATGCCTGTATAAAAATGTCAGCAGTGGTGAACAGTAATGAAGTAAATGTAATCCATTGCTGTGCTTAAGAAGCTTGTTTGTGCATCTGTACTTTACTCTGTTTGAGCAGTATTTTCATTTGGGCAGACTGATACTTTAACTTCCTCATATTTCAAAGTCAAATATCTTACTTTTTACTAAACTACATTTTGAGAAATCAGTCATTCCTTTTTATTTACAAATGGATCCAATTTTGATTATTATTATTAATTGTATAATTATATTAATAGTGTAGCGAGTGAAGTTTTAAGTAATTGAGAATGTACCATTATTATTAATAATATTATTATTAACTAGTTAATTTTCATAGCCCTACTATATATATTAGGGCTCTCAAACACGAATTCATTTTACTGGCACAAATTTTATTAACGCTCAATTAATGCAGTGCACATTTCTGTTTTAAAGTTTAAATAAATAGATAAAAAGAGACAAAATTAAAACCTTCAACCCAACACACACATTCGTTCACGATGTCCTTCTTTACTGAGATATAAAAAAAAAAAACCACAGAATGTATTATTTTTTTTTATCAATAAACATTTGTTTTACTGATGTGCCAACTCTCAAATCAAGCACCAAAATCCGCCATGGTGCACACATCTGGCAATTAAAACCGTCCGTGTGAAAACATAGCAAAAGTTCTGTTTGGTGTCCTGATGTTTTATGTAATTCAAATCACCATAATTACTTTAAAACATTTACAAGTATATTTTGTCTTAATGCTCAATGTTTATTATTGGGTTTCACTAATAATAAAAATACATTTGCATAAAGCATCTATATTTGACCATGCCCATATTTATAAAAGTATAAAAAATTTGAAAAGTATTAATTTAAGGTACATTTGGAACAGATAAAAATGTGCAATTTAGTTGCGATTGATCATGAGTTCAATTGTTACTGGGCCGCACAGAAAGAATACATAACTTACATTATTTTCATTTCATTTATTATCTGATTCTCAACGATGTTTTATTTTGGAAAATTACCGAATTCTCTCCGCCACATCTGTCTATGACTCACTCTTGATGCATGTCAAGATGCTTGCCTTGGTCATGTCTTACCTCCATCCGCTACTTTCTTAAAGGGGCTCAGGCCGCTAACACATAATACATTACCGCTAAATTGTGATGTTGTCGCATTGTTACGAGGACGCTACTAATGAAGTTGCATACACAGTGGATTCACGTTTATTATTATATTAAGAAAATACCAGTTTTTATGCCATATCATTTTATCTTGTTGTATCTCTCCACTACACCTTAAAGGCCGGTCCATGAAAATATTGTCTGACATTAAACCGGTCTGTGGAGCAAAAAAGGTTGGTGACCACTGGCCTAGACTATAAAAAGATCCGTAACACCCTAAAATGCAGTGGCCAGAGTCATACAGAGGTTTTTTAAGATGGGTTCCACTCGGAACAGACCTCTTTAGGGTCGATTTTGTCGATAGGGTCGATAGGCTGGCTTACTTTTACTTTTAAAAAAAACTTTTTTTTTTTTTTTTTTTTTTTTTTTTTTAAAGTAAAAGTAAGCCAGCCTATGAACCTGACGAAAAGTTCAAGGACTCAAAATCGACCCTAAAGAGGTCTGTTCCGAGTGGAACCCATCTTAAAAAACCTCTGTATGACTCTGGCCACTGCATTTTGGGTCGATTTTGAGTCCTTGAACTTTTCGTCAGGTTCATAGGCTGGCTTACTTTTACTTTTACTGTAGTAATATCTACTTATTTACTTACAATTATTTAAAAAAATTATTTAAAAAAAATGTAATTTTATTATACTAAAAAAATAATAATCCTCTCAGAAGGTCTGATGTTCTCATTTCTCCTGTCTTTGTTTTAAAGAGCACACAGAATACACTAATTGACAGACCCTGCTGCTGTGGTCCCAATTTAGGCCTGTTTTTAGCAGAGCTCCTTTCATTTTCAAAGAGCTCCTTTCCGGGGTGCTAATATCCAAGAATCAGCAGGAGCTTCAACATCAATACATCTTATGCGCACATGCACTGTTGATGAGAATGCATCATGCTTCTAAGATTTAAGCTTGCTTTGTTTCAGAACACTTTATTCTTACTTAGTTGTGCGCTGCTGCAGCAGGGGTGTTTTTTTGTTCCACAGATTTGCATCCATCCAAAAAGGCTTCCATTCCAACTTAGAATTGGAACTCTGTGCTGCGTTCTAAACTAGGACTTAAGTATATATTCTAAGTGTGTTCTTTTCATAAGCTTTTACAGATTTCTTTTGCCAATTTATAACTTTGTGTACATAATCTGCTGGTAAAGGTTAAATAAGTCTTGGGATAAACCATAGTTTTTAAATAATGAAATATATCAATATTATTTATAATCTGTGAAAGCTCATTAAATCTTGAATGAGTCTACCAATTCGCATTCCAGATAGCATTCTAGACTGTCACAAAAACCCCTCAGACTTTAAAAATGTCTTAATGTGGTCTTCTTGGAAATTATGCCACTGCAGATGCCACACTCTGTGTATAGTTTCATTCCCTGACATCACCATGGTTTCCAGACAGAGGAGCACCCATGCTGAACTAAACCGTCCACAGCACTGAGCTAAGCGTTCCACTGAGCTCTACTTGCATGTGTCCAATCCATCTGGCTTTAGTTAAAGATTAAGCTGGACTGAAATCCATGTAGACAGAAAGGTGAGCAACATACGTTGCTCTAATTACACAGAGATAGAATGGAGGAGGGAATGGATGTGCATGAATAGCCATGCACATTGCACATATATGTCTTTGCTAGAGATGGAATGTGCTGATGAAAGTAGATCTGCTGAAGAACTGCCTTTACTCTTCAAAACAGCTGGTGAAACAGTTACTTCCCTCATATATCATGATCGAAATTGCTCCCTCCTCTCTGTGCTTAAATACACAAATTGTTCAGGCAGGACCACTCTCTCATGGTCCACTGGTCAGTACCAGCAAATCTTCCAGTCATGCCAGTGATTCACTCTTCTACTATTCCGTGGATCAGTTGAGGCAGGTTCAGGGGAATCCCCTTTAAGCTCATTTGGTTTGAGCGGAAGATTTCAAGCATTTTAGTTTTATGTTGGGCTCTGAGTGAAATGTTTTAAATTTTAAACACAGATGTAGGAGCATGTAATTAAACCATAAATTTGCAATGATTATAAAATATTAAGGTTTGTTGGTTTCACCTTGTGTTTACACTAGCGAGTAACAAAAATAAACAGCTGATTGAAGAGTTCTAATTCCTTTGAAAGAGACAAATGGCAATTGATTTGAAATGCAAATTAGGTATAATACAATACATTTTCTGGCTCCAGTTTCTTGATTTACCACTACAGACCCTAATACCCCTTCTCTCACAACTTTACTACCAACCTAAATGTACATTTAGGACAGACAGTTTACTGTATCATACTTAATTTGCAGGTCTTTCTGGGTTTATGTGAAACACTGACTGATATTTTACTAAGCAGCAGTAACATATGTGCATAATATTACAGAATAGTTTATTGACAATGGCCATGTCAGAATCCAAATTATTTGCTAATGTGAGTGTGAACACAGGATCAGATACTGGCATTATCATGCTGCACATTCAGACAAATGATTTAAACAAATTTAATGACAAGTTTCAACATGAACAACGGATCATCCTGTGGGTAAAGCCATGCCATGTTACTGATTAATGGTATGTAAATGAGCAATTCAAAGCATTGTCAGCTCTATTGGCACCGAGTTTGACTTGTTTTAAAGTAATTAAATGTCCAAAATTCATTTGCCTAGATTTAAAGCAAAAAATGCTTAGTACTGGTTCTAGGGTTAGGCTATGTGAGTCGAAGCATTATCAGCAACTGTATTTATTGGCTGTGTAATTTGAGATTTTTATTGCAGCAGTGTATTTGATACAGCCATTTCTGCATCATGTGGTTTGCAAATCTAACACTGGAATACAATGAGGAAATATTTTTTTCACTTTACATTAAATATTTAAAATTTGCTGGATGCATGAGTTTTTACTACAGTAAGATAAAAATCACAATGACAAATCCTAGCAACTGGCTGCAGGACTGTGTGTTCTGATTATGTGTTGATAGCATATTCCTTCTCTGTTCTTGTCTATCTACTGCTAACACATGTCCTAATTTGTCTTTTTTATTGTTCACCCTATGGTTAGAGCTTTAAAAATTACACAGCATTGCACATTACTCGCTGTGTGTGCATTTTAGTTTGTTTTGTAAGAGCTTTAGCACTCTAATGGACTCTTAGTTTCCAGGAAATCTTTGATAGATGACTGCATTTAGAGGAAATAGGTTGAACTTGCCCCTAGCTCACATTACTTTACTATTACACATTGCTTTTGATTAGGTATAAAATGGACATTATGTATTTCTTATCAATCTGTTCCAGAACAATAACGCCAACTGTCAAGTGTTTTGTGTGTGTGTGTGTGTGTGTGTGTGTGTGTGTGTGTGTGTGTGTGTGTGTGTGTGTGTGTGTGTGTGTGTGTGTGTGTGTGTGTGTGTGTTGTCTACTACATTTAAAGTCATCCAGGGATCTCTTTAAGTAAAAAAATAAAGAGAATAAAAATTCCAGAGATCCTATCAGTGTATATTTGTTTTATAAACACAATCCAGTTATAAAATAAAAATAACACTATGAGATGCATGTGTTCCACTCCTAACCATTTTTAAACATGATTTATGATGTTATTATGCTTCTACATATCTCTGTACTTCCTTGTGATTTGACAGCTACAGACCAGGCTTCATAGATTATAGAGTCAGTTTTATCGTTTGCTGTCGAGTGTGTGAGTTTGTGTGCATCTGCCTGTCTTTGGCCTTTAGTGTACTCTTTCTGCTCTGAACATAATAGTGTAACTCTGCTGAAGCACATAAAGTCATTTTATTAGCTTTTTTTTTTTTATTTAATTTCTTTCTATTCAAGACCAGGTAAATTACACCATACACTTATTCTTTTTGTGTTGGGTGTACTCCTCTTTTCATAGTTTTAAACATCTCTGTGCAAATAGATCATGCTTATAGAACAACAGTATTATATTAAATAGATAAGCAGCTAATTATTAGTTATTTTCTCTTTGACTGACACAGTGCTCACATGTTACTTTTGGGCATTCATACATATGCATGCAGACACATAGACCTACATTCCTAATAGTGTTAAGATACCCTTTTGCTCTTGCTGTATGCTGAGGTAATCTCATTAGTCTATTGAACAGCCAGACAGTGCTAGGAAATGGGGCCTAATGGATATCATTTATATTTAGACTAGTGATGGAAACAGGTTAAGCTAAAGATATTATGTCTGACATACACACAACTGGGTGTCACAAAATGGATGTCTATATTTTCTGTATAATAACTTGATTTTATGCCTCTCTTGGGTTTTTTTTGTAGTGGTGTTTGTATGCTGTGCTCCGGATAACTTTCGTGAGCTAATGGTGAACTTTCGTAAGGCAAATTTTCCTCAGGAGGAGTTTGTTTTCATCTACATTGATGTCTTTGGCCGCACTGTGGCATCATTACCTGCCCAGCCTTGGGTCAGAGGAGATGCTGATGATGACCTCGCAAAGGAAGCATACCAGGTGATCTTTGTGGAGAGACTACATAATGTGTCTGCACTGAATCAAAACTTATTTTAAAATCTAAGTAGGAAAAAAAGCTACAGAATATGTAGAGTAGGGCAAGATAGAATGAAATAAGGGGGAAAAAAGCTACAGACAGCTACAGAGCTGCAGCAAGCAGGATTGACATCCAGGATTTGCATTGGTTGCAGTAATTATGAGCAATTAACCGCATCTAAAACATCAGCCAGTCAATGAAAACAAAATGACCACAGACATACAGACAGAAAACTTTGTAAAATATAAAACTCTATCTCCGTTTAAATTTTAGCAGCACCTAAATAAAAAATTCTCATCACAATAAGACTGATTTTCTTTTGTTTTTATCATTGCTTTTTGTTTTTTTTGTTCCAGAAGATTTTCATTCAGCTGTGTTATTATTTCCCCATTAAGGATAATGAGTGGATGATGAAAAGCACAAATTATGTTTTCATAATGAATTTGCCCTCAGATTGAAGTCCATTTAGATTTTTTTGTTATGCACTGTGTATTTTCCCATTGTGATTATTCTCCTTTGTGGATTATACTAGAATTCAGGCAATTGTTCTCTGCTGCGTCACACCTAATGCTAAATGTGACTGGACAGTGCCAATTATAGTATTTCCCTTTTGTTTCTCAACAAGAAATACAGAACACAGAGTAGTATG
This sequence comes from Silurus aristotelis, assembly GCF_946808225.1. Classification (NCBI taxonomy): domain Eukaryota; kingdom Metazoa; phylum Chordata; class Actinopteri; order Siluriformes; family Siluridae; genus Silurus; species Silurus aristotelis. Next base: position 25,527,846 of record NC_139574.1, on the reverse strand, counting down.
AAACAGTTTTTAAGCAAACTTTAAGGAAGACAGGGTCCTCATATTTGAGATCCCAGTTTGTGTAAGGTTCCAAGAAAGGCTTGTAGGCTGAGGTCTAATATTAGCTGTTTCAGCAGATTGGATTCTGCTTGAGCGCTTCTGGTGTTACAGTGGAGGAGTTCTAGAGAAAAAGTGGCAAAGCAACCCAGGAAGCTCCCTGATTTTTTTTTTTTTTTGTTGTGATGTCAGTTTACTTTACAGTTATTCATCAACTCTAGACTCCCACACTAGACATTGTTTAAGATTAATATTCTCCACCTTTCTTCTCCTGCATTGCTGTTGTGTGTTTGCGTTTCTGCGGAATTCCTGGCGCCAAAGTTCTTACAAAAGATGCATTATGGTGAAATCATGACATTATTGACATCGTTCATTGCAATCTTCGTGAAAATCAGACATGATGGAACAAATTTTGGTTCTAACATGTCACTGTTTCTTTCTCAGAGCGTGAAAATCTTGACGTATAGAGAGCCACAGAATCCAGAGTATAAAGCATTTGTGACTGATCTGAAACGAAATGCCAAGAAGATGTTTAACTTCACCGTTGAGGACTCACTGGTAGGTTACCTCAGCTGTCAAGATATTAATATGATAGAATTTGAACTTTCTGTCTGTGTGGGTTTCCTCCAGGTTTTCTGTTTCCTTTCCAACTCCCCAAAAAACATCCCAGTAGATGTCTGACCGTGCTAAATTGCCCCAAAATGTAAATGTGTGTGCACAGGGCATCGTCAGCATCCAATCTCAGGAATATTTCCACTTTATGCCTAGTGTTTTCCGGATAAACTCTAGGTCCTCCATTACCTTGACCAAGATTAAGTGCTTGTTGGAAGTGAATGAGTGTAACCCAATATAACTCAGCATCCTGGGTATTATAAGAATGACTGTGACCTTGAAAATGTCCTAATTCTATATGACTATAATGTATTATTTTCCTTAAAAATGTTTGAGCATGTAAAACACAGAGAATCATGCAATGTCACTCCATACACCTTCTATGCTTTTTGTCACATGATTGCCTCAACCCATGCTCTGAGAATGTATCCTTTAACCATAGTTCTCAGTGGTTATGCTTTGTGTCTGATAGTGATTTTGACAAAGAAAAAGCATGGGCCTTGAGTACACACTTTTTCCGGGTATTTACATTGCGGTTTGAAGGCACACTTGGACTTGGTTAATCAAAGTTTGACTGGATGCATAATTTAGTTTACTCTTGACATGTAGATGATCAAATTAAAATAATATACATATTTCACACACTAAAATTAATTTTAGTTATGAGTAAACCTAAACAACATCTCTCAGATGTCATGAACCTAGCCCCTGGATAAAAAAACATGTCTCACTGGCAACTTCCTGTAAGTTTGTGTTGGCTTCTGGGTTGGTATCCATTCCTAGTTTATCTACGTATTTGTATTAACTGCCTTCTACAGCAGACACAAACACACATACACACACACACTTTGCATTCTATGACTCCACCTCATCCTCATTAGTGCAGACAGGTTAGGACTCATAGGAAACGTGCGCCATTCACTGCTTACACAGGCAGCAGTGTTACCAGTACTTTATTGCAACCTAGTAGTTTGCTCTTTTATATTTATTTATTAAGCCAGATGGTACTGTTGCTACAATTATTTTATTCATTTCTGTAATTATTTCTTCTGGAATGTTATTGTATTTAGATATGTATACTCAGCAGTGGCGGGCAATGCATTTGGTACCTGGGCCTTCAGTGGGGACCTACCCAACTTAATCCACCTCTTAATACCACCACTATAACATCGAACTTATAGAAACTATCTATACTCTACAAAAAAGCAATATAACAACACATGGTATTACAGAGAGGCATTTTGCCTATATAGAGGGTGAATACTATTTACTAAAGTAAGCTCCAAACCTCTACACTACCACCGCACCTGTGCCACCTACATCATCTGGAGCAGTTCAGAATCAATATTTGTCTAATAACATGACAAAAACATAAAAATGTAAATAAAGTACAACCTACTCACCAGAGATGCATACTCATAATTTGCACCGCTCCTCAGAGGCTGTAAACCAGTGGTACCGCTCGTAGGCACTGGTCTGGAAGTGGCAAACAAACCCTTCTCCGGGCTGAGACAAGCTAGCTAGGTTCGGGGTTGGTCTAGCTTTTCTTGAAAATGTATTTTTAAGAAGGTCAGAGACCAAATCAATTTCTCTTTCTCTGTAGGCATAAAATAGTCTAACTCAGATATTTTAAGTGTGCAGCACGCTACAGACGTGTTTTGCCAGTCGAACTTGGTTGTAACAGTTTCCCTCTGACCAATTAATCAGAGGACGGACAAAATGCTGATGCTATTCTGGGCCAGCTAGCTTGAAATCTGATTGGTTAAAGAAACAGATACATTGCTAATATTCTCTAAGGTAAAAAGGCCAGCAGTACAGACTTTGAAGGCCCTGTGCAGATTAGATTGATATGGCAACACATAGAGGCTGAAATCTGATTAGACAAAAAATCTAACATCCACATACAAGTACTGAAGCAGTTCAGCCAAGAGAAACGCTATGAAAAATTGGGAATAAATTAATAAAATTTCGTGGAATAAATAATAGAATTTAGGTTGTAAAGGTAGGTCAGTGCTTCTGATAGTGTTTAGGCCAGCGGAGAAGGCTTTGATACTTAAGCCCTGATTTACCAAATGTATAAACTAATGTACACAGTTTACAAATGACTGTGTCCTTGACGTGTCAAGGTTTTGCAGGTTTGTCTTAATAAATATGCAATTTGGTGCAAAATATAGGATAGCATTCATGCAAATAGGTTAATTTAGTGCCTATTTGGAACATCTCTTTATTAGTGGTATTTCATGCACATATTAGCATACAACTGAATAGCGGGTAGACTATATATTTAGTCGGTTCAGCATACCAACATTTGTTTATTAAATTAATGATTTAATAATACAATTGCATTTATAAAGTGGGTTTCATATTATTTATTGCGGATATGCTTACATGTTTAATTACAGACTATCATTTTTTCCCCCACACTGTAAAATTTCACAATTCCAGATACTGTACTCTGGAAGGTGAGAATTTATTCACTCAAAAAAGCATATTATAGTCCTGACTAGCACCAAGTGAGTATATTGGGGACATTTTCTAGTTTTCCTGTATTATAGGATGGGCTTTGCCAATCATGGCCGACTGTGTTCTTTATTTCCTATATCTATATCTGTTTCTACATATTATATCAAAGGGTTACATTTATTATATTCTAATAATAGTTCATTATGGTATAATCAGCTCAATGTCCATTTATTAATTAGGATTTTGAGACGCATGACATTGATTTGTGAATGTGCTTTGCAGATGAACATCATACCAGGAGGCTTCTACGATGGCCTAATGTTGTATGCTCATGCACTGAATGAGAGTTTAACAGAGAGTCAGGGCAGACTGTCCAGAGAAAGTGTCACCAAAAGGATGTGGAACCGAACCTACTATGGTGAGTCATTCCATCATAGCGGCATAATTCATGCTGAAAGCTTTTAGAACACACGTGCAATTTTACCCAATTGCAGTATTGGCTAATTTTTGTCAGGAAAAAATATCTAGTAAATTCTGTATAGGCTACTTACCTTCGAATACAGGCTTTATACTTTTTTGTTCCTCAGTGAATAGATAAATGCAAATAAAAGAAACAAGTAGTAGTAATAAAAAAATTATAATAAAATAATAATAATAATTAATGTTGCAAGCAGCAATTTTGAGGTAACAAGCCCCAGATTCTGGGAGCTGCACTCTTAAAGACAGCAGAGCTTTAATTTTAGCTAAAAGTATTTAAGAGAGATTTGCAATCTCACTGTAACGAGATTGGTATAGTCTCCGATCATGGTCCTGAGAATGCCTACCATTTGTGTCAGTGTGCAAAGTTATTGCTTGTATACGGGCTTATATTCTGCTTATCTGTCAGATGTGTTGTATGGGCAAACATTTAGATCATTTAAAATACTTTAGATAAAATATTTCTAAAAAAAATACAAGATGGTAGAAAATAAAGTGAAAACTCATATAATCATGACCATTCGCTGCTTCCAAATTAGGCCAGCATTCCACTCAATGTTGGTGCTTTGTCAGCACTTGACCCAAATTAGGTCAGAATGTTTTAACTTGTCTGTTAGTAGGGTTCCAGTGGTTGTATAATGTAGTGATCGTATTGAGAGTCATATGTACTTTCCTATGATATGAGATTGACCATATATGAGAATCTGTGTGTGATATGAGAAGCCCAGCCAGTGGTCATGATTTGTAAGGATAACAAGGTATTACTTTATTTATAAATACATCTATTTAACAAACTGCATGACATATATGTTAACTTTTAGACTTTCAAGCTATTTTTCAAAATCTTTGAGCCACTCTATATCCTTGTGTCTGTCTTGCCTCTCTCATTGTCACTGTCAGGTGCTTCTTTTAGCTTATTTTAAGGTATAAAATACCACTGACACACCAGATGTCTTTTGTATTCTCTTTAAATGGATTTCTTTTTTTTTCCTTATTGATTTTGTTTTGTGTTCCAAGCAGTGCTCTCCCTACAGAGCTGAATGAATTATTGTGTGGTCAGTGGCTATTTTGCACCTGCGTCATGCTGTCAACTTCACCAGCCTTCTGATTAGCACCATCACCCACACAAGACTGCTTTGCAAATTGGCAGTTAAAAATTTTTTTTTCCCACTTTTGATGTTTAGTCAAATATAAGATTTCTAAATTAAGCTAGTTAGAAAAGTAATTATGCAAAATGTACCACCTTAAAATATAAGAAACCTACCCTCATGCTAGTTCACCATGAGAAGACTGCGAAGACCAGCAACCTGTTGGAGTTAGTATAGAATGCAAAAGAAGACAAACAAGAATAGATGTTTTTTGCAGACTATGGACAAGATATTGAACTACCTCTAAAAAAATGTATTCTGTTCACACACCAGAAAGCATTTTGTTTTGTATAAAACATTGCTGTATTCACAAATTTACTATCTTTCTTTGATTGAAGGATATTACAGACCATAGAGCATATTGCATGAATCATGCATGAATCTCTCCACTGGCAGTGACTCTAATTGGTTCAGTCGGTGTGTCTCAGCTTGGGCACCCTCTCCTTGATACATTGCTTTCTGTCTGCTACTTATCTTTGTCCATGCATCTGCTCCTACCGCTCTGTCTTCCCTACATCAATCACTTTGTCAGGCTCACTCTTATTTCTTCATTTTATGTTCGCTTCTTCATTGTATCTTTGTGAATCCTGCTCTCGATGGACTTGATTAGAGGAGAGTTGTACTTGGTGATGGTTGACTGAAGCCAGAAAGTTGCAGAATCACAGTCACTGCCCTTTATTTACTACTACCATTCTTGCCACACTGACATTATTATTGTCATATGTATATTCTACGGTCTATATTCAATAATATTCTTAAACCATAATCTTACTATTATGCTTATGTAAAACTTTAGATTTTAATCATAGAGCTGAGCTCTAACATTGTTGTACTAGCTGTTCTACAGGTATGATAGAAAAAATCTCAAAATGAAGCAGGTATTTTACATACAGCTTAATATACAGAATTAGCTTATATTCTTATAGAGCTGTATTTACATTTTAAGTTGAGAGATCCACCATTTTCATACATAATTCTCATGAAATTACACAAATAATACAACAAAGCTAAAGACACTAAGATTTATTTTGCTCTGTGGCAACCGACACATCACCTTTATCTATCTTCTCACCCTTTTTTTCCCTTGTTGCAAAAGACAAGCCAAGTAATTTAGATAACAGCAATCGTATCCATATATCTCCATCAGAGCTGTATATCTGTGCTCGGCAGAATTCGGTTCATGCTTTCTATTCAGACATGTTCTTATTGAAAACAGAGGGGGAAATTACACCTTCTGTGTGTTACATAGAAAAGAGATGAACTAGATAGCTTTATTGCTACTTATTGTTTTTGATTCTCATCTGTGTTTTGAATGAGACTCTGTAAATTATCAGGAAAGCAGGAAAGCATGCAGGTCACAGTGAAGAACAGCAGATCTCTGTTTGTTTGCCAGTTTGAGTCCATGAGCTACTATTTAACTTAGACCAAGTGCTTACTTGCATGTTCAGTAGGATAAAAAAAAAAAAAAGTGCCAACAATATGTTAATGCATACTAATTGTTTTTGGTAAACAAAGTGTACATGCAAATTAAAAAGACAATGGGAGAGTACAACTGGGAGCTTTACTTTCATAAGATAAGGACAGAGTAAGTTTGGTATGTTTGTGAGCATAGCCCCGAGTGGATTACATGCAAAAAAAACAGTTGGGTGTAAATAAATACATTAGGAGTGATTGGATGTGTTGTCATGATATAACAATAAATAAAGTCCTCTCCTTCTCTTTAAGAGAAGCATACATGTCTGTGTGTGTGTGTGTTTGTGTGTGTTTGCGCATATTTTTTTGTTCTGGCCTAATTAGAGGCATTCGAATTTGCTATGCTTTTTTTGGTGGTAAAAAATAAACAGGTGGCTGACAGAACCTACAGCAAATATAATTTTGCAGTGACAGAAATTTATGGCCAGTATTCAAGGTTGAGTTGATTTAAGTTCAGCACTACCGCCTGACAATTTAATGTTACCACAATCTATCACACTAAAGTTCATGTCATATGTAGCTTCAGATCAATATTACATACATAAATATTATCCTCAGTTTAAAACAAAATCAGATCAGTAGAGACAATGTCCTTTCAGAGACATTGCTTTTCATGAGGACTAAATCAGTTTTATGGAAAAAATGATGAAATAAATGAAAGTTAGTAATAAGGTAGCAGATTAGTGGTTGGTCAGTTTAACCTTCAAACCTTCATACAAATGTTTTTTTTATAGGAGATCACATTGAAATAAGAAACGGTTTTCAATTTAATGCAGCCGCAAAATACTAAATCGTGCTCTTGATTCAGCCCAAATTTAGCTTGAGATGCATATATTTTTCGGTATTCTGCATATATATTATTTATATTATGTATTACCACCTTCCTGTGGGCTCACCACCTGCAGGAGGGACCGTAAGGGACGGTGCTGTGAGGATTGGGCAGCAGTCGAGGGCGGGGGCCTGCTTAGACTGCTGCCCCCGCGACCCGAATTACGGATATGCGGGAGAAAATGAATGAATGAATGAATGTATTACCACTTTGCTGAGTTGATATAAATAAATTGTTTGAGTGTGTGCCCTGTCATATGCCAATGTTTGTTCCGTCAGATCCAGGTATTGAAACAGATGTTGATCTTAAAAATAATTTACTGACCTTTGTGTATGGCATTCACCATCAGCAGGAAGACTAATCTGACCACTGTTTTTCACTTTAAAAGTTTAGAAATGGAAAAGGCTAGTTGTACAACCACTTTTTTTATCAACAGTGCCTTACTTCCGTGTTATGTCTGAGTACTATTTCTGGTAATTGTTTGACTGTTGCCTTTGCCAATGCTGTATTTCAGCAAAAAACATTAATTTCCTGGCTGGAAAAATGACAATTTATCTACAATGAAAAAGAATTCCAAGATCTTTACAACAGAAATGTGGCTTATACTCAACAGCTAGTCAGCAATTCACATTGGAAAACAAAATCAACTGGAAAAGGATTGAGTTTACAGCAGAGAGTTCCCCAAACCTGTTCAGAAGTGGTTAGACATAGATAAAGCCAATGAAATATAGAATATTTATCACACATATTTTAAAACATGCTAATAAATCTCTTATCCTTATTTGATCCTAACAGTGTTGTTCATGGCATTTTTCCTTTCATAAATAGAAACAGGTAGAGAGATCTGGTAAATAGATTTTGGGTTATTTTAAGTGATGTTATTGTTAGACCAGTTCTCTGTTCAGCTCAATAGGATATCAATCTCAAGTGCAGTTTTAAGTCTGCTTTGATCGCTGTTCAGTATTTGCTGTAACTCCAGTATGGCACTTAGTATCCACTCAATACACATTTACTCTAGGCAGAAGATGTTTTTGTGGCCAGTCCACATGGTAACAGGACACAGAAGGACACACCTCCATTAGAGAGTTTTGGTTTGAATGAATGCACTCTTTACATACACTTTTTTTTGTCATCTACTAACTTTGAACCACCAGACAGCTCTCCATTTTTATACAAGTTAGAAATGAGGAAGGTGAATGCTGGTACATGTTTCCTCTGAGACATGTGCAGTCAGGCAACTGCATCTTTTTAAACTGTTGTCACAAGACAATGTAACACTCAGAGGAGAGCATGATTTGTCCTCTTCCACCTACATGAGCTCGCAGAGTGCTGTGATTGTCTCATGGTTTTGTGATTGTCAGGGGAGAGAGAGTATAGATTCCCTTACATGCAGAGAGAATAGCTGATGTGATTTCCTGAGATTCTTTAATGGTAGTAAATAGAATATACAGTGAATATATTTTCTTATTCATATCTACTAGATAGTCACTAGATTATACAATGATTTTTTTTATGTCACATTCATTAAACACTGGATTGAAGAACACATTTATCATTATTATTATTATTATTATTATTATTATTATTATTATTATTATTATTATTATTATTATTATTATGTTGTTGTTGTTGTTACTGAGATATGGGGCTAATACCAAGACTGAATAACATAAACAACAAAATGATTTAATTAGAATGACACAAATGACAAAATTATGTATGATTTATGATGTATACAAAATAAATATAAAATTCATGCTTCGTATAATGATTGAATGTTGGAATCATAGTTTGAACGTTTTTATGCAAAAACGTTTTTTAGCAAGGAAATCAGGACACTACCATTTTACCTTTGTGTGTACTAGAAGGGTTTTTCCTACCAAATGGCTTTTGAAATGACATTTTGAATGTCACAATGCTTTTAAAACCTGCACTAACAACCAGATTATACATGCACAGGCATAGCAATAAAGCCCTACTTTAACACTAAGTGTCCCCTTTTAACCATTACTCCTCCTTTATATCACTCATCTGTTTCTTACTCAGCTGCATGCAATGTTCACCATTCACCAGAAAAGCATGTATAAGAGAGTGAGTACATTTGCACCCACAGCCCCTAATAACAGTATCACAGTTCATATCCGCTACCTTATTCAAGTGTATGTGTCTCTTATTCATGCTTGCTTTCTTTCTTTCTGTAAGTCCTTTTTTCCCCCATTCCTCTATGGCTTTGACATTTGCAAGCCGATAATGGCTAAGCTCTTCATATCTGTTTAAATGTCAGTGCTGGTTTCCCCTGAGCATCTGTTTTCTAACTGCTCCTCTCACACCTTAATAGTGCCGAAAGCCATTCAAGCAGGAAATGAGAACTCTGCCCTGTGGCCCAATGTTTCACCTGCAGCAGGCAAACACCACACAATTATTAATACAGTATTACGAATACAGTAGTTACATGCAATAGCTATGATGTATATACAAACACACATGCAAAAAAAAAACCCCACAAACAGTGGACTTGTTTCAGTAAAACATTTCTAATCCTAACATGCTTGAAATCCCTTTGTTTTTATTCAACTTTTTACAGTTAATAAGAGAGGGTAAATAATGTATGTAAATAAATATGTATGGAATACTGATCTGTATAATAATAATAATAATAATAATAATAATAATAATAATAATAATAATAATAATAATATCTGATTCGCAGATAAGAAGGGATTTATATACATAAATTTACTGTTATATTCTATGATATACTGAAAATGAACCTGTTTCATTATACTAACATTTGTGGTAGTACTGGTAGAGAGATAAGAAATAATTTTTGTTTTCAAGTGTATATATGTTAAGCCTGTCAAAATAAAAGTCATAAAAAAATATATTATATGAATTGTATTACTAATATCTTTGTTTTTCAGATAGCTAGCAGTATCTTTGTTGTAAATTATTAACTAGCACATCAGACAGCTAGCACAGGTTTTTGGCTAAAGCATTTTGGGGTTTTTTTTGGACATTTGATGTTTAGTGGTCCAGGGCTGTATAAACATAATTTGTGACTTTGCAAATTTGTATCATTTATTAAACCAAAATTATGTCTTGATTGCTTTAAGCTGAGACAAATGCAAATCAAGTGTAAATAAAATAACAATTAGTCACCACTCAAAGCCAGTTTGATTCTGAGCAATGTTAATGCATTTTTATATGTTATAAGCTAATAAATGTCCTTACACTCTGCGATGTTCAGGTGTAACCGGAGTTGTGCAGATAGATGATAAAGGAGACAGAGAGACTGACTTTGCTATTTGGGACATGGCTGATACCAACACCGGTATCTTTCAGGTAGGGACTGATCACCCCTCTCACCACACACACACACACACACACACACACACACACACACACACACACACACACACACACACACACAAAGCAATGTTATTTTAATCTAACATATTCACACTAGTAGCTGCTAGTACTCAGGGACACAACAACAATGTATTCTCAGGAAAAAGCTGCCATTAACCAAATACAAGGTAATTACCACAGCATCCAATCCAACAATCCAGCTCTCTCTCCCATGTCCACCAGTTAGAAGGTTAATTACAGCTTGTACCTCCTGGTGCACTCACGTGTGCTCAATCTTTTTCTTGCTCTCTCTCTCTCTCTCTCTCTCTCTCTCTCTCTCTCTCTCTCTCTCTCTCTCTCTCTCTCTCTCTCTCTCTCTCTTTCTCTTAATTGCTCTCTGCTTTCTGTGTGTGTGTGTGTGTGTGTGTGAGAGAGAGAGAGAGAGAGAGAGAGAGAGAGAGAGAGAGAGAGAGAGAGAGAGAGAGGGAGAGTGTGATTGAAAAGTGTTGGGTAGATTTCTGAGGTAATTCAGCATTGCATTACATATTTAAAGCACTCATATTTAATATAATAGAATTAGACAGAAATTATGCCTGATTGCCTGATCAAGGGTCGTTTGCTGATTGGTGCCAATGTTGCTATTTTGGTTACATGCAGACTTTTCTGCCTTTTGTACCCATATTGTTTTCATATATATTCAATTTTTATTTTGCATTTTTTCATATACTCGATTTATAGTTTTCTGACTTTAAGCACAAAAGTCCTTATGAGTAATGCCCCAGTTATTTTTACATTAAATACAGATATTATAGTGCTTGGTAAAGTTTGTACCTATAGGGAATTAACCATATGAAGTTCACATCAGATGAGCTCAAGTCAATTATTTAGATTAATTATCCCAATAACAATGTAACAAGTAGATATTTTCATTTATCCCTCCCATTAGAGAAACTGTTACTTTATTTTGTTTGTGTTTTTACTGTAACATTTGCAATTAAAACCATCTGTGCCTAATCACAGCAAAAGTTCCGTTTGGTGCCCTGATGATTTACGTAAACACCATAATTACTTGAATACATTCACAAGAATATTTTTACAAGCTGCTCTGTCATCAGAAAATGTGTTAACAATAATTTAAAACTTGTCTGTTTGAGCAACTGGCTTAGCGCCAAGTAATGGGAACCTGTGGCTTTCTATGTTCATTTTTCCATGTGTTTAATAGACACTACAAATATGTGCATGTATGTCGAAAATATCTATTAATGATCAAATTTTACAGACTGGGCTTCATTGATATCAAAACACAATAAATTAAATAAATTAACTATTTACATTTTTTGTGTTGTAGTCTGATTACTGTTATCTGGCTTTATCAGTTAATGCTAAAAGTAAGACAAATATATGTAGCAAAGATACATTTACATCTATTAGAATATGTTTAATATATGAAAATAAAAAAGTGATTTTACAATTATATATCAGCACTTACTGTATATCCACATTATTATGTTTTACTGCTTACAGCAGAAATATAATCTTGAGCCTCAATAATTCAGTTGCTGGTGTTGTGGCACCAACTCTCCTTCTGTCAGTTAATGACTGCTGTCTCTTGTCCAGATTGTAGCTGTGTATAATGGTACAAAGAAACAGATGGAGACATTGCCTGGCATGGCCTTTTACTGGCCAGGAGGCAATGTTCCTCTTGACATGCCTGTCTGCGGTTTCAAGAATGATAACCCTGCGTGTATAGCACGTGAGTAATGCACTTTACTTTTCCACACTTATATGCTGCCTGTACTGATGGTGACAGTCTTATCACTAAATTGTTAGCATTCAGTCAATGTCTTTTCCTCCTTAGTATGCTTCTTCATAGCATGTTTATATGTATTCTTAGCTGCAATAAGCACATTTTACCTCTCCATTATTTTAGTGTTCTTTTTCATTCATTATGAATTCAATTAATTTTTCTCACACGCGTGAATTTTATTTTAGGGACCATCACAATGCACCAAATGGTGTCAATTGTCGTGTTCTTCATACTTGTCATCATCTTTACTGTCACCATCTTCATATACAGGTGAGTGCAATGTGGAGATAACTGATATTGGCATTACACTATAAACTCTGCATAAGATCTTGTCAGTTTTTTTAAGCATATCCATTTATGTATTTTTCTTTTTCACTTTTTCTCTATTTCCCATTCAGGAAGCTGAAGCTGGAGAAGGAGCTGGCTGCTCAGCTTTGGCGGATCTTCTGGGAGGATTTGCACATGAGCAATCTGGAGAAGGTGTTGCGCAGTGCAGGCAGCAAACTGACCCTTTCTCTGGTGAGTGATTAGGTGGTCCTTTTTTAAAAGTTTGTAAGATTGTCATTAAGGCTCATCATTCTCTCTCTCTCGCTTTCCATCTCTCTGTCTCTCCCCAAAGCGAGGATCAAACTACGGCTCTCTTCCAACTGCAGACGACAACTTCCATATGTTTGCTAAAACTGCCTACTTTAAGGTATACACACACACACACGCACTCACGCACTCACGCACGCACGCACACACACACACACACACACACACACACACACACACACACACACACACACACACACACTCGACTCACAAGCTCTAATTAATTATTGTTCCACTATTCTTCTGGGGTTAACCTTTGATACATTCAAGTTTTGATACACTCCACTGCTCATCTTTAACATGTTTATTACATCTCCAGGGAAACATTGTGGCTATTAAGTTTGTCAACAAGAAACGCATCGAACTGACCAGAAAAGTGCTGTTTGAACTAAAGCATGTGAGTCAAAATGTGACATTTTGCTTATGGGGAGAGAAAATGTTTTTCAATTGTTTCTGTAGATATGTCCTGCTTTATTAATGGGCTGTCTATCCATGAAGAGAAATCTCAGGTTTAAAAAAAATCTTGAGGTTTCTGAGGGTTAAAATGAACCTTAGAGTGTTAGCTGGAAATTTTGTTACTAAGAGTGTAATAAATGTTGTCCCTATATTCTCCATGCATAGGGAACTGTTTTGGGCAGGTGTAAATAAATGCTGTAATGTAAAAATGCTTTAAAAAATATATATTTCAATTGGTCATTTTTATCGATTTTCTAACAGCAAAAATTTACAAAACTAAGAAAAATTTAAATCACTTTATTATTTGGTGGGACTACCCGTTGGCTTTCAATTCTTACACTTACACAAAAGGGAATATTATTGGTATTATTATTGTTATTATTATTGGTATTATTATTGTTGTTATTATTATTATTATTATTACTACTATACCTTTTACTCAAAGCTTGTTACATTTACTTTCTTTCTTTGTTATTCAGATACGTGATGTGCAGAACGATCATGTAACTCGCTTTATTGGGGCATGCATCGACCCTCCCAACATCTGCATCGTCACAGAATACTGCCTACGCGGCAGTCTGCAGGTACAATCAAGTCAAGTCAAGTTCATTTCTATAGCGCTTTTCACAGCAGACATTGTCTCAAAGCAGCTTTACAGAATTTTAAGCGTTAAGGTGAATGGTGTGCATTTATCCCTGATGAGCAAGCCATGGTGACTGTGGCAAGGAAAAACTCCCTTAGATCCAGCCTTCCCTCTTCACAACACAGGAAATAAAAACAAATGTCCAGATCTGAGTGCTTCATCTTTCGCCACAAGCCTCATAATGCTGTTTGTCAGTTTAATGGTTGCGATGTTGTCTGCAGTAAATGGAAAAATGTCTGCATGAGCAATAATCATTACATACAGTAATGGTATTATTTTTTACAATGACTCCTCACGAACAGAAGTAATAGGAACCTGGTATAAGAGTTTGGGTTTTTTTGTGCAATCCGTGCCTGTTTGACTTAACTAATAAAAAAGGTGCCAAATTTAGTGTCAGTCTAGAGATGAGGAGTTAGCGAATATAAATATTCAAAAGAAAACTCCCAGAGTGCTTACATATAAATAATCTTCACAAAAGCAAACTAGAAATGATCACATGCATTATTTAAGCAACAAATGCAATTAGTCAACCAGCTCTTTAATCCCTGAACATTGGCCACAAGGCAGGAATGAATGCAGAACAAGCCAGCCAGTTACCATGTACACACACACGTTCACAAACTCATTCCAATCTATAAGGCCAAATTTAGAGTAGTCAGTTTACCTAATGTTTTAGGGAGATTGAAGGAAACGTGCAGGGCAAATAATAAAAATGGTCACTAATTATACTGAAAAATTCATGAATTAATATGATTCTGTATTCCATATTAAAGGTGCTACTTTGTTCAAACCGGGGATGGGTGATATCTGAAAATTATTATAATCAATAGAAAATTACCCCCACCCCATGTCCGAGTCTGTTTTCTGCAGAGTCGTCATGGTAACATTTTAATCACTAGTGGTGTTTGTTTCCTATTTTTATCTACCCCACTCCCATTCTCATCCTTCACATTGGCCAGAGCAGAGTGCAGAGAAAATATATAAAGAAAGACACTGAAGTACACAGTTGACTTAATTTATTTAACATTACAATAGATCTTGTAATTGTATAATTCAGAAGTTATATAGTTTGTAGTAATGAAATGCCCTTATTTGATCTGAGCACTCAGGAGGTTATAGCTAGGATTTTCTAGTTTATATGAAGCCTGTAACAGTAACCTGATTATTCTGAATATTTAATTTGAATAAGCTATTTAACTGATTTCTATGATATTAAAATTTGCAAAGGATTAGGATCATTAATATCTAATTACATTGTCATCTTTTGCCACTAGAACACATGATGACACCTGATGTAACTCATAATGCTTGTCATTATAACTGGACATCAATAATTATGCCAGTACAGGACATCACATACAACATTTTATGTATAGCTACATCTATTTATTAATTCAGTCAACTATACTGTATATGTGTCTGTATATAAATATACTGTATATGTATTTCTTTTATAAACAGCAATCTGGAAATCACAGTGATTGCAAAGCATAAAATAAAACCTTTAAAAGAGGCTTATTCCATAGTCTCCTGTGGTGTTCAGTAATTTATAGCATCTATATTGAATTGCTTACCAAAGGAAAGGATGGACTATAAGGACAGGATGTTCTGTACTGTTCTTCCTGAAGATTTCTAAACTGATCTCTTTGTCCAGATAAATACAGCACAGATCTGCTGCACTGAATGACCTCTATTAACATTACAGATACAATTAAATCTCTTGTGAAATATTCTAGAACTTTAATTAAATGAAAAGGCGAAATAACAATGAATGGTCATCCCTACCATCTTTTTGTTTGTGTTTAGGACATTCTGGAGAATGAGAGCATCACACTCGACTGGATGTTTAAATATTCTATGATCAATGACATTGTCAAGGTGAAAAATGTTTTTGTTGTTGTTCCATTTTTCCCTTTTTTTTTGTTTAAGATTAACACATATGATTTACTAATGGCAGCAAGTAGTTTAGATGTACAGGTAACCTAATGTCGAATTACAAGCAATATTCTTCTGTCATGCTTAGTAGGTTTTTGAAAAGAAAGTGTTTCTATTTTTTTTCTCTTTATAGGGAATGGCCTTTCTTCATAACAGCGTGATTGTGTCCCATGGTAATTTGAAGTCCTCGAACTGTGTAGTGGATAACCGCTTTGTGCTGAAAATCACAGACTATGGGCTATCAAGCTTCAAGTCTGACTCCAACATCGAAGACGCTCATTCCTACTATGCACGTATGTCTGCGAGTGTTTATACATGATGTCAGCAATTCTTTTTGGAGCATTCTATGTCATGTAAAATGAACACTGAACAACAGAATATAATTTAACTTTTGCTAAGTAGCTAAATAATGTATAATTAATATTCCTTTTTACACTTTAATCTGTTGCTCAGAAAAGAAATAGTAATGAGTCATAAGCAAGATAACATTTAAACATCTTTGACTCAAGTTACTTGTAATGTCACACTCCACATTAGTGTTTAATGGCTCATTCAAAGTCTTAAACTCTTAGGACTTGAGGAAAATTAAGGTTTTTTTTTACCTAGCTTAATAGGTTTAAATGTTACCATTTCATTGTGACAGTAGAGCACAGTAATTTACTGTACTGTACAAGGTCCATCCAGGGTCTAATCTTACAATAGACTTTTGAACATGTACCAATTCATTTATACTGATTGAAAAAGTCATTATTAATTTTTCATTATTAGTTAAATAAGAAGGGGGAAAAAAAACAAAAGGACACAAAAGCAATTATTGTTGGTGTAGTTTGACGCAATCTAATGAGTAATTATTAGATTACTTTATACAGCGATAATATTTTACTCTATGTTAAATAACAAAAAAAATACATTGTTAGTCATAGATAACAGGAAGCATTTGCTATATAACACTCCGTTCAATTAATTCTTGTTATTGAAATAATCATGCACAAGCATTATATCATCGTATTTACTATAGCAGGAAAATCAGAGCTGCACTGTATAAAACTCATTTAAGAATTACCAGATGTGTTGTCATATCATACTTAGAGCAGTAGATTATAGCAGCCACTGTGTGATCTGTTTGTTCCCCGTTTTGGTGTAGGGAGGTTGTGGACAGCTCCAGAATTGTTGAGGATGAGCAGCCCTCCTGCAGCCGGCACACAGAAAGGAGATGTCTACAGCTTTGGCATAATTCTGCAGGAGGTGGCACACCGCAAGGGTGCTTTCTACTTAGAGGAAGAGACACTCAGTCCTAAAGGTCAGTCAGAGCAGCTATGAAGACCCTTAACTTTAAACATTTGCTTTTAAATCTACAGCCACTAAGACAAGATGAGAAGACCTCTAGTTTGAGCTAGATAGGAATCTACTCTTTAAGACTTGTGTTAACAGATACCTATTAAGTATTCTACCTGGATTTGTTTTGTTGTTAGCAATATCTAATGGTGATGCTAATGCTCTTTTAGGTTGAACATTTTCTATAAAAGTAGATCAGATATCAAGAGACTAGTGATTATGGACCTACTGAGTGACATGCTTGTCTTTCCAGGGATCACATTTCATTGCAATTGGAGTGGGTTCAATGTTGAGCTGGGTAGATTTTAAATGCACGGAAATAGTGCTGATCTATGAACTTGTTACATGGCACCTTTGTGACAGTTGACTCCATCTTCAACTCAGATTATAGGCTTTATTCCAGTCTCTTCGATCTTCTGTCTCTCAGTCTGTATGTCTCTGTTTCTTCTGCCAATTACACTTAAAGATGCTTTGAATGAGCATTAATGGGGAAAAGCTTTTTCTTCTTCCTGTCCATAAGAGGAGGTCATGATTCACTCACTCAAACACACACACACACACACACACACACACACACACACACACACACACACACACACACACACACACACACACAAAGCAATTAGCCTCAATTTACTACTTCACCACAACCCTACTACCATCTAATGGTTATGTATCTACATTGAAACATCCTCTTAGTCATCTAAATAGGGAGGATGTGAGTTTACTCCTTTGCTGCATTATTGTACATATTATGTAAAACTTAATTAACAAATTCTTATTTCATGATTTAGTTACAGTACTGTGGCTATAATTACAGTACATAACTAAATCAATAGATCAAATTTAGCTATGTTATAAGGTGTGGAACTATGACACATCAGTTTGTACTGGACCAGTAGGGACATTTTTTGTAATTGAAGCTGCTCGGTTTTAGATTTCCAGAGTATAGAAAGTTCAGTTTAGGCTATTATCTTTTTGTCTTTGAAAAAAAGGTTTAATATGTACAATATAAACCAAAGTGATGCAGAAATTGCAACATCTTTTGTGTGCTTTTGATTAAACATCTGTTAGGGCATAAGATATCCTTCTATTTGTTTACCTTTCCATTAAGGTTTTCAGTGTTGTGATGGACCCAGAACCCGAGAAGTCTGTGAACAAGGCAGGAATGGTCTTTGCATAGTATTTTGGACAAATGCAGGACATGGAAAAGCACACACTAATTTATATCTAGGGGCAATTCTAAGTAGCCATTTTACGTACTGAAATGTTTTTAGGAGGAAATCACAAGCTGTACTGTATGTAGTTATTATGCCAAGTTGTTATGCAAAGTCTGCTGAAAATGTAGCATATTCCATAAACTGGCAAATCAGTATTATATTGATGTTTTTCATATGGATTAATTGGTGTTTTTACTGTTTAATATTATGCTCAGTGGGAGATACAGGGATTAAGGTCATCTTGGAGATAACATTACATGTTAAAGCCATTCATGAAAATGTCTTTGATTCTAAAAATGTCACGGTGAAGCGCAAAGGTCAAGTTCCTTGTTACTGCAAGAAAACAGAGTATTAGGTTCAGCTGCCTGTGCTAAATCAGGCTTTCAGTTATGTGCCCTACCTGACATTGACACTTCACTGATGGTATCAGGCAGTGAGGCTTGTAATTTACCATTGTAACACACACACACATCAAACACACACACACATCAAACACACTCATTTTGACACTCAGATATGCAAATTTACACATTTATTACACAGACATTAAATCTTAAGTAAGGTGCTATTACTGATCGAGCGAATGAGCAAAGATAATAAGGGGGATTGAGGCAATTGTTTACTCAAGTGCTCCTCATTATTCACACCTGATTTTGTCATACCCATTTCATTCATGAAGCTGACAGCAACAGCATATGGCTCTTATCATAATGGAATTAAGGTTGGAGATGCTCACAGAATGTGAGGAGAGTGATAATCTAAATATATGGGAAAAAAAGATTGGTGAGGAGAAGATCTCACTGCAGTCTGACTGGATACAGATGAAACTTTCACATGAAAATCATTTACAATAAGAATTTGGGCTAAATGTATTATGACATCATTTAGGCATTTTTTCATCATGACTCAATGGCAAGCTGTAAATGCTATCGAAAATAGTTTGCAAAGGTTTAGAGGGCAGAAGATTGAATGAAAAATTATATTAGCCTGTTAATAAGGAAACAGATGAGAATGTCAAATCTTGGTTTAAAATAAAATGTAAAAAAAAAAAAAAGACTGTTACTCCACACCTTTTCAGATATTCTATTGAATTCAAACTTTTCATCTGATTCTTGGCTGTGAAAGAAAGTCTTTAGACGTTCTTTAACTTGTCATTACATGATAATATTTCAGGAAAATAGAAATAAGTTTTCTTGGATTCCGCCCTCTCTCTCTCTCTCTCTCTCTCTCTCTCTCTCTCTCTCTCTCTCTCTCTCTCTCTCTCTCTCTCTCTCTGTCACACATGTATAGAGATAGTAGACCGTGTTGCTCTGGGTGAATGTCCATACCTGCGGCCAGCTATTAACACCCAGGCCCATAGTGAGGAGTTGGGACTCCTGATGCAGCGCTGCTGGGCAGAAGAGCCTGCAGAAAGACCAGAGTTCAGCCACATTAAAGTACTTCTGCGCAAACAGAACAGGTATTGGCCTCATTTTTACACAAAAACAATATTTCTTAATTTACATGATCTCCAGATTATCTCTGCATCTTCCAGTAATACTATTGTATAGTCTGCGGTGGACAAAGTACAGTAAAGGAAAAAAAAGTATTTGTTTCCCTGCTGATTTTATACGTTTGCTCACTGACAAAAGAAATGATCAGTCAATAATTTTAATGGTAGGTTTATTTGAAAAATCTTAATGGGAATGTGCTCCTAATCTCAGCTCGTTACCTGTATAAAAGACACCTGTCCACAGAAGCAATCAATCAATCAGATTCCAAGCTCTCCACCATTGCCAAGATGTCATGGACAAGATTGTGGACATACACAAGGCTGGAATGAGCTACAAGACCATCACCAAGCAGCTTGGTGAGAAGGTGACAACAGTTGGTGCGATTACTTGACTTCTTATTGATTACTTGATTACTTGCAAATGAAAGAAACACAAACTAACTGTCAGTCTCCCTCAGTCTGGGAATCCATGCAAGATCTCACCTTGTGGAGTTTCAATGATCATGAGAACGGTAGGGAATCAGCGAAGAACTACATGGGAGGATCTTGTCAATGATCTCAAGGCAGCTGGGACCATAGTTACCAAGAAAACAATTGGTAACACACTATGCCATGGACTGAAATCCTGCAGCGCCCACATGGTCCCCCCGCTCAAAAAAGCACATGCACAGGACTGTCTGAAGTTTGCCAATGAGCATCTGAATGATTCAGAGGACAACTGGGTGAAAGTGTTGTGGTCAGATCGAACTCTTTGGCATCAACTCAACTCGGAGAAATGCTGCCTATGACCCCGAATACTTATTTCACCTATTAAAATGCAAATCAAATGCGTTTTTCTGGATTTTTTGTTGTTATTCTGTCTCTCACTGTTGAAATAAACCTACCATTAGAATTATAAAATTATAATTGTTTCTGTCAGTGAGCAAACGTACAATATCAGCAGGGGATCAAATATTTTTTCCCTCACTGTACACAAACTATGTACTTGAGTTAAAGTAGAGATACACTAGGTAAAATATTACTTCAGTAAAAGTGAAAGTACTCCATTTAAACTTTCATTTGAGTAAAAGTAATAAAAAGTACCGTATTTTTCGGACTATAAGCCGCTACTTTTTTCCTACGTTTTTAAAAATATTTGTAAAATTCAGTTTTCAGCGGCTTATATATTGGTGCGCTTTATAGTCCGAAAATTACGGTATTAGCCTTTAGATGTACCTAAGTATCCAAAGTACTCTTTGCTTAATTAACTTAAGTTATGTGAAAATACTCTCATTTTAATCATAGCACATTAATCTATTAATAGAATCATATTAATGAGTCAAAAACTGATTCATGTAAAATTATTATGAGCCCAAAACAAAAATGCATAAATAAGGCCATGGGTGCTTTGGCAAGGAATTTCTTCCATCATTTATAACTTCCACAATGTTCTGCTTGCTTTTAAACTGATGCTGAACTGTGTGTGTGTGCTTAGTAAAAACCACCAAATGGCAATCACTCTGTTTAAAACAGAGTGGGTGCTCTACCAGTTAAGTTTTTATCCGCTTATAAATAAAAAGAAACGACTGATTTCGCAAAATGTAGGTGAGTAAAAAGTAAGATATTAGACTTTGAAATGTAGTGAAGTAAAAGTAAAAGTCTTCCCAAATGGAAATACTTCAATAAAGTACAGATTTGTTTTCATTGAGTAAAAGACAGGAAGTGCAGCTGGAGGTAGCAGAGCTGAAGATGTTGAGGTTTACATTGTGAGTGATGAGGAAGAGGAAGACCAAGGATGTGGTGAGAGAAGACATGCAGGTAGTTGGGTTGAAAGAGGCAGATGTTGAGGGCAGGGGGGTATGGAGACGGATGATCCCCTAAAGGGAGCAGCAGTAAGAAGAAGAAGAAGAAGGAAGAAAGTACAGACACGTGAAAAAACTACTTAAATACAGTAACTAATTACATTGACTTAATTACTCACCACCACTGTGTATGGTTCACTTCTTGCCATTGTTAAAGGGCTATACAAATAAAAATGAATTGTATTAAATTAAATTGAATTCCAGGTGCATGTCAGATATTGTGTTTTTCATCATAACACATCTTAAAAAGTGTTTTTAAACTCAAAATTTACCATCTTTGCCAACACACATAACATTACTCTGCTGTTCACCTTCTTCCCTCTTGTTTTCTTTTTTGTCTCAGGGAGCACAGCAGGGATATCCTGGATAACCTGCTCTCTCGGATGGAGCAGTATGCTAATAATCTTGAAGAGCTGGTGGAAGAGAGGACTCAGGCGTACCTGGAAGAGAAGCGCAAGGCAGAAGCACTACTCTACCAGATACTGCCCCAGTTAGTCATTACCATGGATATCACTATAGATGCTTAACCACAGCAGGAAACTACATAACCTGAGTTATCAGATAATTACTATTATTGATTAGACATATATAAACATAATAATATTGCTCTACCTAACAACAAACCTAATTGAACAAATACAAGTTGAATAGTATCAACTCCCTTTATCATAAAATGTCAGAAATACATTTTACTAAGGTTCCACAATGGTGTAGGTGCTTGGTGACTATACATTTACTTGCCCCAAAATGAATGCATGTACAAATATGTGTCCGCCTTTTAAGGGGATAATCCTGCCTCCTTCCCAATGGAACTTACTAAAGTTTATTCATGATCTTTACTACTACTCTACTAGTAGTCAGACTACTTTTCTGGTAGTATAAGTTGAAAGAAGCAACAAAAAAGCAAAGGTTAATCAAAAATGTAAACATTTATGTGTTTAATCGCAAACAAACAAAAAAACAATAAATTTATCAATAAATAAAGGTTAGCTCAATCATAATCCTAATGTGTTCCATGTGTTATAAAGGAAGCCAAAGTATAAGCATATTTTATTAGGTTGGAATAATTTGTGTATATATATATATATATATATATATATATATATATATATATATATATATATATATATATATATATATATATATATATATATATATATATATATAGTAAACTAGTAACTCCTGCCCCAAGGTAAACTCCTGCCCCAAGGTCTCAGTAAATCAAGCCATTAGGATGTCAAATGAATTTTTTATTTTTTTTGCATTTCCAAATTAGTTTTGAAAACTCCTTAAAATAACATAAACCATAATTTTCTACATGGTTGGCATCTATACAAAGAACCGTTGGCCCCAATCCCAATTTACACCTTGCACACAATAAGAGGATGAGTGGGTGTGATGTTGAATTACATGCTGTGGTACTAATATTTGTGTTAAATTATTCTTGTGTATTAAATCAAAGCTATTTTTTTCTATGCAGCTCAGTGGCAGAGCAGCTGAAGAGAGGGGAGACAGTGCAGGCTGAGGCTTTCGACTCAGTCACCATCTACTTCAGTGACGTTGTAGGTTTTACTGCCCTGTCTGCGGAAAGCACACCACTGCAGGTATACAACTTAAACTAAAGCTACTATATTATTATTGACCTCCTTGTCACCATTGTACTGTTAATATTTTTATTTTCTTATGTAGAATATTGTTAGTTTTTTCGATCCACATGGTGAATGTCTATATAGTTAGGAATAATGTATAAAATACGCTATGCAGCTTGTATTTTATCAACCGCCTTAAAAAAGGTGTAAAAAATCATTAATATAATGATTTGCTGTTTCTTTCTCATATTTAGGTGGTGACTCTTTTAAATGATCTCTACACTTGTTTTGATGCTATTATTGACAACTTTGATGTTTACAAGGTATTTCTTATGCACCACTCTCCTTTCTTCAATCAAGCATTCAATCAAGCAAATTGCTAACTTATTCTTCTGCAAACAACTACATCAAAATATAGGCAAACTGCAGCATTGTAGATTGTATATTAGTGTGTTATGTAATGATGATTTACTTATTTAGAAAAAAAATGTATTGTACTGCTGTCTAATTTCTTGACTCCATGCATATGCGGGTTGTCCTGAAGGTGGAGACAATTGGTGATGCCTACATGGTTGTCTCTGGTCTGCCAGTCCGTAATGGAAAGATGCATGCATGTGAGATTGCACGCATGTCCCTTGCTCTGCTCGAGGCTGTCAAAACATTTAAGATTAGTTATCGACCGGATCAGCAGCTCAAACTGCGCATCGGCATCCACAGCGGTGAGCAAAAGACAAAACCAAAAGCTTTTTTTATGTACTTAACTGTCAAGAAAACTGCCAACAAACTGCCTTTTACTATTTAAAATCTCTTTGTGTGTGTTTGTTTGTGTGTGTGTGTCTGTGTGTGTCTGTGTGTCTGTGTGTGTGTGTGTGTGTGTGTGTGTGTGTGTGTGTGTGTGTGTGTGTGTGTGTTTGTGTGTTTTCAGGCCCTGTATGTGCTGGTGTAGTAGGACTAAAGATGCCCCGGTACTGTTTATTTGGAGACACAGTAAACACATCATCACGTATGGAGTCCACCGGCGAGCGTAAGTTATGTAATACTGTGAGCTTCCAAATTTCCACTTAAAATGTACGTAGATTTTGTTTAAGTAGAAGAGTACCAAACGTTCTTAACCATGTACTAAATATTTACAATTGATTTTGTTTTTATGCATATTATTTGCATGCTTATTTGAGACATTGACACCTTATAAATATTTTTATTTCAATATAAAAGCCTCTCTTTGATTGGCTAAATGACAGTTGGTAGCCTGTGATATCAAAGAGTAATGTTTCTCCCTAATTAGGTCATGTGAGAATTTCCAGCACTAATCAGCTCTCCATTATCAAACAATAGCTACTGACTAGGTTGGGTTTGAAGGCTAGGGCTACTTCCTCTAAAGATGTGCAAAGCCAGCTATCCACATCCTTTCAAACTACTGCTCATGCTATGTCAGAGGGCAGCATTACAAACTCAGAAAAAAGCTTTATCTAGTTGCTTTTACATATGTGAGCTCACATATGCCCAAGAATGAGCTTTGTGATTAAGTATGCAACCCCACCCCGAACCGAGTGCATAGCCCTTTTTGGTCCCTTAGCTTTAATCCATGGATATCTTTAGTATCATCAACTCTTGATTTCCTTTTATTTTTATGAATCAATTTTTTTCTTTGTATCATCGTGCTTTTATTAATGTGATTTTGTATAGTTTATTAAATAGGGGAAATGGCATAATAAGGGAATATAAATTCCCTTATCATTTTAAAGCCAGTTTTGCATAATTGCTTAAAGCATGTGTGTCATAGAAGTATGTCATATATGAGTCTGCAATAGCATTTGAATCAAACTCTTAATAAGCTGCCTGAATCTCTAAAAAATAAAAGTCAGTGCTACTTTAACTGTAGACAATTTCATTGCATAAAATCATTGCATTGATTTTAAATACGTATTTCAAATATAAAATAGAATTTTGTAATTTGTATTTGATAGGGTGGATGAAAATGGCTTTATATGTAGTGATTTGTATTTTTGTAGTTTTTAAATATTGTTAAATACTTTGTAAGATGATGACCATAAAAAATGGGGCCACTAATTGATGCCTACTCAGTACTTAGCCCAAACTCGTTGAGATCAGAACAGAAAATTGATTCATATGAAAGAAAGTGGTCAAGGTTAGAAATGTGCAGGCTGCCAGCTTTAAAATAGGTGTCCAATGATAAATTAATATTTGATTGCAGAATAATGTACCCTCATTGAAGTAGATGTTTAGTAGGATAATCATTTTGCATACCACTGCATGAATGACTGCCTGACACATAATATATTAGTTTATTTATGATAAACAATAAAATAATTAATGTTAGAAAACAATTGCTTGTTTGGCTTGTTATATATATATATATATATATATATATATAAAATGGCATATTTTTGCAGCCTTGAGGATCCATGTGTCATCAGCCACACATGATGTGCTCCAGGAATTTAACTGCTTCCAGCTGGAGCTAAGAGGAGATGTGGAAATGAAGGGCAAGGGGAAGATGAGGACCTACTGGCTGCTGGGAGAGACAAAGAGCAGTGAGTGAATGGAGTCTGGTGCTGAACAGGACCCAGACAGTGCACCTAAATCCCCCAGCCCAAATTCCCACTCTCCTTTTGCACAATCCATCACATTCCAGTATACAGCATTGTTGGAATTTAACTCTTTTCTACCAATGAAAAAACAGATATTTTGTACACTGTGACCACCCTCATTAGTATTTTGCTTTTATAAAATAAACTTGTAAAACCATTAAAATCTTGCGTAGTCATGTAAATCTGGTAATGTACAGTATATGTATCTCAATGTTATGAGTCTGTTGATTGATATTACCATAACTTACAGGATACAAAGTCTTTTTACTTTTATTGGGATTAAATAAACTTTTGTACTGCAAAATTAATGATCAATTGATTTCAAATGTTTGATATCTGTATTTTCTTATAGAACATGCAGTGGTTATTTTCTTTGCTCTTGTTCAGCCATTTTTGACAGTAGATCTGAATTAATTCTCCATATCTCAGTTTTTTTTGTCAGCATTGTATCCAATAAAATATACCAGCTTCATGCGCAGAAGAGAAAAGGTAGTCAAGGTGAAATTGTAAACAGTGCAGCTGATTTTATTTTTGTTAAGTGTAAGAGAATCATTTGACAATGCTCACACAGTGTATCGCACAGTGAGCAGAAAAGACATTTGTCTTTCAGTTTCTTTTAAAATACACACTGTTAATCACAGCTGTAACTATTCTGTGGGATAACAGTTAAACTATATTTAGATTATATTTACAACTGAAATGCATGATACACTATTGCAATGTTTTAACAAATGTCATTTGTTTTCTAAAAAAATATTTAATGCTGAGCAATATATGTTTTTGATATTGATGTTTCAAAGTGTTATCTCTTTTAGATAATAAAAAAGAAATCACAAATGTGATACTGTTTTAGATGGAACTCTACAGACCCTGGTTATAATCCCAGAATATCACTTGATTATTATTATTTTATTATTATTATCATTGTTGTTGTTGTTGTTATTTGCAAAACCTCCCTCTTCAGAAATAGGAAAACTTTGCTCAAAAAACAGACATTTTCACTGCATTTACATTATTTACTACTTTTTTAGAATATTAGGATGGCCTTGCATGCTCTAAGTTCATGGGGAAGTTGTTGGAGCTTTACATTTTTATCCAGTCAGTAATCTGCAGTGATATCCTGTGTTTTTAGGTAGTAATTATTGTTTATGGTTTTATAATGAAACTTTACACATCTCTGTAACACCAAGTGCAAAGTCATAACAACATATTATGTATTATACTCTGTGCTGGATAACATTGCAATAATAGCACACTATGTTGTTGCTAACTCCATCCTAGTGCACTTGATTTAATGTCTGTGTTTTTTCAATTACACATTTCCACTAATTAGTAAGAGGCTAAAATTGTCTATAATATGTGATGAGGGAGTATTTATGTGATACAACTCCATCTGTTGGATGTAAGAGGACTAGATTATGAGTTTAAATTAGATTGAGTCTTAAGAAGGGGCCGTGGATCGGTACCAGGCCGTGACTCATTTGAAAGAATAAAAACATTTGGGATAAAATTTTATTACCATGTTATCTAATTTTGCGGTCTGCATGGCTTTTTTTTTTTATACATACGTAAAAAGACAGCAACTGAATCCTCACCCAGTTTTCAGAATTAGAGCCACATTTGTTGTTCAGTAAGTTAAACTGAGTACAGGTGTATAGGTATAGGTGTACAGTATGCTCTATACAGTACAATCTTCACAGATTTTGAACACCTACTAAATTTCCTAACCAACATATTTGCTTATCATCACATAACATTGTCTGAAGATGTCCTGGTCATCAGACAAGTTATCAGTTATATAATGTCCAAAGTATTTAACCTTGTCACATACTTTAAGGACAATACCAGAGACAGAAAAGTCAGGAAATCAAAGTTCCCTATCCTCCCTACTCCTGATAATCATAATATAATTTTTTTTTTTACATTTTTTCTATTACCTACTTTAAATGGAGCAGACACATGATTACCAATTTTACATACATTAACTGATGATCATAATATAAAGCCAGAATTCTCACTAAACACTTAGGAAAACCTCTGTCGTGTAGCTTACAGAATAATTTTTCATGATTTACACGATCAACGGCTTTAGATGAATCAATAAAACATAAAAATTGTGGAATTTCTCCTAATATACAAATCTCCTTTAGAGCAAAAATACACATATCCGTATTATGTTTAGATTGAAAACCGAACTTATTATCAGAAGTCAAAACAAACTGTGCCAACTTGTTTATTAAAATTCTCTTAAAAACTTTGGATACAATACTGGCCGAGGCTATAGGCCGATAATTATCTATACTATTATTTTCCCAGCTTTATCTTTTATAATAGGCACTAACATAACATCAGATAGAATCAGGTAAAATGCCATGAACTAAAAACTCAGTAAAATAAATAAAAAAAATTTTTTCTGCTTGCAAATTTTAAATGCTCAGCAGATAACTTATCCATACCACATGCCTTATTGTTTTTTAACCTTATGATTGCATCACAAATCTCTTGTGGTAAAACAAACACATCATTATTTTAAATATTTCCCACTACTAAGGGGGTACTTTTAACACAATTAAAGAGCTCATAGTAATGATTTTTTCCACAGCTGATTAATGTTCTCTGCTCCACATACCCCATTAATATTTGTTGGCAAATTTTTAATTTTATTATTATTTATTTATTTCTAAAAATCATTTGAATTGTTATTTTGCAGTTTCCTTGCAAGTGATTCAGCCCTCATTGTGTTTTCATTCCTCTTAATATAATGAAGAGCATATTTAAAGTTAGCATTTGCTCTTTTCTTTTATTCAAATAAAGGACCATATTTATGTCTACCAGACTAAGCCCAAACTTTAAAAGACTGTTTAGCCTTAGCATAGAGCTCTTCAACATAATCCAAAGTGGCCTAGCTTTAAACCCCCTGGTCTTGTGCAAGGGACTGCTTGAGGCAAAAAGGCATTCCACAATATTATCATAAACATAGAAAGAAACATAACTCTAAACCATGCATCTTTTGGTAAATTGATAATTCTCAACAACGTGTCTGTCTCTGCACAATATACTCCAAGATCCTCCTCAGTCACATAAGACCTCTCTATTCTCACTAATGTTGTTACTCCCTGACAGGAGAGTAGGTAAATGATCCAAATGTATAGTTATTGTAAAAGACACATGAGCAGTTGTGGCAAATTCATAATTAATCCTCATGGCTTCCAAAGGAATCATGTGCATCAGCTGTACAAATGCAGTCGTTTAACCATAAAGTTGTATGCTACGCCTCGCTAATATACAGTGGTGTGAAAAAATGTTAGCCCCTTCATGATTTCTTATTTTTTTGCATGTTTGTCACACTTTAATGTTTCAAATCACTAAACACGTTTTCACACAGGGCCATGTAGTTTTGGATTTTGTTCTTCCTCAAAATCCAAAACTACATGGCCCTGTGTGAAAAAGTGTTTGCCCCTAAACCTCATAACTGGTTGGGCCGCCCTTAGCAGCTACAACTGCAATCAAGTGTTTGTGATAACTTGCATTGAGTCTGTTACAGCGCTGTGGAGGAATTATGGTTCACTCATTTATGCAGAATTTTGTAATTCAGCCACATTGGAGGGTTTTCGAGCATGAACCACCTTTTTAAAGTCATGCCACAGCATCTCAATGTGATTCAGGTCAGGACTTTGACTAGGCCACTCCAAAGTCTTCATTTTGTTTTTCTTCAGCCATTCAGAGGTGGACTTGCTGGTGTGTTTTGGATCATTGTCCTGCTGCAGATCCCAAGTTCGCTTCAGCATAGCAGATGGCCAGACATTCTCCTTCAGGATTTTTTGGTTAACAGCAGAATTCATGGTTCCATTTATCACAGCAAGTCTTCCAGGTCCTGGAGCAGCAAAACAGCCCCAGACCATCTACCATATTTTACTGTTGGTATTATTTTCTTTTTCTGAAATGCGGTGTTACTTTTACACCAGACATAAACCTTCCAAAAGGTTAAACTTTTGTCTCGTCAGTCCACGGAGTATTTTCCCAAAAGTCTTGGGGATCATCAAGATGTTTTCTGGCAAAACTGAGATGAGCCTTTATGTTCTTTTTGCTTAGCAGCGGTTTTTGTCTTGGAACTCAGATCATTTTTGCCCAGTCTCTTTCTTATGGTGGAGTCATAAACACTGACCTTAACTGAGCAAGTGAGACCTGCGGTTCTTTGGATGTTGTTGTTGGGTCTTTTGTGAGCTCTTGAATGAGTCGTCGCTGTGCTCTTGGGGTATTTTTGGTCGGTCGGCCACTCCAGGGAATGGTTTCCACTGTTCATGTTTTTGCCATTTGTGGTTCGCTGGAGTCCCAAAGCTTTAGAAACGGCTTTATAATCTTTTTCAGACTGATAGCTCTCAATTACTTTTTTTCTCATTTGTTTTTGCATTTCTTTGGATCTCAGCATGCTGTCTAGCTTTTGGGGATCTTTTGGTCTACTTCCCTTTGTCAGGCAGGTCCTATTTAAGAGATTTCTTGATTGCGAACAGGTGTGGCAATAATCAGGCCTGGGTGTGGCAAGAGAAATTTAACTCAGGTGTGATAAACCACAGTTATAAGAGGGGGCAAACACTTTTTCAAACAAGGCCATGTAGTTTTGGACTTTGTTTTCTCTCAATAATAAAAACCTTAATTTAAAAACTACATGTTGTGTTCGTTTGTGTTATCTTTGACTAATATTTAAATTAGTTTGATGATCTGAAACATTAAAGTGTGACAAACATGCAAAAAATTAGGAAATCAGGACAAACACTTTTTCACACCACTATATGCATAGCTATTGACAAGTAAATGCACTCTGCTAGACAGAATTAACCCATTATTAGAACATAACTGCTTCAAATCTTTGGCAAATCATTGTTAGTTTTTTGCCTCATCAGCTTCAATTATTCTCATTCTCATTTGTTGCTAGTGTCTGGTTTTTTTCCCATTGACTCTCATTATACCTAAAATTTTGAATTAAGCCACCATGATATTTTATATGCATGCATTTTTGAAAGTTAGTAGTGCCCAATAATTGGGAAAAGGTTAAATTTGCGTTTTTAGCTGTTGACTACCAAATGGCGCCACGAGACCATGAAATAGAGCTGTGGATAGAAAGCTTAGTTTCTGGCTTTCCTATGGAGTTTTCTATGGAGTATTATAGTATGTTTTGTGTGTGTGTGTGTGTGTGTGTGTGTGTGTGTGTGTGTGTGTGTGTGTGTGTGTGTGTGTTGTGTGTGTGTGTGTGTGTGTGTGCGTGCGTGAGAGAGTGAGTGAGGGTGACCTTTTCTCACTGACCTTGATGTATCATTTATTGATATTCTTTATTATTTTTACTGTAAAAAATCTACTCCAGTTTAGATTTATGAACATAATTTATTGCAACAACAACAAAATGCAACAACAATCTTCAAAATAAAAAATAAAAAGAACAAAACTGTAAATGGATAGATTGAGAGGATAGATGAAGAACTAAATTATATTTAGACACATTTCTCTTTTGTGTGTGTGTCTAGTTTTGCCAGCATCCCTTGCAGCAAATCACTTGGTGATCTTTACAAGTAAATCCACCACAAGTGCAGATTTATCATTGTTTTATTGCAGCACTTCCATGTTCCCTTTTGAACTGCTAAGCTAAAGCTTCAGTAAAAAATTATCTTGTCTAGTTTGTTGACACTTCTCTTGCAGCGGTTGTAGTCAGTGACGATTTCATGTTTGCTCTTAGGTCCCACTGTCACTGCTGCCTCATGGTGGCTTGTACGCAAAAGAATCAAATTCCTCCCCATTTGGGAATGTAATTAACAGCCAACTGTTGCTGGTAAAAGACAGAGGAGTCTTCCTCTAACCTGCAGTAGGTTGGGTTGTTGTTGAATTTGAGGATTAGGATGCCGTTACAAAATCTGGATCTGACTCTTTTGAGACAGTGGTGTCTGAAGGAGATCAGAATTCTGCAGCTCGCTGGGGTCAGGCTGCATAATTTAATCCAAAACCTCTTCAGTAGTGAAGGCTTTCTTCATGTTGCTTGCTGCTCTTTTCATTGCTAAATGAGCAGCAGGATGGCATGCAAATGTCTAATTCCACTTACCTTGTTTTTGTTTAGTCTGTACATCCCACCACCCAAAGGCAGCAGGTGCGTAAATGAGCTGAGGACCTGAGTGTATCTTTTTGCGTGCTGATTATATTAAATCAAATACATAGAAATCTATGCTTGAGTTTGGTATTGTTTGACCAGGTTTGACCAGGTTTGACCATTGATTTTTCTAAAAAAGACTTCCAGACATAGTTTTGGAAGATTGATAGTACAGTAATACCCTGCTTTACCGCACTCCAAATCTCGTGCCCCCAGTTTAAAGCGGAAACGCATAAACTGGGGTTGTGCTCTGTTGCACTTTGTTGCCTCCATGTGGTTCCATGGTGTAATGGTTAGCACTCTGGACTCTGAATCCAGCGATCCGAGTTCAAATCTCGGTGGGACCTGAGTGTATCTTTATGCGTGCAGATTATCAGAGTCAAATACATAGAAAATGTAAGCTTGAGTTTGGTATTGTTTGGTCAGGTCTCTTGCCCCGCAGTCATTCTGAAAAACACTTTTAGACACAGTTTTGGAAGATTGATAGTACAGTAATCCCCTGCTTTACCGCACTCCAAATCTCGTGCCCCCAGTTTATCGCGGAAATGCATTTGTCACATAACTAATTTGATTCGCTGATTTTCTCTCACAGATAGCATGATAGACTAAAAAACGTATAGGGAATTGTTTTTATGGAGTTTTAAGATGAAATTATGACATTTCTTAATAAAAATATAATTATTAATTATAAAATTAAGTAAAATGTTTATACAGTATGGTGTGTATACATAAAATACTGTACAGCGTTTATCATACCCAGTGGCGGGCCATTTTTTTTACCTGGTCCTTCAGTGAGGAGTTACTCAACTTAATCCACCTCTTAATACCACCACTATCGTGTTGCGATTATAAAAACCATCAATACTATACAAAAACGCAATATAACAACGTGTGGCATTACAAAGAGAGGCATTTCACATATGCAGGGTGAATACCATGTTACTAAAGCAAGAAACCCAGATGATTTACTTAATTTAAATTTACAAGAATATATTGTCCCCATGGTCTATGTTGGGTATGGTTTAACAACACACAATAAGCAGCAGGAAATAAGAGTTCAATAGAAACATTTATAAATAAACCCTAAAAATGTCTGCTGGCACAAAGAGAGAGAGTTTTTATTTTTGCTTTTATCCCAACTCTTGTTTATGATGTTTCTCAAATGTGCTGATTCATTCCCCGTTTCTGATGTAGATACTGGGTGACTGTCGGAGGAGTGCCGCCTCCATGTGGTTCCATGGTGTAATGGTTAGCACTCTGGACTCTGAATCCAGCGATCCGAGTTCAAATCTCGGTGGGACCTGAGTGTATCTTTTTGCGTGCTGATTATATTAAATCAAATACATAGAAATCTATGCTTGAGTTTGGTATTGTTTGACCAGGTTTGACCAGGTTTGACCATTGATTTTTCTAAAAAAGACTTCCAGACATAGTTTGGGAAGATTGATAGTACAGTAATACCCTGCTTTACCGCACTCCAAATCTCGTGCCCCCAGTTTAAAGCGGAAACGCATAAACTGGGGTTGTGCTCTGTTGCGCTTTGTTGCCTCCATGTGGTTCCATGGTGTAATGGTTAGCACTCTGGACTCTGAATCCAGCGATCCGAGTTCAAATCTCGGTGGGACCTAAGTGTATCTTTATGCGTGCAGATTATCAGAGTCAAATACATAGAAGGACTCTTCTGGAAAAGACTTTTAGACACAGTTTTGGAAGATGAATAGTACAGTAATCCCCTGCTTTAACGCGCTCCAAATCTAGTGCCCCCACTTTATCTCGGAAACGCATTTGCCACATAACTAATTTGTTTCGCTGTTTTTCAAGATAGACCAAAACAACTTATAGGGAATTGTTTTTATGGAGCTTTAAGTTGAAATAATGAAATTTCTTAATCAAAATCTAATTATGAATAATAAAATTAAGTAAAATGTTTACATACATTACGGTATTTATACATAAAATACTGTACAGAGTTTATCATATATTCACATAAGAGACAAGGAACACGCAGTGTTTGCGAAAGTGTGGTGCGGTGATGCTGAAAATATACACATAGTGACACTTCAACCAATAAACAAGCAGAGAAACTACACATAGGCAATGCTACTACAGAACTGTATACTGTACAGTACATGTACTCTATAAATGTGATACAGTGTGCTGTGTTTCTACAAATTTACACAAAATTCATCTCGCTATATTCTGGCAAAAAAAAATTCTGTGTGTGTATAAACTGTGTGTGAGGATGATTTACGGCTTAAACAATAAACAAAAAAAAAGCATTTTTAGGGTGGTGTCCGTTTATCGCGGTTTATGGAACGTAACCACCGCGATAAACGGGTTATTACTGTACTGTTATACCCTATGTGATTAATTTTAATTCATTAAAACCCAAGTAGCTTTAAATGATCAGTAGGTCCGTTTGTTAATATAATATATTGGCAAAGTTATTCACCATCCAAATCATTACATTCTGGTGTGTGTGTGTGTGTGTGTGTGTGTGTGTGTGTATTAGTGCTGTCAAAATTAATGCGCAATCAATGATGCATTTCTGTTTGACCATTTTCATAAAAAAATCAAAATAAATAATGAATGAAAAAAAAATCAAAATAAAAATAAATAAATAAATTTTCATAAATATATGAAAAAGAAATAAACCACACTAAAAATATTATTTAATAATTAAACAAGTTTTTCAGATGTGCCAAGTCTCTAATCAAACACCAAAATCGCCATGATGCACACAAACAATTACAACCGTCGTTGTTGAATCATAACAAAAGTTTTGTATGCTGTCCTGATGATTTACTCAATTTAAAACACCATAATTACTTTCAAACATTTACAGGAATCCTAAAAATGCTTGCTGCACAAAGAGAGAGGTTTTTATTTTATTTTTGCTTTTATCATAACTCTTTTTTATGATGTTTCTCAAATGTACCGATTTATTCCCCGTTTCTGATGTAGATACTGCATGACTGTCGGCGCTGCGCTGCCTCCATGTGGTTCCATGGTGTAATGGTTAGCACTCTGGACTCTGAATCCAGCGATCCGAGTTCAAATCTCGGTGGGACCTGAGTGTATCTTTATGCGTGCAGGTTATATGGAGTTTTAGCGCGAATAAATCAAAAGAGAAACATGTATGCTTGGTTTGATATTGTTTGGTCAGGACTCTTACACCACAGTCATTCTGAAAAAGACTTTCAGACACATTTTTGGAAAATGTATAGTACTGTAATACCATATGTGACCCACGTAACTTTAAAGGCTCTGTAGATAAGCTTATGTATATATCAGTGATGGGCCGTGCATTTGGTACCTGGGCCTTCACTGGGGATTTGGGGACTTTCCCAACTTAATCCACCTCTTAATACCACCACTATCACGTCGCAATAATAAAAACCATCAATACTATACAAAAACGCAATATAACAACGTGTGGCATTACAGTCCGAGACCAAATAACCAATTCCTCTGATTGGTTAAAGAAACAAAGCTACTTCTTAAGGAGACTATGGTAAAAAAAAAGGCCAGCAGAACAGACTTTGAAGGCCCTGGGCAGATTAGATTGACATGGCAGCACATAGACGATATAATCTGATTGGACAAAAAACCTAAAATCTACATACAAGTACTGAAAGCAGTGCAGCCAAGTGAAATGCTATGAAACGAAGAGAATAAACTGTTGGGAATAAATTAATACAATTTCATGGAGAGAAGGGGAATGAAAAACAGCAGGAGTAAGGTGAAGTACATGTGTGTGAATGGGAAGGAGGACAGGAGGACAGCAGGAGTGATTTGTGATAGAAGGGTATCTGTGCGAGTGAAAGGGAAAGTTTATAGGACTGTGGTGAGACCTGCAATGTTGTATGGTTTAGAGACAGTGGCATTGAGTAAAAGACAGGAGGTGGAGCTGGAGGTAGCAGAGATGAAGATGTTGAGATTTTCGTTGGGAGTGACGAGGATGGACAGGATTACAAATGAGTTTATTAGAGGGACATCGCATGTAAGACATTATGGAGACAAGGTGAGGGAGGTGAGATTGCGATGGTTTGGACATGTGCAAAGGAGGGACATGGGGAATATCGGTAGGAGAATGCTGAGGATGGAGACACCAGGAAGGAGGAAAGGAAGAAGGCCAAAGAGCAGGTTTATGGATGTGGTGAGGGAAGACATGCAAGTAGTTGAGGTGAAAGAGGCAGATGTAGAAGACAAGGGGAGTATGGAGAAGGATGATCTGCTGTAGCGACCCCTAATGGGGGAAACCGAAAAAAGAAGAAGAAGAAGAGGAAGCAGAAGAAGCAGGTTGTAAATTTCGGTCAGTGCTTCTGATAGTGTTTAGGCCAGCAGAGAAAGCTTCGCTGGCCCTTATTAATGCAATTAATGCAGCGCGGATTTCTTTTTCAAGCTAGTTGTTCTGTCTACATTACAGAAATATGCAATCTCATATAGTTCTCTGTTCTAGCCGACACTAACATGGCAAATCATGTGCCACTTAAAGAAAAATGAATAACCTAACAATTAATTTTCACTAATCCACATTTGTAACACTTCTCATGTTTGTGAAGGCCAAAAGAGCTTCATCTCTACACGCATTCCGAGCGACTTATATACAATTTCCTGTCAATACATCAACACTAAAAAAAACCCGCATAAACATATTAACGTTTGTTGACAGCTTTTACCACAAGTCTTATTCACAAACAAATGTATTCGTTGGTCCATGCGACGTTTTTAAATCCGAAATTTTCAGCGCCGAATCTCCTTCCAACAGCGTTCACTGGGTGTACACTTCACACACAAGCACACACACACCCTCACTCTTAGCAAACCCTCTGACTTATTTTGAAACGAAGTGTAAATGTAAATACTGAGTATTTTTGCGAGTGTATTTTAAAGTTGTAACTAATGTCGATTCACTGGTTTTAGGCTAAAAAAAAAAAAAAAAAGGCAAAGTTTTCACAGTTTAATTTGGTCCCTGTTTTTAAACTAGATACCGGGTGACTGCTGCAGGATGGATGGATCTATGGCTCAATGCATGTGGTTCCATGGTGTAATGGTTAGCACTCTGGACTCTGAATCCAGCGATCCGAGTTCAAATCTCGGTGGGACCTGAGAGTATCTTTATGCGTGCAAGTTATATAAAGTTTTAGTGCAAATTAGTCAAATAGCAAAATATATGCTTAAGATTGGCATTGTTTGATCAGGACTCATTCTGGAAAAGACTTTCAGACACATTTTTGGAAAATTTATAGTACCTTATGTGATTAAGTGTTATTCATTAAAACCCAATCTTTATAGGCTCTGTAGTTCATCATCAAATTATCAAATTCTGGTGTTCCAATCACTTTCATGGTTACACGTGTATAAAATCAAGCACCTGGGCATTCAGACTGCATCTACAAACATTTGTGAAATAATTGGTCCCTCTCAGGAGCTCAGTGAATTCTATCGTGGTACTGTGAAAGGGTGCCACCTGTGCAATCCAAGTCCAGTCATGAAATTTCCTTGCTACTAAATATTTCACAGTCAACTTTTATTGGGTATTATAACAAAGTGGAAGCGATTGGGAATGACAGCAACTCAGCCACAAAGTGGTAGGCAATGTAAAATCAGAGCAGGTCAGCTGATGCTGAGATGCATAGTGCACAGAGGTCACCCACTTTCTGCAGAGTCAATAGCTACAGACCTCTAGACTTCATATGGCCTACAGATTAGCTCAAGAACAGTGCGTAAAGAGGTTCATTGAATGGGTTTCCATGGTCGAGCAGCTGTATACAAACCTTACATCACCAAGTACAATGCAAAGCATCGGATGTAGTGGTGTAAAGCATTTCGCCACTGGACTATAGAGCAGTGGAAACGTGTTCTCTGAAGTGATCTGAATCTGATGGACGAGTCTGGGTTTGGCGGCTGCCAGGAGAACAGTACTTGTCTGACTGCATTGTGCCAAGTGTTAAGTTTGGTGGAGGGGGATTATGATGTGGGCTTGTTTTTCAGGAGTTGGGCTCGGCCCCTTAGTTCCTGTGAAAGAACCTCTAAATGCTTCAGCATACCAGGACATTTTGGACAATTTCGTGCTCTTTGTGGGAAGAGTTTGGTAATGGCCCGTTCCTGTTCCAATATGACTGTGCACCAATGCACAAAGCACGGCCCATAAAGACATGGATAAGTGAGTTTGGTGTGGAAGAAGTCCTGACCTCAACCCTATAGAACACCTTTGGGATGAATAAGAGAAAATCTTCCCAGAAGAGTTTAAGCTGTTATAGCTGCAAAGGGCCAACATCATATTATTAAACCCCATTGATTAAGAATCGGAAGTTAATTTGCTTGTGTGTGCAGACAAGCAAATACTGTTGCCAATATAGTGTGTGTGTGTGTGTGTGTGTGTGTGTGTGTGTGTGTATGTATGTGTATATATATATATATATATATATATATATATATATATATATATATATATATATACACACACACACACAAAAGCATTGTAAATATAGGTCAGGTGCATCTCAAAAATTTGAATATAATAATCCCTAAAAATGTCTGCTGAACAAAGAGAGAGGGTTTTTTATTTTATCACGACCCTTGTTTATTATATTTCTCATACTGCATGACTGTCGGCGCTGCGCTGCCTCCATGTGGTTCCATGGTGTAATGGTTAGCACTCTGGACTCTGAATCCAGCGATCCGAGTTCAAATCTCGGTGGGACCTGAGTGTATCTTTATGCGTGCAGATTATCAGAGTCAAATACATAGAAAATGTAAGCTTGAGTTTGGTATTGTTTGGTCAGGTCTCTTGCCCCGCAGTCATTCTGAATATATATATATATATTAGATGTATGTATGTGAAATAAAATTTTATTTAATTTTGATTAGATTCAACTATATTGTTAGTGTGCAAGGTACAGTTGAATCAAAATGTTATCATATATATAATATTAGGGCTGTAACACGTTAATAATACATAAAACGCAAATTATTTTTATCGGCACTAATTATATTAAAACGCAATTAAAAAATTATGTTTGCCCCTATTTATTAAAACAAAAAACAAACAAACAAAAAAAAATACATATAAAAGAGGCAAAATTAAAACGTCCTTTCTTTACTCAGGTAAAAAAATAAAATAATAATAATAATAATAATAATACCAAAAAATATTTTGTAATCAATAAACAGTTGTTTTACTGATGCGCCAAGTCTCAAATCAAGCACCACAATCCGCCATGATGCACACACACGGCAAAAACAATTAAACCCAGTGCAATCTGGCAAATTCGTATTGTTTTTAATGTTTTAATAATGTCAAAAAGCTAAATGCATATGCCTGAGTCTACTGTGTTTGGTCAGAACTCCACAGTCATTCTGGGGGAAAAAAAAGACTTCTGGAGAATTAATAATATAATAAAATTTAAAACCCAAGTAGAATAATAAACCGTCCACATCAATAAAATACATTATTTAGCTTTATTTGATGACTATTGCTAATATTTGCAACCAATATTTATTCCACAACATAATGTATCTAACAAGTATCTTGTAGAAAAATAAATAACCTAACAATTAAATGTGATGTATAATACTCCACATTTGTAAAACCTATTCCTGTTTCCTTCATCTTTACATGCATTATATTGCGACTTATTTACAATTTCAAGTCAATACATCAACACCAATGTTTACGTTTGTTGTTTGCTTTGTCTGGTGGCTAAAAAAGACCGGTTTAAATCCGAATTCTTCTGTACTCATGGTGGAATAGTTATTACTCTGTTAGAGTCTGGATCTAACAATCCGACTTCAAATCTCCGTAGGACTGTTGTGTTTCTTCATGAATAAATCAAATGGATTTATTGCAAATGCTGGAATTGATATCTAATAACCATTCAAACTCTCACATGTAGAAACATAAACCGCAACAATCCTATGACAATCCTGGAAAGAGTCGTTTCCGGTGCAAACCGATGAGAAATAAGAAGTGTTAAAGCTTCAGCTGGTTTGTGTGGTCGTTCCTTCCCGGTAAAAGAGCACGTGTGTGGTCGAAAAATAGCGATTCCCGTCTGCGCACTCGGGGCCTCTCTGCCAAAGTAACGAAGCCATACGGAGTGGTGACTTTTGCGAGGTGTAGTAAAGCCATGGCCGCCGGGTCTGCTGGAGTGCACACTGACTGCGGTTCGGCTGTGGTCGTGTGGCGGAGACGGGAAAGTCCTCTCTCCCGAGCAGGAGCAGCAGAAACCCGAGGAGCCGCGAGCGCACACCGCGGGGGGATAGTGAACGGGGGAACACTGTCCGGAGTCAGCGCCATCTCCCGGAATGTAACGTGTCTCCTTAGAGGCTGATTGTCTCGGAAAACTGCCGTGAAAGACTTTGCAGGACAACCAGGAGACATGTTTCTGTACATGTCTATAAGATTTTTTTATAATTTTGTTCTGTGAAGTCTTTTGTGCCGTAATTTCTAAATAATCCCGATTTTACTCTTAATCGCTGTTTACATGTATGTCGTTCGCGTATTTAAATAAAGTTGTAGAGTAAAATCAGTCTCACCTTCATCCAACTGCACTGAACCGATCAGAGGCGAATACAATCACAGTGAAGCACAAATAAATATAGCGGCTTTTGGGACACAAACTCCGCCCACAACCCCCCAACCCAAACACCACCCCCACCACCACCACCACCCAAATGGTGTAGGGGTGATTCTGAAGGAAGAGTACAGTAAGAGTGTAGTGGAGGTAAAGAGAGTTTATAAAAGGGTGATGAACATGAAGCTGCAAGTTGAAGGGGTGATGATAAATGTCATCAGTGCTTATCATGGCCGCAGGAAGTGTGGGTGCTGCAGCACCCCCTATTGGCGAGAGATATTTTAGGAAATGATTTTGACACACGTAGGCTATTAAGTGTATTTTGGATTTGAATTTAATTATTTCGATTATTTTAATTATATTGATTTTTCAAGTTCATTTGTAAAGTGCGTTTCACACGCACGGGTGATTTTAGTTTGGCTTTCTCTGGCAGCGCGCAAACATAGCCTAAATGCCTTGCCCTTGTGGAAGATAAAATTAGCTCTTCGTACCTTTTACAACAACATAAAGATATCAGAAAAAGAGATCGGTGGTCTCTTTCCTGCTCGTTTTCCACATCCCTCTTAAAGGTACTTGGTGTTACATCTGGAAATAGAAAGGAAGACAAAGAGACGTGGTGGTGGAATGAGGACATGCAGGAAAGCATAAGGAGAAAGAGGTTGGAGAAACAGAAGTGGGATAGACAGAGTGATGAGAAAAGTAGGCAGGAGTACAAGGAGATGCAGCAGCAGGTAAAGAGGGATGTGGCAAAAGCCAAGGAAAAGGCATATGAGGAGCTGTATGAAAAGTTGGACACTAAGGAAGAAGAAATGGATTTGCACCGATTGGCCAGGCAGAGGGACCGAGGTGGGAAGGATGTGCTGCAAGTTAGAGCAATAAAGGATGGAGATGGAAATGTGTTAACTAGTGAGGAGAGTGTGCTGAGAAGATGGAGGGAGTATTTTGAGCAGCTTATGGATGAGAATAATGAGAGAGAATGTTATATGATGTGGAGATGGTAAAGCAGGATGTGG
Organism: Silurus aristotelis; assembly: GCF_946808225.1. Lineage (NCBI taxonomy): Eukaryota > Metazoa > Chordata > Actinopteri > Siluriformes > Siluridae > Silurus > Silurus aristotelis. The sequence continues at coordinate 25,486,211 of NC_139574.1, read as the reverse complement.
GTGGGATTGGAGAAGTATGTGAGGGTGGTGCAGGACATGTATGAGGACAGTGTAACAGCAGTGAAGTGTGCAGTAGGAACGACAGACTGGTTTAAGGTGGAGGTTGGACTGCATCGAGGATCGGCTCTAAGCCCTTTCATGTTCGCATTGGTGATGGACAGGTTGACGGACGAGGTCAGACAGGAGTCTCCATGGATTATGGTGTTTGCAGATGATATTGTGATTTGTGGTGAGAGTAGGGAGCAGGTTCAGATGAACCTGGATTGGTGGAGGTATGCACTGGGGAGAAGGGGAATGAAAGTCAGTAGAAGTAAGACAAAGTACATGTGTGTGAATGAGAGGGAGGGCAGTGAAGTGGTGCGGTTGCAGGGAGAAGAGGTGGTGAAGGTGGAGGAGTTCAGGTACCTGGGTTTAACAGTGCAAAGTTATGGAGAGTGTGTTAGAGAAGTGAAGAAAAGAGTGCAGGCAGGGTGGAGTGGGTGGAGAAGAGTGATAGCAGGAGTGATTTAAAAGACAGGAGGTGGAGCTGGAGGTAGCAGAGCTGAAGATGTTGAGGTTTTTGTTGGGAGTGACGAGGATGGACAAGATTAGAAACAAGTTTATTTGAGGGACAGCCCATGTTGGACGTTTTGGGGACAAGGTGAGGGAGGCGAGATTGAGATGGTTTGGACATGTGCAGAGGAGAGACATGGGGTACATTGGTAGGAGAATGCTGAGGATGGAGACACCAGGAAGGTCTGCTGTGGCGACCCCTAATGGGAGCAGCCGAAAGGAGAAGATTTGCCATTTTACTTTTATTTAATTATCTACTAAATGCATCTTTTTTATTATCTCACTTACTTTATTAATAAATAAAAAAAAAATTCATGCCTTAAAAGCACACTTAAATGAAAATTGAATTAAAAACTCAGATCACAGTGATAGCGCTCCATGAGCATTTCAGTCCTGACTGTGAATCAGCTGCAGCTCCAGGTCCTGCGCGCGCTCTGCGGGTACATGGAGGTTGTCCTGCAGGGGGCGGTACTGATTATTTCAGCCTCTAGTCTTGGCGGAAGAAAATGTTTGTAACACCCGCCAAGCGTCATTTTGTTGTGGCCCGGTTTGCTAACTACTGATGGCTACTAATATCAGCGTTAGGGTAAGTAATGTATTGTTTCACAAGGAATAAAAGAAAAACAGCTATATATAACAGAGAGAGACTGTTTAGTCTTGTGTAAGAAAAATACTTTCAGGTAGAAATTTACCGCAGAAGGGAAGCTTGACTCTCTTTGTGCATGTTGTTTACTAACTGAGCTGCATCCTGATGCAAACAGATGAAGCAGAGGTTTGTAGCACCAGGAGCAATATGTAGTTGATGTGACTGTGTTTATCGCACAACTCATCACCTGCCCAAACACCTCGCTAGCTGTTTAACTAACTAACTAACTAACTAACTAACTAACTAACTAACTAACTAACTATAGTTAAATAAAACACCAGAAGAGTTGATCTGCCTAAACAGTCTTTGTAGGAAGTTAACAATGGACACTAAGTTAGAACTCTCTTATAACCCCAGAGCAGCTCCTGGCTATAGATTTTGGGAAGAAGGACGACACAAACGGTCAAGATCAGTCACTATCCCACTTATCTTCTGCTTTAGTAATCTTCTACTATCCAGTGACAGTGGACAAGATACTAACAGCTCTGAGCAGTTTTCAATCTACCTTTGTGTAACTGTGTTCAGAGCCAGATCATTAATCAGGGTTACCAGGTTTCAGTAAACCCTCTTTCAAATACATCTCAACCATACAAAGGACCTGAAGCTGTAACGTACATGACATAAAGAAATGTATAATCCCTTTCCCCATTTCCAGGCATTACATTATATGTCATAAATCTTATGCATATTCCTACATATATGTGAGAAACATAATAAACTTAACCTTTTTAATTATTATTTGCTATAAAACTAGACATTAAAATATTTGGATAAACGATCCCAATCTGGCAACCCTGTTGTTAACAGACTTCTTTAAGCAAGGAGACACGTCATTGACACGTCAAGGAGACACGTCAACCTAACCCATGTAACACTTGTTTCCATTTTTTACCTTTGATCAGAATATTAATTCTACAGAAAGTGGGGCAATGGTTTTACTGCCACATGATTGTGCAACGTTTAGAAGGATAAGCAAATTGATTGAAGATCAGTTTGTATCCATGTTTGTTTTTTCAAATCATTCACCAATCAAAAGATGCATTTAGTATTAAAACAGAATGTAACATATATAAAGACATAACTTAGGGTTTGTGGAATAAACTACTGTAAAATCCCCTTTGGATGAGCCACCACTGTCAGTCGATTATCCTTGTAATGTAAAATTATTTTTTGTTAAGGTGCCTTCAGGCTCCGGGTGAAATCACATGAAGAATAACCGTCTAGAATATTAAATTGGACAAGCTGATTTTCTGTGATTACTTATCTTCATTATCTTTAGAAGCGAGATGAAAACAGGCCGGAAACGAAAATCCAGCTCTTCAGATCCTATACATGCAATGAGTGCCAGGAGGGAGCCACGAGCTTATGCTGAACACAGACAGACCTTCAGCCCAGAGAAGAGGAGTTTTTCTCCCAGCAAGAGATACGTTCCAAATACATCTTCTCCCAAAAGGCATTCTTTTAGAATTCGCTGTCATGGCCAAGAAACAGGTGCAGTATATAGAAATTGCAGACATGATTGTATATGTTCTGATCTATTCATTTTGACTCTACTCCCAGTGCAGGGATTATAATTCACACATGTGAGAGGCCAGCAAATCTAAAATCATGTCAAACCAGTTAGCAAATTATATTCTTTCCAATTCTGTTTTCATGCTGGTTGTAAAGAGAACTGTCTAGTTGATAGATATAGAGAAGTATAGAGAACTATCTACCTGAACTTTCTAATTAGTCTTAAACCTTCTATAGGTTTTTGATACTAAAAAAGTCAAAAATGTCCTTTCTTTCTTTCTTTCTTTCTTTCTTTCTTTCTTTCTTTCTTTCTTTCTTTCTTTCTTTCTTTCTTTCAGGTAATGTTGAAAGTGAGCTTGACATGGTACAGTCTTCCAGCAGTCCAGAGTCATGCCCACTTCAATCAGAGGTGGACACAGAGCTGGGACTGGTCATCACACTGGGTCAGTAAAATATGTATGCATGTAGTATGTGTTTGGGCTGCAACTAGCGAATTTTTTTTTTAATAATCAATTAATCTGACCTTTTGTTTGTTTTTTTTTCTCCATAACTTAATTACCGTATTTTTCAGATTATAAGCCGCTACTTTTTTTTCCCACTTTTTGAACCCTGTGGCTTAAACAACGAAACAGCTTATTTATGAATTTTTCCTGGGTTTTTCTCGGTTTCACAAACTTCAAGCCAAAAAACTGAACCCCATAACATTAGACCAGTGAAATTTCCGAATGGAAACGAAAAAACGCACTTCATCTCTGTTCTGAGCTGCACGGCATCGGGACTGTTTAGTCCGGAAAATACGGTAATGTTTTGCGTATTATAACTATATAAAACCCTAATTCAGGGTATTTGTGTATAGAAAGTGTACCTAAAAAATGCAAAAGCCACATATTGGGTTTAATTATGTTTAATCTTGCCATTTTAAAGCTTCTAGTGGCCGCCTTTTGAGAAGCGCATGGGGGGATTTCTCCTTGAACAAATTCACTCATGCTGGGTTTTTTCTGTAAAAAAAAACAAAAACTGCATTTGAGTAGGCAAGGTGAAGCAATTTGTGAAAATCAACATTTGTATTGTTTTTAATGATAATTGCAGATGACAACTATGTTTAAAATAATCAATATAAAATATAAGGCAACATTGTTTTGACAATTTATGTAAACAAACAATTTTGTTCGGTTGTGAAGTATAAGCATCTAGAATATATAATTAATAAAATTTTGTATAATACTAAATGATATATGCATAAATTAAATATACAAACATTGAAAACAAGCATTTGAACGTAGTAAAGTTGCAGTAAATCACGTTTGAAAACGTGATAAGTTACTGTTGTAGTAGACAAATGCTGTAAAAAGAGAATGAAACGGAGAAACGCAGTAAATTCACAGGCTTGATTTAAAAATAAAGGAAATAATATGCATTGGTGTACAAATGCATTGTCATTTGCTGAAAACCGCAACAGTGACTAAAATGTAATTGTTTTTTGCTGCTGTTGTTCGCACCGTTTTAGTTGAATCTATCACTATGTCGAGAGCGAGCTGATTGCGCAACCTGATGCTCGCGGGTCACGACAGAACAGATACAGTGAGACCGTCCAGAAGTTACAAATAGTTTACACAACAGCACTTCATTAAACTATACCATTTTCACATGATGAAGATTATACAGTTTCTGCTTAACATGTTGATGTTTTGCCTTCATCTGTGCTTCGGGACGCACAATTTCTCCTGCCGGTCGAGTCTTTTTGACTCTGTTGACTCCATTTAGCAAGCGGCTGTGTTTTCTTCCCGTCACGCCAAAACCACTAACTTGAGAAACCCAACTAATCAATAACGGCATTCGTTGACAACGAATTTCATTATCGATTATTATTGATTTTATCGATTAGTTGTTGCAGCCCTAGAATGTATGTATGTGTTGCATACTAATGTGATGCATTTTTTATTTTTTTTGCTTGTAGATGAAGAGGGAAGCAGTGAACCTGAACAGCTGAAGAGAAAGAGTGGAGGAAAATCAATGACACAATCATTAAAACATGATTGTAGAGCAACGGCAGATGAGAAAGATGCTGTGGAATCTGAGCAGGATGAGGACAGCGAGGCAGAGTTTAGAAAACTTGATCGAAACCTAGCCATCAAGTCTCAACAGCACAACCTGACATCAGGTCACGTGCGCAGTATCATTCATGTAGGTTTTGGTGACTTGACGTGCGCATTCTGAATAGTTTTGTGTTGTAATGAGGATTCATTGAGGATTCATTAATGAGGAAATCATCAATCTGTTATCACCTGTGTGTGTGTGTGTGTGTGTGTGTGTGTGTGTGTGTGTGTGTGCGTGTGTGTGTGCGCGCTTATATTTTAGGAGGTGATCACTAATGAACATGTAGTAGCCATGATGAAAGCTGCTATCAGAGAGACTCAGGACATGCCCATGTTTGTAGGTGTCATTTCATTGTTTATCAATAAGTCTGACAAATTCCTATTTTTGTGTTTCCTATTGTAAGTCATGTGCCTAATATCTGCTTTATTTGGTATTTATGTGGTCAACACAGGAGCCCAAAATGACACGATCAAAGCTCAAAGAGGTTGTTGAGAAAGGGGTGGTGAGTTTGGTCTGTTTATTTTATTGTCCATTTGATGCCATTCTTTGTATAGAACCAATGGATATTATTTGACATATCTGTTTGGCACTTTTTTTTAGGGGATTCCCAACTGGAATATCTCACCTATCAAGAAATCAAAAGAAAAAATGGTATTGTTTTCATATATACACACACACACACACACACACACACACACACACACACATATATACATACACACATATATACATACACACACACACACACACACACACACACACACACACACACACACACCAAACAAGGCATAACATTTTGACATTTTAACATTATGACTGGTGAGTGAATAACACTGATTATCTCTTCATCCTGGGACTTGTTAGCGGATGGAATATATTAGGTAGCAAGTGCAATTATTTTTTTTTCTCAAAGTCGATGTGTTAGAAGCAGGAAAAAATGGGCAAGCGTAAGGATTTGAGTGAGTTTGACATGGGCCAAATTGTGATGACTGGGTCAGAGCATCTCTAAAACTGCAGCTCTTGTGTGATGTTCCCGGTCTGCAGTGGTCAGTATCTATCAAAAGTGGTCCAAGGAAGGAATAGTGGTGAACCCAGCGACAGGGTCATGGGTGGCCAATGCTCACTGATGCACGTGAAGAGCGAAAGCTGGTGGCCAACAGACGTGCTCCTGTAGCTCAAATTGCTGTTAATGCTCAACAGGTCAGAACTGTTTTGGCGTGCATGAATGTAATTGAAGCTCACACACTGTAAAAGACAACTGTGAGATGAAAAATAAATGCACATGCATGGAAAAGAAGGACCGTGCACACGATACAAACTGTGCTGCACAAGAAAACATCTTAATGCAGAAGCAAAATCAGGCCCCACAGTCATAAGCTGTTTATTTTCTCAGCCTTTTCTTGTCGAAGAAGCAGTGCGTGAACTGGCTCGACTTAAACCTCAGATATCATTAGCTAGCAAAATTGTCTGGAAATCAGTTCTGATTGAATGCCTGCCATAACTTCTAGATCTTAAACAAAATAAAAACATTGTAAATTCTTTCTTTTTAGCCTCCTCAGTTTGTGGACATTCCTCTTGAGGATGAGGAGGACTCTTCAGATGAGGAGTATTATCCAGATGAGGATGAAGATGATGAGACTGCAGAAGAGGTGTGACCTCTCACTTGTTCATTATATTTCATCTTCTGAAGAAACTTTCAGTTGATTAAAAGGTGTTATTCCAGCAAGCAGCCTTTAATGCAATTGATTGTATATTTGTGACACACAGACCATCTTTGAGAGTGACCTGGATAGCATAGCCTCATCACCGAGTATCAGTAGACGAGCTCGGACTTCCACACCCGGAGAGCTCTCAGAGTGCGATGAAGAAAAAAGCAACAGCCCACTAGTGGTATAATGTCACAGATTTGCATTACTCCTATGCTTTAAATTACCTTTATCTAAGTAGTCATCACATTTTCTTTTTCTTTCTCTTTTTAAGAAACAGAGACACTTAAGAGTGGAAGCAGTGCCTATGGGCCCACCTGCTCCACCGTCCCAGTCTGGTGTCCATTCCCGTACATCAAAAGCTACTGTTTCGTTTATAGAGAAACTGCATGCTGTGGATGAAGAGCTGGAGCTCAACCCCCTCTGCATAGAGCCTTACCAGGTATAGAGATTGTTGGAAAATGGATTTTCCTAAACCTTTCTTCTATGAAATCTTCAATCTGCAGTGTTCAAGTTACAACAGAGGTTCAATGTTAGGCCAAGAACATTAGCTGAGGCTCTACAGCGTCATCTTACATTGTTAGACACATTGCAGCATAGTTCACATTGAACTTCTTTTGGTAGACAACAATTATCCAATTATTTGGATTCTCTCTCTCTCTCTCTCTCTTTTTCTCTCTCTTTTTCTCTCTCTTTTTCTCTCTCTTTTTCTCTCTCTCTCTCTCTCTCTCTCTCTCTCTCTCTCTCTCTCTCTCTCTCTCTCTCTCTCTCTCTCTCTCTCTCTCTGTATTAGGCTTTGAGTAGTGGTGAAAATGCAGAAAAAAGCTTGATGGCATGCCGAACACGATCCAAGCGTCCATTGAGGGATGTCCCATTAGACCAGCTGGAGGCCGAGCTTAAGGCTCCTGACATCACACCAGACATGTACAACTGCCTCACTGCACCAGAGGATAAAGAGTGGAGCCATTGGCTGCAGGGCCTTATGACCTCACACCTAGACAATGAAGGTCAGAGCTGCAACCACAGATGGAGCTGCACTTTACTTTATATTAACTAAGCATCTAGCATAGAAAGCTTTGTGTTATATAAGACTTTACTTTTCACTTTCTACGCACATCATAAGGAGCTGTTTCTTTTCTTCAACGCTAAGTGAAATACAGTGATGCTTCAAATGGCACTAAAAATTACTTTCTTCCCTTTCACTTTTTATGGTTTCATTTTAAAAGAGGGCGATGATGAGGATGATGATCCTGAATATAACTTTCTTGATGATCTTGATGAGCCTGATTTGGAGGACTATCGCAACGATCGTGCAGTTCGCATTACCAGTGAGTTACATCAGGTCTTCACTTTCATTTCTTTATAAGTTTGAGATTGCATATTTCTGTAATGTAGACAGAACAACCGGCTTCTTTTAATATATGAATATTTTCTTTCTCACTTCTATAGAGAAAGAAGTTAATGAGCTCATGGAGGAGCTATTTGAAACGGTAAAATTATTGTAAAGGCACTCGTAAAAATACTTATTCATTTTCCATCTTTCTTTGCTAACTTTCGTTGGTTTTATTCTTAGTTCCAGGAAGATATGGGAGTAAACGAGGATGAAGACGCCAATGAGGAAGATGAGGAGCGGGAAAAAGTGTCCTCGCAAAGCGCTGCCAAATTCAATGTTCCCCAAGCCATTCGGTACACTGCATCTTATCTGTACACCACACACACACACACACACACACACACACACACACACACACACACACACACACACACACACACACACACTGTCATCTGTCATCTCTCTTACTTTCTGTTTACACACGGTTTTATTTAGCATCTGCTGCTGCATCTGTGAATCAGTGAGGGTACCTCGGGGCACGTAATCAGTAGAGCAAATTATGGTACTATAACAGAAGCTGTCTGTCATTCAAAATGAAGTGATTCACCAATCCCATATTATACCAAAATCTTTACTGTTTTCAGGGACATAAATGTCGCTAGATTGCTTTTCTCAATCTACTCAAGTTTAATCAGTGAACCCTATTTAACCAAAACATAATCTCAGCATATGCCAGGGGGCTCTTTTTATTATTAGCAACCTGTCCAAACATCTTATGGTGTGTTTTTTTCAGCATGTAGTTTTACTGCTGCCTGTACGATCTTATAACTTTGTCTGTCGTGAGTTTTGTTCCCCCATTTTTAAAAGAATCTACAGCAAGAGCAGTTGTTGTTAAAACCTGTTCCTAATATAATTTTCGCCCATACACACCCAGTGCTCCCTTTGGGACAGAGCAGCGGAGAAGTGCTGTGTCTGTTTGGGTAGGGAGGCAGAGAAAAGTGCTCAATGTGTCACCTGCTTTGTAGCAGAACAAGAGCCAGGTGTGAACACTGTTGAGCTACAGTGCATACGTGCTGAAACTCACATAAGCCCTGATGTTGTTTATCCTCTGGTGATCGCCTACAGGTGTGTTATAGTGATTATTATATCTTATTATATATATTATTATATTATTATATTATATATTATTATTATAGTGTTTCCTGTTGAAAGAGCCAGGGATAGCTCAGCTATCAAGGAACTCTTGGTTGTCTAACATGTGTTTTTGAAATTGTTTATTATAGGGAATATTTTTAATTCTGTTATCTGTTGACAGCTGGTGAGTATGTAGTGTTAAGTGTTAAACTGGAAACAAAGCTCTCGGTTAAATGCTTAATTTCTCAAACTGCTTGGGCCCCGAGTGTAATCTGAACACTTATAGGGTTTTAGTAGACATTAGTTACTGGAGTAGAGGGCAGCTGTTAACCTCTTTCCTTGTTTCCTCTTTTTGATTTGTTCTCTGAAAGAGTTGTGGGTGTTTTTCATTTTGGGGTAATACAGGCAAAGCAGACAGGAATAGAGCTCAAGTACTAAATAAAATTGCAGCTGTGCACTTGACACACAAGCGCACACACACACACACACACACACACACACACACACACAAACACACAATTCCTCACTCCTTGTCTAAAACATAACATGCCGTTACTCAAAAATATGATTCTCCAGGAGTAGTCTTATTTAGCCTGAAAGACCTGCACCCTGGTCTGTCTATAATAAGTGCTATTCAGGTGGTCATGCACCATTAGAAAGAGCAAGTGACCAGTAATTGAGTGTGTTTGTGCTTCATTCAGCTCTGGGAACATGCACTCAGCCCCTGCCTGGCTCGAAGCTCAAAATGTTAACGAGCGGTAGTGACGTCTGTGTTTATCATTTCCATGTTGACATTAAGCCGTGTGTGTGCGTGCGTGTTGGGGTTTGTCTGATTTTAAGAAAATCTGTTTTCTGTTTAACTTCACAATGACTGGCTTTGATCCCTAAATAATGGTCCACTTCACTGCCCTCCCTCACTTCTCCATCAACCTTCTCAAAGCCAGAACTCAATTATTAATAATGATTAAAATCAAATGCTGAATTTCTTATTTAGATAAACAGTATGGTTAAAATACCATTGCATACATATGTTTGTAGCACATCCCATTTGTTTAGTTTCTCTTTAGTGTTTTAATAACCTTCGCTCATACAGCCATAAAAGCATTAATGAGGTCAGACACTGATGGTGGGTGAGGAGGCCTGGAGTGCAGTCAGTTCATCCCGGAGGTCTTTGGGCCTCTTAGTTACAGTGAAGGCAAATTGGAATGGTGCAGAGACGTACTAGATAATTGTTCGCTTCCTGTTTGAAGTGGCTCACTTAATCAGCTGACCCATTTTTGGTAAATACAGTGCATGTATTTCAGGAACAGGAAAGTCATGAAGATTGGGAAAAGCAGGCAATACTATAGTAGCAATCTTTATGAACAGAAGCTCTTATTTGTTCCTTGTCTGTGCCCAGATTTGAGGAGCCACTGGCCCACATGCTGACTATGTGCAGGCATACAGTCCGTGAGCAGCTGGATGCACTCCAGCAGCAGCAGCAAGAACCCCAGAGCAGATCTCACCAGAGTGTACCAGGGCCTACCATGATTCTCATCCCTCCTCCTTGTACCTTGATGGTGATGCCTGATCAGAAACGACAGCTGAGACAGCAAGTCCAGCAGGTAAGTGAATAGAAACTTGGCATTAGATATACAGAAAACATGCAGAACACATACAAATGTATTTTCCGCAGGTGATCTGAATCATTTGGTAACTACAGACATATGCTATTATCACCTTACACAATGAATTATTAAATGAATTCATCCTGCTTTTTTCTGATCTAACAGTACCCTTTATTACTTCTCATAATCCTTGTAGGGGTTTACTGTATGTGTTTCTCTTACAGCACGTTCAGTTGTTGACTCAGATGAACATGCTGAGCAGCTCTGTTGCAGCACTACAAAGCCAGGCTACCACCACCAAACTCTTTTTGGTAAATATCTCCAACAATTCTCTCTACTGATTAAGAGTAGGATTAAAGGCAGTTCACTTTAATTTTTGGGGAGAAGATGATCAGGTGTTTCACTAAAACCGATTTATTGTAGATTTTATCTCATTACTCCTAATAGGTAAGTAATGTATCCTAACTGATTTTTGATGTAATTGAATTGAGATGTATCATAACTGATCTAAGTAAATCTCATCTGTGATGAACAGTATTCATGCTGGATTGGTTTTCTGTGTTGGATTTTAGATGGAGTTGATGTCATTTGCAGAGCGAGCAGAGCAGATGAGAGCTTTAGTTTATCCTCAGTTCAAAAGTGTGTTTCGGGTGTATAACCTGCAGCCGTCTTTGGAGCTGCTGGAAGAGCTGGAGAAAATACCCTTTCCTCCGGGCAAAAGTATGTAATTTTATGCTGGTAAAATTGTTTGAAGGGTAGTCATGATTTCCTGTATTTTACAATATCATTATTATTATTATTTTTATTAATATTATTTTTAAGTTCTGTGTATGTTTTTCATAAGTTGTTATTTGTATTTAAATAACTCTACGTCTGGTGCACTAGAAAGACCCTTCACATGAATTATTTATGTTTACTGATGATTTTTATAATACATACAGTACATGCATAAAAAAAACTGATAAAATGAATTTGCACATATCTGAGTCACAAGTTTTTTCCCCACAAGAATTGTTTTCTGGTTGTCTTCAAGAGTCAGAATACAGTTTAAAATTCCGTCTCAATTTCTAAGAAATCCGCCAATGAGGCAACGAAAAATATTTCTATCTTTATAGTAGCCTTTATTCTCACCTAAATTTAGACAGATTATTCAGGAGACATTGATTTTAATATTTCCATGAGAAATCGCAATTTGGTATAATGAGTCTTTGAAGAGCCCCTAAAAATCTTTTGTCATCTCTGGTTCATCTCATTTGGATTTGATATTGGATTCAAATTAACCAGAACTGAGACACTCGTTCATTTTGTCTTTCTTGTTAAAAACATTACTGCAAGAGGAATTATAAGTTTGCAATTTTGAAAATGATTGTTCACCTTCCATATGCACCTCTTTACTTCATTATATGAAGCCACCACTTGAATAAAACAATTATACCTTATTATGGGGAAATATGTGTTCTTAAAATGTAAATGTCAGTACCTTTAGGACAGTGGTGTCAAAACAGTCTTTGTGTTTCTGTCTCTGCAGTGCATCGCTACCCGTTACTCTCCACTAACCTGGCCTGGCTGTTTGCCACCAGGTCAGTGTTCTTGTACCCTGAGTTACTGCCCCACTGCAGCCTGGATCCCACTTCGCAACGCCCACGCAGCAAGACTATGTACACAAAAGGAGAAGATGGGTATGGCAATCATTCATAATTTTCAAGGGTGTATTGTATTATTGAATGCCTAAAAAGCATTTAAAAAATGAAGCTAATTAAAGGCATACCATCAGGTGTGTTCCACAGAGTAAAGTGTAATTTTCTCTTTTTTCCCCATCTGTCCATCACTTAACCCTTTTTTTTTTGTGTGTTTCATTTATTCCTGTCTTTAGTCTGATTGTTCTGGGGCTAAAGCATTTCAGTGAGACGGAATTCCCCTACCATTTAATAAGTCAGTATCTTATTCAGCCTAAGAGGGTAGAGCAGCTGCGTGCACGTGTGAAAGAGCAGTGCTCGAACAGGGCTGCAGACAACGTCATCAAGGTGCCTAACCCTTAATGATTTCACTATACCTGCAGGAGAATATGATTTTTGCACAATTTTCCATTGTGTAGACTTCATGTTATTTGCTAAACTGAGAGATTTTTCTTTGCATTCACATGAAATGGGTGGCAATATTTCTTTAGCAGAGATTACAGTGTTGACTGTCTCTTCTTCAGTTTTACTGTCAACACCATGTGGTCCCCGAACTGCCTGTTGCCTGTTGTCCAGTTATCCCAGGAGAAGAGCGCCCACCTGTGGAGAGAGAGAAGAATGTCATGCCAAACTGGCTTTTGGTACAGTTCTCTTTAGAAAGATGAAAACTATCATTTTGGCACAAATTCTCATAACAATGAATCAGAAGTATTGCATGAATTTATTTTGAGTTTTTTGCAAGACAGAAATCTGTGATTTTTACACATTATTATAAATCAATTATATTGTGATAATAAATAATATATTATAATAAACTTCCATTAAATATATAAATTACTATCAATAAAGTGAGCTGACATAATCTTATATTTACTTCCAACAGAAAAGTATGCCATCCATACATAAAGCAGTGTTTAAGACAAAAACGGAAGAGAGGACCTTATCCAATATGAGGAAAACTCCTGGTTCACCACCTCTTCCCACCTTTCCAGAGGGAACAAAGTACCCGCTGTCTCTTCCTAAAGGTTTATCTCTGCCATTACATCCTTCAGCCAAGCGTTACAGTTCTGCTCGACCCTTCAAACCCCGTCCTCTGCACGGTTTTACACGTCCTGCTTCCACACCATTAGCAAAGGCCCCTTTATGCTCTATTGGTGCAGTTAATTTATTGTCCCCAGTTTCAGCAGCCCTCCCCTCACAAGGTGTAATACTATTGACTCAGAGCTCCTTAATTCCAGTGAATGAGGCTCTTCCAGTGACCCAGGTAACCACAATCCCTGCTCATGGAACAGTTCCACTAAACTCTGCTGGTCCTGTCAATTTCCAGTATATTGTTCCACAGTTGGGCTGTGTTAACCCTACAGAGCCTCCTGCTAGTTTGCCACCAGCTACGGTTCAGATACCTTCAACTCTACCTGTAGCCTCTAATAGACCTGCCCCCACTAATGGCGTGGGTAAACGCATGAAGCTTTTGCAGAAGAAAGCAGAAGTACCTAGGAAGCTAACAATGCCTAATCTGCTTCCCATTCAGCCTGCCCCGTTTAATCCAACCCAGCTACTTCCTCATGTTACTGTAACTCTGGACAGCACAACGCCTATTGGCACATCCGGTAACATTATGAAAAACACTTTAAACACTGCTCAACCTATGCTCATTATTCAGCCTTCCTCTTCACTGGGGATTCCTCCACTTCATGCACCAGGAGACTCACAAGGATTAGTCAAGTCCTCTAAAACTCCACCTCCTCAGGATTTATTTACTGAATCAGTCAGTAGTCTACCTTGCCCAGAAACACTGTCTAGACCACAGTTGCCTAGTAACAGTGTCAAAATGTTAAGCTTAGACACTAAGAAGATGCCAATGGACAGTGAGGTTAAACTGAAGTCTAGTCCTGTGTTTTTTTTACACTCTCCTTCTCCTTCACTTCAGATGATTGAAAGCCTCAAATCAAGCCCTGGCATGCAAATTTTGAACGATCGGGAACAGTCTAGGCCCACAGTAAAGGATGAATTTGAATGTGATATATTAGTGTCAAAACACCAAAGCAAACCTTTACCAGATACCGTAGTTAATAACATAAGCGCTGCAAACCCCGACTGTGGTCCATTAGCACCCACAAGTGGAAATATTCGAGTTACACCATCCTCCACTGGCCCTCAAGGCGTCTTTGCGCACTCTAACCTACCCAAAGGTAATTGTCAGTATATGCCAATTCAGACAGTTTCACAGGTAAGCACGACACAATCCTTTATAATGCCGATCACCAGTCCGATTCCAAATCAGCTTCAAGTTCATTCTGCTAAAGGAGACATCAAAGTGCCTCAGCAAAAATGCTTGAAGATGTTTTCTACATCCAACACGCCAAGTTTCAGAGAAGATCATTTATCACTTATTACTGTTGGACTGCCTTTGGGAGGTGCTATAAGTCAAACCCCAGCTCTGCCACATACAGAAATGAGTGATGATGAGTTGTGGAAAGATGATATGGAAAAAGGAGCAGAGATGGGCGGAGAAGATATGGCAAGTGCTCTATTTGCAAGCCCCCTACTTACACTGTCTGAGTCGTCTTGTAGCCCGAAATCCAATCTGAGCAGTACAGAGACAGTGAATATGATTGAGGACAGCCCAAACACTAGAGAACACTTTAGCAGCCACTTGGGAGGTGGTATGACCACATTTGCTAACTTAAATAGCGGTCAAAGACAAAGCATAAAAGATTTACCAGAGTTGATCACTTATACCTCTGGTGCTGAAAACCAGGAAACCCCTGCTGGAGGAGAGGGGTTAAGCAAAGGAAATGGAGAAGGGCAACAGAATAAAGAAAGTGGAGGAGGTGGAGAGAGGGATGCAAATGATGAAGGTGAGAAGAAAGGAGATGGAGATAGTGGCAGAGAAAGGCAGGGGAATGGAGGAAGGGAAGGAAATGATGACGAGAAGGATGGAGATGGAGAACGTGAAGAGGAAGAGGAGGACTTTGATGAGCTCACACAAGATGAAGATGAGGAGGAAGTGATGTCATCAGCATCAGAGGAATCTGTTCTCTCAGTCCCTGAACTGCAGGTTTGTAGTGCACTGCTTTTAAAGGATTCATTTTGTGTTAAGGATAACTGGTGGATGTGTGAATATAAGCTTTCACTAAAGGTTGTGGGTAAATGAAAGGGCTTGTGTAGTATTCAGGACAACAAATTTGTCTTATTTTTCTGTTTGGTTTTATCCTGCAGGAGACGATGGAGAAGCTGACGTGGCTAGCATCAGAGCAGAGGTTATGTGGGGAAGGTGATTCAGAAGAGGACAACTCTCCAAACTCACCCACTTCACCAACCTCACCAATTTCTCAAAACTCACAGGAGGAAAATTCTGAAGATGAGGAGGACGTAGCAATGAAGGGTGAAGAGCTGGAGCCTACAGAGGAAGTGGGTGAAAAAATACCTGAAGGAGATGTACCTCAAGAGGATGACCCTCCACAGAACACAGGGAAAGGAGCAGGACGTGGTAGAGGTCCGTCCAGCAAATGATTTTATATTTCTCTATAACTTGAAAGTGCTGCTGCATCATTCCCAGTCATACTTTTGGTAGGTCGTGGTCGTCCCCCACCTCGCAGTCTTAGAAAAAGCCGGAGACAGGAACGGGGTAGCAAGGACACTTCAAAACTCCTCCTGCTCTGTGATGACCACATCCTGGAAAACGATCCGATGAGGGAGAGCAAGGACATTGCTTATGCCCAGTCCTACCTTAACAGGGTCTGTGGACTTTTAACCTTTTAAAAAGAAACTTTTTAAAATCTGCAGGATGAAAACATAATTAGATACACATAATGTTGTTTGACTACATTGTCAGCGCCTGTTCTTATTGTTTTCCACCCTGTTTTAATTTCTTAGGTAAGGGAGGCCTTTCAGGACACTCCAGGCAAGGTTGAGGAATTCTTGAGTTTGCTGTACGAGTTTGAGCAGGGAAGCGAGAGTCGTAGTGCTGTTGAGCTTTTCTGCCAGCTTAAACCTTTGCTCAAAGACTGGCCCGATTTACTGAGGGACTTTGCTGCTTTTCTTCTTCCAGAGCAGGCTCTGGAGTGTGGCCTGGTAAAACATTCATTCTTTACTCAGTTATTGACAGATGTTTTTATTCAACATAGCATTCTGTTTCATTCAATTATTTCATAATTTTTGATGTGGGAAATGAAGTGAATTGAAGCCCAACACAAGTAACTTCTGATTTTTATGTTTTGATACTTAGTTTGAGGAGCAGCAAGCTTTTGAGCGTAGCAGGAAGTTTCTAAGGCAGCTGGAGATCAGTTTTGGGGAAAATCCTTCTCACTACCAGAAGATTGTGAAAGCTCTTCAGGCTGCATCTATCCCCACTCCTGCAGGATTAGAAGAGGTGAACAACAGTATAAGAGTGGACACAAAAATGCCATTTTATTCTTAGGCTAAACCTACTTTTTAAACACATTTGAATAAGGACAAACCATCCATCTATTACTGTGCCCAGACCAGAAGCGTCAAAATATTTACATGTACCATAATAGCATTCAGTACATTTGTATTCTGAATAATACTATTCCCTGTTGGTGTCTTAGCTCAAAACACAGATGGCCACCCTCCTTAAAGGTCACACACATCTGCAGGGAGAATTCTCTTTATTTTTTGATGAGCTCCGTCCATTCCCGGCACGTCCAGGGCAGTTTGAGGAAGCAATCTGGCCTGAGGATGGAGGAAACATAACGGAAGGAGGAGAAGGAGTGTGTCTGGGAAGTGGTGGATTTGAGGAGGTCACACTCCCTGATTTGGAGGAGGAAGAAGAAACAGCCAAAATTCCCCAGATAACAGGAAAGAGCAGAAAAAGAAAAGAACTAGGTACACAAAGGAACTACAAGGTGAGCAAGCGTTTTTATATTCACTTTATAATTAATAAGGAGAGGCAGAATTGTTATTGTGTTCTCTTTAGCAGGCTTGTGAGTGGCCAGAGAAACACTGCCCCTGCCATTGTCATTTCGCTAACCATGATGCCAAGCATCGCCGACACAAGAGAAAAGCATGCCCTCTATGCCATGGAATTAAGGTGTGTCTTGTTTTACCAATAAGTTATTTTATGTATTTAGAAATAAATCTAAAATATTTGATATTTGTTATGGCTTGCAATTTATTTAATAGCCAGCTAGGTGCTTCAAATATGTGATTGTATTAAACACAGAAAAATCAGAAGCATTTTGGACATAAAAATGCATTTTTAAGCAGATGTAGTAATAATCGTGTTGGTTGGTCTTATAAACCCTTGTGATATACTTCATCATGTGATCTCAATATCATATTGTCATTTCCTCCATTTAAGATGAATGTGTGTCTGTGTGTTTCTTTCTACTTTAGGGTACTGATAGTTCCAAGTCTCAGAAGACTGGTGATCACTCGTTCCCCACAGTGGACCCTTTACCTGAGAAGCAGGAAGAAAGGGACGAATCTGAAAAAGGAGTACAGGAAGGGAAAGAGATAGAGACAGAAGTTAAAGATGAGTCTGGAAGTGGGGCAAACAGTCCACATCAAGGTCTATGCATCCACCAGTCATTTTGTTTGTCCATTAAAGTAATAGTCAACTGTATTCTTTTTACTAAGAAAGACCAACCAGTTTATTATCCTAACAGAGCGAGAAGGTGAAGCATGGGAGTGCATTGACTCAGACCCTTTAGCCATCCCTGAGGGAAAGGATGATGATGAGGAGGAAGAAGACGAGGAGTTGAAGGAGGGAGAGAAGGAGCAGTGCTCTTCTCCCAGTAAGTCTATAGGAGGAGAACAGGTTCCAGCTGCTGAACCCTCAGACACCTGTCTGCATGCTCAGTCAGGAGAAAGGGAGACGTCACAGCAGAGCTGGCAGAGTCCTTCATCTGAAACACCTGTTTGTGCCAAGAACATCTCCCTTACTCCCAGTGGAGAGAAAGTTGTCCTCTGGACCAGGTCAGCACCAACATAATCAGTGTTTTTACAACTACGTTCAATAATCCTATACCATTTCAACTTTCTGTGGCTCATGTTGTTTTGCATAAGTTGTGCAGTATATTAGTAATACATTTTGTTCTCTATATATCTGAATATAATAAGTAGGAAATTGGCAGCACATTATTCCACTGTTTACAGTTACATTTTTTAAATGATTTTTGCCCCTGCTATCAGGGAGGCAGATCGGGTCATTTTAACAGCCTGTCAGCAACAAGGGGCCAGTCAGAATACCTTCGAGTCGGTGTCCACACAGCTTGGCAACAAAACTCCCAGTGAGGTATTTGTCACTTTTTTTTAACGTAATAATAATTTTTTTTTTAAAGATCATTAGATGTGTTTAAATTGCATCCATGATTAAAAGCCATACCACATTATAAACGTCTGCATTTTCAGCATGTGTATTTTTGTAACTTCTACAACATTCTGTAGGTTTCTAAGAGATTTCGGGACCTGATGCGCCTGTTTCATACCTCAGCTCATCAGGCTAGCTCAGATGAGGAGGCCACCGAACAGCAGTCTGCTACTGATGAGGAGCAAGATTGACTGGCACTACTACAAGACTGATGCACTACTGAGAATGGGCATACAGCTTTACCAGACCAGCGAAACACCCTTAAGCCACAATTATAAACAGCGTGACTACAATAACCATGGGAACACAATGAACGATGGATAAAACGATAAAAACGGAATTTATTAAACAAACTGCTATCAGGGCAGTCCTAATTTATCACCAGCTTATGAACTGAGAATGGCAGCTACTTGTTTCCTCACATTGGAATATTATTGTTTTTTTTGTTTTTTTTTACCATTTGCTTCACAGTAGATGTATATATTATAAATGCATTTGGGCAAGTCCTAAATATGTACAGTATTTTTTACACAAGTTGAAATGTCTTTCCTGTATGTTTAAATTTTTGATGAGAAAAAAGTTTAAAAACCCATTGTCTATAAAGTATTAAATTAAAATACTTCTCTGTATAAGAGAAAAAGATCACTTCAGTGTCAACACAGAATATATATTTAAAGACATTTGGGTGGGTGTGCTTTGTACTGTTACCAGTGATTTTTTTTTTAGCAGTGAAGATCATCTTAAGACAAAAAACTGTGGCCAAGAAGCAATGCTCAGCAACAATAGTTAAATAGTCTGTAGCACTCTAGTGAACATTGTTAATAGCCCAAGGATACATTTTTATCACTGTTAAGTCTTTTAATCCAAACTGCAGACATTCAAAGTTATAAATCAATAGTTCCTAAATAACTACATCAGTGCCAGCAAGGCCTTCTCTGCTGGCCAACACACAAGTGATCAGAATCACTGAATTACATTTCTTTTTTTCCCATGAATACATATTAAATTATTCCCAATAGTCTATATTTATAATTTCATAGTTTTCCTTTTGGTTGCACTGCTCCAATATTGTATGTTTGTTAGTTTCAATCCAATCATATTTCATCACATGCTGCTAGGAAATCTGCCTTTCGGCCATTTAGAATCAACAGTGCAGGTGCCCGTAGTTTAGATTTAAGATGTTATTTACACCCCTTTTAATTAGATTGACAGAGAGTGCACTAGTCAGAGCATGCAAACCACCATCTGTAGCTCAACATATTTTTGTGGACTTTGTGGGCAATGGCTGACAGACGAGGATAAACTGATTTGGTCACATATAGTTACAGGTCCATTTTCAAGGCAGACTTTTCATGAAAAAAAGCTGGACATCTTAAGGAAAGCTTGGGTGAAATATTTCAAACCAAGTGTTAAACCTTTTCAAGAAGCATTTATACTTTTGCATTTTCTTTCCTGTTGATTTTGAACACTAAGGTTTTCCCCTAATTTTTTTCCATGCTCAGGTAACTCCTAAGTACTACAAAAATGTACTGAAACAAAAACTGTATTTTTGTCATTTTATGAGGTTAATATTGGAGCTTCTGCTGGAGATGATGTATGCAGGTGGTGCAGCTGAGGCTGCAGTGGAAGGAGATTTGTTGAAATGTGTTTATTGGGTTTCTTGCTTTAGTAATTGAATTAATTCTTGCTGTATGAGACACAGCAGTCTGTTATACTGCACTTCTGTATATTATTGAAGGTTTCTCTAGTCATGGCAGGACCCCGCTGAAGGCCTAGGAAAGTTATAACAGGGTTTCTTTTTCAATTCGATAATATTTAGTAACAACTGAATTACTGAACTGTAGGTGTCATACACTTGATACGTCGCTTTCCTACATATCAACAAGTGAAAGTGCAGGGTGAACAGCTGTCTCCCCCCCCCCCCCCCCCCCTTGTGAAGCTCCTCAAACAGAGACCAGGACGCTTCTTCCCAAACACGGTCTTCACGCGCTCTCGTCTCTCAGCCAATCAGCGGCCTTCTCTCCGCGCTGTCACTCTCAGCTTCTGTAGTCTGTTAGAAAGTTTTGTATAACCGAGAAACCGGTTTGCTTTTTAATCAAAATGCTTTTTTCTAATATAGCTTTTCTTTGCCTCGGTGTCCTACACAGTGTGTGGTTCGCGGAGGGGAGCGGCGACGTGCTCGAGCTCGGAGACGCGGATTTCGAGCGGCGTGTAGCCGAGCACGAGCTCCTGCTCGTGGAGTTCTTCGCTCCGTGGTACACGTTAGCTTTGTGCATGATCTGAACATTCACCAAGTACGAGACACTGTTTCTAATAGTGCATGCATGCTTTTGTATTGCTCAGTAGCCTTGGTATGGAAACTCTATTTTAAACGTGTTTGGGAATGTGGTTGAAGTAGAAGATCGGGGAGAATTTGTATAAGAACCTTAGGACTAATTCATTCCTGAGCAAAAAATAAATAAATAAAAATGCAAAAAGGTTTGTGCATAACAAACAAATCAGTCATTAGTGAGAAGCTCTATCTGCTCTAACAATCCTGGTTCCATTTATAAGCTTGTTTTCAGGCTCTTGACACACTATTAATGCTTGATTCCATGGATTTCATAGTGTTGCTTCCTCTTGTAACCTATAAAGCTAAAAGTGTATCTTTTCTTATTGTTGCACTCCCAGGTGTGGGCACTGTAAGAGGTTAGCTCCTGAATATGAAGCTGCCGCTACCAGACTAAAGGGCACAGTGCCCCTAGCAAAGGTAAGTACACCTGGATATACAGTGAGGAAAATAAGTATTTGAACACCCTGCTATTTTGCAAGTTCTCCCACTAAGAAATCATGGAGGGGTCTGAAATTGTCATCGTAGGTGCATGTCCACTGTGAGAGAAAAAATTCAGAAAAAAATTCAGAAATTACAATATATGATTTTTAAACTATTTATTTGTATGATACAGCTGCAAATAAGTATTTGAACACTTGTCTATCAGCTAGAATTCTGACCCTCAAAGACCTTTTAGTTTGCCTTTAAAATGTCCACCTCCACTACATTTATTATCCTAAATTAGATGCACCTGTTTGAGGTCGTTAGCTGCATAATGACACCTGTCCACCCCATACAATCAGTAAGAATCCAACTACTAACATGGCCAAGACCAAAGAGCTGTCCAAAGACACTAGAGACAAAATTGTACACCTCCACAAGGCTGGAAAGGGCTACAGGGAAATTGCCAAGCAGCTTGGTGAAAAAAGGTCCACTGTTGGAGCAATCATTAGAAAATGGAAGAAGCTAAACATGACTGTCAATCTCCCTTGGACTGGGGCTCCATGCAAGATCTCACCTCGTGGGGTCTCAATGATCCTAAGGAAGGTGAGAAATCAGCCCAGAACTACACGGGAGGAGCTGGTCAATGACCTGAAAAGGGCTGGGACCACCGTTTCCAAGGTTACTGTTGGTAATACACTAAGACGTCATGGTTTGAAATCATGCATGGCACGGAAGGTTCCCCTGCTTAAACCAGCACATGTCCAGGCACGTCTTAAGTTTGCCAGTGACCATTTGGATGATCCAGAGGAGTCATGGGAGAAAGTCATGTGGTCAGATGAGACCAAAATAGAACTTTTGGGTTATAATTCTACTAAATGTGTTTGGAGGAAAAAGAATGATAAGTACCATCTCAAGAACACCATCCCTACTGTGAAGCATGGGGGTGGTAGCATCATGCTTTGGGGGTGTTTTTCTGCACATGGGACAGGGCGACTGCACTGTATTAAGGAGAGGATGCCCGGGGCCATGTATTGTGAGATTTTGGGGAACAACCTCCTTCCCTCAGTTAGAGCATTGAAGATGGGTTGAGGCTGGGCATTCCAACATGACAATGACCTGAAGCACACAGCCAGGATAACCAAGGAGTGGCTCTGTAAGAAGCATATCAAGGTTCTGGCGTGGCCTAGCCAGTCTCCAGACCTAAACCCAATAGAGAATCTTTGGAGGGAGCTCAAACTCAGAAAGCCAGAAACCTGACTGATCTAGAGAAGATCTGTGTGGAGGAGTGGGCCAAAATCCCTCCTGCAGTGTGTGCAAACCTGCTGAAAAACTACAGGAAACGTTTGACCTCTGTAATTGCAAACAAAGGCTACTGTACCAAATATTAACATTGACTTTCTCAGGTGTTCAAATACTTTTTTGCAGCTGTATCATACAAATAAATAGTTTTAAAAAATCATACATTGTGATTTCAGGATTTTTTATTTTTTTAGATTATGTCTCTCACAGTGGACATGCACCTACGATGATAATTTCAGACCCCTCCATGATTTCTAAGTGGGAGATACCTATTTTCCTCACTGTACATATCATTTTCAACAGCAATAATCTCTATAAAGCACATACAGTTTAGATTTGATCATGATCCTTTGTACTGATTCAGATCATCTTCCTTTTAATGGTTGAGGAGTTTGGTTTTTTTTATGTATAAATGATAAAAATTTCAGTGAGAGCCTCGAGTCTACACCAGGGGGTCACCAACATGGTGCCCGCAGGCACCAGGTAGCCCACAAGGACCACATGAGTGGACCGCAGGCCTTTTCTAAAAATAACTGTTTCCTAACTTGTTAAATCATTGTTGATAATTATTGTGAGAAATCATTAACATGATCAGTGTCTTTACATAGATGAATATCATTAATTATTAATAATACCATATAATTGAAGGAAAATTGAGCACATTTGTTATTTCAGAAGTGTGTATCAAACTGGTAGCCCTTCACATTAATTGGTACCCAAGAAGTAGCTCTTAGTTTCAAAAAGGTTGGTGACCCCTGATCTACACCATCTCAGGCAGTTGTGAACATTTGGAGATCTTGTGTGCAATATCTCGAGTAGTCCAACTCATTCTGTGGTGAATTTGTCTGTATAGCTAGATCCTCTTTTTTTTCTGATCAGGTTGACTGCACTGCAAACTCTGAGACTTGCAGGAAGTTTGGAGTGAATGGGTATCCCACTCTGAAAATCTTTCGAAATGGCGAGGAATCCTCTATGTACGATGGTCCTCGGACAGCAGGTGGGTGTTTGGCTTTGATGTGAATATGAATCACTAGAACGTGCTTCTTGTACCCTTTTATGTTTATGTATTCTTTTGACGTTCTGTCTTTGATGATATCCATAGATGGCATTGTGAGCTATATGAAGAAGCAGGCTGGCCCAAGCTCTGTAGCTCTGCACACTGAAGCTGAGTTGGATGCTTTCGTAAATAGTTTTGATTACAGTATTGTGGGTGAGTTGTTATGTCGAGTGTTGTGGGAGAGTTGTGTTATTATCCATGTTGTGATCATTGGAAAAATAAATCATACATTTCAAGTGTGGAAAGCAGTTGATTAGTCAGAACATTGACATGTCAGGGGACACTAGAATCAGCATAATTAATCGATTTGATTAGTGATCTGTATCATTTGATCATATTTTATCACTAAATGAATTTGGCATTTTGTATTACAAAGTACAGAAGTTATTCCTGGGAATACAGTTCTGCTAAATTTTTTACGTTCTTATTGTAATATCTTTATTTGAGTGGAAGGAACCAGCACACTTTACTGATTTCCCTTCTACCTGTCATAACAGCCATTTAAAACGTTAACTTCTTAGAGGAGAATTTAGACTCTGCCACTTATGATTTTGCTTTGTGTTCTAGGCTTTTTCTCAGGAAGTGACGTTCTGGGGCTTGCTGAGTTTCTGACAGCCTCCAGTGCTTTGAGGGACAGCTATCGATTTGCCCATGTCACAGACTTGAGAATAGGATTCAAATATGGTGTGGACACAGAGTATGTTGAATATATGTTCAAAAAGGAACATACAGGGCACATTAAAAAGTATGGAAATACCTAGTCTTTTATTGATTTTGAGACACAGATATGTTGCTTTTGTTTATCCGTAACAAACTAGCTAACAGGCAAAACACACAAGAATTGGACAGTAAATGACTAAAAGAAAGTTCTGTGGACAGATGAGTCTAATCGAAAAACTTGGATGGAAGGTGTAAGCAGACTGCTGACTTTTGTGGGTGCCGGTTTTCATTCCAACCAAGCAACTCCACACCAGTTTCTACCTGTTCAAATCTACAGTTTTTATTTTCAATGACTATCAATGACTATTATTGCCCTTGATTGGTTAAATGAAAATCCCTGTCACAAAGTCACTGGTCTGCAGTCCTAAATTGTTGTGGGATTAACTGGATTGCAAGGTCAGAAGGAAATCTCCAGAACACCTTTGGCAGGTTTAACAAGAGGCATGGAAAAGTATTTCAGCTAAATGATTGGAAATTGGAATATTAACGAAAGCAGCATTCATGTTTTTATTAATTTTTTATTTTTTATGAAAACAAAAGACTGTTTTCAAACTTCCTGCAGGCACTAAACACATAGACTGCAAAAATGGAAATTAATTTTAATGGTGATTTATGCTGTTTGGTTTGTTTTTTAAATCTCTCAAGGTGCATCTTGCTTTTTCGGCCTCCACACATGAAGAACGTATTCGAGGATAGAGTGCTGAAATTTGCTGGATCTCTCTCAACCTCTACATTACACACATTCCTCAGGGACAACATGTCTGTTTGCCTTTCCCTTGTTTTTGTTTCTTAGTTTGTTTTTTCATAATCAAAGCCTAAGCGAACATTTGCCTATGCGGTATCGCAATTTATGGTCTCCTTTTCTTCCCTCAGATTTGGCCTTTGTCCTCATCTGACCACTGAGAACAAAGACAGTTTAAGTTCGAAAGATCTGCTCACAGCCTATTACAATGTTGATTATGTGCGGAATCCAAAGGGCACCAATTACTGGAGAAACAGGTGAAGTGCGCTGGTTTGTGATCTAGCATGTTTTTAAAGTCGTGTAAGATGTCTGCTATTACTCATACAATGAATTTTTTTCTCCAGGGTTATGAAGGTGGCGACTCAGTTCCTGTCGCGTGGACTGAGTTTTGCTGTGGCTGATCGGGAAGAATTTCATGAGGAGTTGGAGGAGGAGTTTGGACTACAGTTGTCTGATGGAGGAGAAACACCCATTATCACTATCAAGACCAGAGCAGGACACAAGTACATCATGCAGGAAGAGTTCACGTGAGTATGCTAAGTTACCATTACAGAACCCGATCAAAAAATTTGTATAGCGATTACTTTACTCTTGATCATTGTAATAGCTTTAATAGAGAAATGTATTGCACATATTACAGATTCTATGGCTTTAACAAGAGATGCCTCAATCAGCAAACCTTCAAGGTTTTTATGAGCTTATTCAGTTTGTTACCCAAGACAGGAGTTGAGAACTAATGAAAATAAGTGTGCTGTTTTGCACATTAGCCACTGGAAGGAATTGTTGAGCTTGTCAAATACCTTTGCATTTACAGTGTAACTTGCATTTCTTCCTGCTTTTTTTTTCCTCACAGGAGAGATGGTAAATCCTTGGTGAGTTTCCTGGAGGATTATTTTGCCAATCAGTTGAAGAGGTACATTAAATCTGAGCCTGTGCCTAAAACAAATGAAGGGCCTGTCAAGGTGCGTACACGGAGCTCATGGGCATTTATTTAGTAACGTTCTGTTGCTCATGATTAAAATATTTAGTTTTTCCAGTCAAATCATTTGGGTTTCTTTAAACACAGGTTGTGGTGGCTGACACTTTTGACGAAATTGTGAACGATTCTGAGAAAGATGTACTTGTGGAGTTTTATGCCCCATGGTGTGGTCATTGTAAAAATCTGGAGCCTGTATATACTGAGCTTGGAGAAAAGGTAAGGGAGATTTCGAGAGGGACTGTGCATCATTTGCTCACTGTTCAGCATATAATCATAAATCATCATCCAATGTTTCAGCTATCTGGTGATTCCCACATAGTCATCGCTAAGATGGATGCCACTGTCAATGATATTCCTCCAAATTATGACGTACATGGGTAAAGCTAAAATCCTTGTGCTTAAGCTTTAAGAACAAGTTCTTAAACTTTGCTTTGTTGTTTATTACATTGTACTGAATGTAGATATAATTTATGTTTCAGTTTCCCAACAATTTATTTTGCTCCTGCCAGACAAAAAGACCAACCAAGGCGTTACGAGGTATGCCTGTGAACATTTCTGTACAGTGCAAATTCATGGTATAATAAACCAACAGCAGGAGAATTTTCACATGAGTTGAATTTGTATTTTATGCGTGATTATCTTTTTCTTTTAGGGTGGACGTGAGGTCAATGACTTCATCAGCTACCTGAAGAAGGAAGCTACAAATCCACTGGTCTTTGGCAATCTAAGGGATGACCTGTGAATTTGACCTGACAGTGAGAAAGTTCCAAAAGATATCTGCTGACATTGTAGACAAAGAGACAACAATTAGAATAATTTAGAATCATCTATTAAGCACTGATTTTTTAAAAATCAGATAATAAATATATCTGTTTAAATTAGTAAGTGTTACATGAAGATGTTTCAAAAGAAATAAGTGCATTTTATATAAAATCTTTTGTTTCTATTTCTCCTTTATTTTTTATGTTGTTTTTTTTTGTATAGCCACAACCAGCATATTGTGACTACTTGCTATGTAAAATAATAATGAAATCATATATAATAATGAAAATGCCAGCATATGGAACATGTGATGGGTAAATATGTTCCTGCATTCATTAGGTACATTTTAGGGGGGAGCTTTTATTTATTTATTTATTTTGGTCTTTTGCATTTATCAAAATGCCGATGTTTTATTCTAAGATTGTAAAAATCACAGAAAACTGTGCTTTCTAAGACAACTCATTTGCACTTTGTGTGCGTTCGGTGAAATTGCAAAGGTCACTGTTGAAGTCAATGTCAAACTACATTTTTTTTTTTTTTTGCCCTTTACTAAATAAATTATTATACCAACATAAATCTCAATGATTTTGATTGTGTTTAACTTAATAATGTGTAGTTTAAATCTTGAACATAGGTTTAGATATTTATATCTTTTGTGTTTATATTCAACACTGTTGTAGCACTCTGGTCAAAAAAACAGACTGTGAAAGATTACAAGCATTTACATCTACAAGCATTTACAATTCATTGTAAGAATCTGTGAGAAATCACTTGATGGATTACACTGGTCAGATAAAAAACATCACATTAGGGTTCTAAGTCTTCAGTTTCAATTAAATTTGTTGTATCAGGTTTTTGTGTTATAATCGTTGTAAATCTTATTAGTTATCTCATTATTCAACTCCCATCACTAATTTCTTTATATGGGCGGTTAGACGGTCTCTGCAAGTTGACTAGTAGGAAATTTCTGGCATGTTCCGCTAAAGCCCTCCCCAACACCACTCATCCCCCGGCTACTCCGATGTCCCGTCCATAACGGCAAAACTGGCACCCTTATTGGCTTAGAATAATGTCTATCATAATTTCTTGAGCGTTCATTGGCGGACGGCAGCAGTGAGTTTCCGGCCACGCCTCGCTCTTCCTTTCTTCTCTACGCTGCGTGCTGATCTGTGTGCCGGCTAACGAACCACGCTGCAAACATGATGGGGAGACCGGTTCTCGTGCTTAGTGAGGATTTATACTTTTTATCTCTTTAAATGTGTCCACAATGGCCGCCAAATTAGCGATAAACCAGTCCGCTCAAAATGGGCCGTTTTTAAGGCTGTTCTCTGTGTAACTGATGGGAGGCTAACAGGCTAACGGGCATGGCATGGGCCTAGCTTAGTCACCGGCTGGGTATCTTATTCGTCTCTTAGCTTAGCTTGCTTGTCAGTCTGTAGCTATATAGATATATTAATCCTTATATCTGTGAATGGGAAATGTGAGGAAGATGCCAGTGCATTCCAGTTTTGTGGTTACCTGCAAAATAATAGCTAAAGTTGTCATTTGTAGCTTGCAATTATTTCCTAGTTCGCAGATGCACCATTACTTTGCATTATATTGTGTTAAACCTCATCCAGATTTCTGGCTTTTTTCAGCCACCTAATGATTTCTTTCGCCGAAAAACTGTGAAAACTTAGTTTGACATTTATTTTTGGAAAAAAATGATTGTAAATTTTTTTTGCGGTTTTTACTGTTCTACAGATATACAAATTATACAGATTGTTTCTAATCTCTGACACATTCAAGACTGTGATAAATGGTCAAAAATAATCCAGTACACAATTACTTTTTACGTTAAATTTCAGTCATTTTGGGCGTGTTATTTTCCCCCATATCTGTGACGTCACTAAATCGGCAATAAAAACCCTGGATTAAAAAAAAACAATAATTTTGATCAGAACGGAGGTTGATAGACAGATTTGCGGGGGGGGGGGGGGGGGGTAGAAAAAAATTAATATTTTTACAGACCGAACAACAGATGTCACACGGTGTCTGAACACCGGATAAATAAAAAATAGATGCGCAAAGATGTGGTGATTTTACCCATTAAGGTCAATCAAAAACAATTATGAGTTTCACACCCAGGTGTGAAAAAAAAAACCATGAACATGTTTCTGTGTTAAACTTAATATTTATTTTTGGGTTTTTTTTTAGGTCAGAATACGAAAAGAGAGTCTGGCAGGAAGGTCCAGATAAGCAATATTAATGCTGCGAAGGTAAAGGTTTTTTTTTTAAATTTGCTAAGAAACTCCTGCACTACAGTTCTGTATCTATAATGTGTTAACGAGGACTACTTTCTTTTCTTTTTTCTTTTCTTTTGCAGAACATAGCAGATATAATCAGGACATGTCTGGGACCAAGAGCTATGATGAAGGTGCGTAATGATCAATGCTTTTCACTTGGCTTCGGCATCAGCTGCTCGCTGACCAGTTGTTGTGGATCTTGGTGTAAAATTGTAGTCAGGAGCCACGCCCTTCATCATTACATCACTTCATTCCCAGATTAATACAAATAGTAATTTTCTATCAAAAACAACACATCACCCCTGCCACACCCATTGCGAAGGCTTTATGTGGTGTCTATCTTTATCATCCATTTATGCTGATCTGATCTCAGCATCAAAGGATCGAGTTATCAAAAATTAATCCCGTCTGTCCTATGATCGCAGCACTGGAGATGTTTGTCAATAATTAGTGTTATCCGGTTTTAATAAAAAAATTTTTTTCCCTTTTCTCCAGATGCTACTGGACCCTATGGGAGGAATTGTCATGACCAATGATGGCAATGCCATTCTGAGAGAGGTAATAAACCATTTCTAGAAGCCTACAAGACAGCTCATGGGGCATTTAAGCTCATAGGGGGACAGCTTTATTTATAACTGACTCTTCCCTGCAGATTCAAGTGCAGCACCCTGCCGCTAAGACCATGATTGAGATCAGCCGCACTCAGGATGAGGAGGTGGGAGATGGCACCACCTCTGTCATTATCTTGGGTGAGTGGGATTTTTTTTTAATTCTGTATCAAGAAAAAAAAAAAAAAAAAAAAAGTTTAATATTTTGTTTATATAAAAATAAAATGCTTTAAATTGTCATCTCTGGAATGAAACCAATCGTCACAGTATTATAAGAATCTTTGTTTGTGTAGCTGGAGAGATGCTGTCAGTGGCAGAGCATTTTCTGGAGCAGCAGATACACCCCACTGTGGTAATCAGTGCTTACAGGCAGGCTCTGGATGACATGCTCAACATACTCGATGAGATCAGGTAATGTCTCTTTCCACACCTGCTCAATTCGCTTAGGCTGAGGAAAGTGTTTGAGGGATTAATCATTTTTATGAGCAGTACTCAGTGCGTTTTGAAGGTTTTGCCTGCATGGTATTACGAATGTCATGCCACATGATTGGCACTCACACCCAGACTTGGGATGATAAGACTACTCCTTGTGCTTAGATTAGATACTGTAATCTGGATCTTTTTGCCCCACAGCACTCCAGTCGACCCAAATGATCGGGACATGATGCTTAAGATTATTAAGTCAGCCATCAACACCAAGGCACTGAGTCACTGGTCAAGTATGGCTTGTAACATTGCGCTGGACGCAGTGCGCACCGTGGAGCTGGAGGAGAACGGGCGCAAGGAAATTGATATTAAAAAGTATGCTAAGGTTGAAAAGGTAGGTGTCACACAGGATTTTCTTTTCACGTCAGAGGATGAAAAACCAAAATAACCAATGAGAATTAGAGCCAAAATGTGTCTGTGTAGGTGCTTGGGTTGTGTTCAATGGTATTTTTTTTTTATATGTATATATATATATATATATATATATATATATATAATTACACGTCTATAACATTAAGTGACATGGCATATGCATTTTATTTTTTGAGAACACACTGTGCTCTTTGCTTTCTAATGTGATTAGAATTTTGTAATAAATGGGAGGTTTTTTTATTTTTTTTTTATTTAACCAGTAGTTCAAAATGCAAATCAACTCCAAGCTTTTTATTCACAACAGTCCAGCAGGAGCACATGTTACAGTAATGTAATTCGACATATTTACGAGTAAGAATTATTCTTAATTTTAAGGCAAAAATGTATAAATTGTACAGTTGTGTATGACTTCTGTAAACATACTTGATACTTTAGGCCAGTACAGTGATTCAGCAAAAACTAAAGGAAAGTTTATTTAAAGTCTTGTTTGGCTGTGGGTAGGTGCCTGGTGGAGTCATTGAAGACTCCTGTGTGCTGAAGGGAGTGATGCTAAACAAAGACGTAACACATCCAAGTATGCGCCGTCTCATCAAAAACCCTCGTATTGTGCTCCTTGACGGCTCCTTAGAGTACAAGAAGGGTGAGAGCCAGGTAAGGCAAAGGACCAAAGAAATAACACACACGCATACTCGCATTTGCAGCCACACACAACTTCTGCAAACTTGACCATTGTTGACCTTTTTCTTTTTTTACAGACGGACATAGAAATTTCTAGAGAGGAAGACTTTAGCAGAATCCTGAAGATGGAGGAAGAGTACATCCAGCAGCTCTGTGAAGATATTATCCGTCTCAAACCTGACCTGGTCTTTACCGAGAAGGGAATCTCTGGTATGTACAAGCATTAACGCATGTTCTGCAGTGCACATATATATTCTGTGCACACGTTACATGCTGTGATCCACACCACTAGCACTTTTATAATTAGATTTTCCTTTTTCGGTGTAGATCTGGCTCAGCACTATCTGATAAAAGCCAACATCACTGCAATTCGTCGTGTCCGTAAAACAGACAACAACCGCATTGCCAGGTAAAATTAAAGTATTCAAGAGTGTTTTTGTTTTATTTTTCACAATATAAATATTTATATACACAATATAAATGTTCCTCAGAGCCTGTGGAGCACGCATTGCCAGCAGGACAGATGAGTTGCGTGAGGAAGATGTGGGAACAGGGGCAGGCCTGTTTGAAGTGAAGAAAATTGGTGATGAGTATTTCACCTTTGTTACTGAGTGCAAAGACCCTAAAGCTTGCACCATCCTGCTGAGAGGACCCTGCAAGGAGATCCTGGCGGTGAGAGACACTAGACCAGGCATTTGTATGCTTCTCTATACACACCGTTGAGCTGTTGGTCAGAGATTCCCTGTGGGAGCTTCGGTTGCATCGAAACTTTTCCCAGACAGTAAAACAGTGCAGTTGGTGGTTATTAGTATGTACCACATGTTCTAAGGATGTTTTATGTTGGTGTCGCATAATCACAAATTCTTCAGTCCACAAAGCAGACCTAGAATTTGAAGAATTAGTAAAATGGTGGTGCATGAAATTTGATCCTAAAATGTGTGCGCTTTGTGTCCCAGGAAGTGGAGCGTAATCTGCAGGACGCAATGCAGGTGTGCCGTAACGTGCTGCTGGAGCCAAGTCTGCTGCCTGGTGGTGGTGCTGTAGAGATGGCTGTCTCTCACAGGCTGATGGAGAAATCCCGAGCCCTCACTGTCGTCGAGCAGTGGCCATACCGCGCCGTGGCCCAGGCCCTTGAGGTCATCCCCCGCACCCTCATCCAGAACTGTGGAGCCTCCACCATCCGTGTGCTCACCTCCCTTAGGGTAAGTGTGTGATTATGTGCATTCTAGTTTCTTTAACTTTATGTAAAAATATGGAGTTTTTTTTTTTTTTTAAACGATCTGTCGAGCATGCTGGCTGGTTTCCACGTTTTAAATGTGAAAACAAAACTCTTTACTTCAGGCAAAGCACACTCAGGAGGGCAACGCCTCATGGGGAGTTAATGGAGAGACTGGCACTCTGGCAGACATGGCTGAGTTGGGAGTCTGCGAGCCACTGGCTGTAAAAGCTCAGACATACAAGACAGCAGTAGAGGTATATGCTCAAAGTACAAGTTTTTTCTGTTTGTTTTGCCATGAGGTAATGAATTTTACGTTATTGCGCCTTTTGCGGAATTCAGCACTGATTCATAAAATTATTTTCTACTTGTATCTCTTGGGCGTATAAAACCCAATTTTCCCCACAGTAATAATACAGACTGAGGCCAAATCCTAGATGGCTAAAGTAAAACAAAGCAGTTGACTGGTACCTACAGATGACATGCTTAGATAAAAACTATTTGAAAACTACTTAAGTGTGTGTTGGACATAAAAGGCATACATTTAATGTCACTTTAAGGGCACATTGTTTAATAAATCTTAATGACATTTTATTCAGAGCCCATTTTTTCTTAGACCAAGTGACACCAGGGACAAAAGATTTCGGAAACTCATTTCAGGAAAATGGTATTAAATGATTTGTGGGATTTGTAAAAAAAAATATATTTATTTGCATTTATATTAATAGTTTAGTATTATATATTTAACTATTTACTGTTGAAATACTTTTTCAAATATAGTAATACACTCACTTCACAGCCTATGTTTTCATCCAAATTCCTGACGACGACCCCCCAATTCCCCAGTTATCTTCACCTTTATTTAGCTGTATTCTCTCTTTTCAGGCGGCCATCCTACTCCTGCGCATCGATGCCATAGTGTCTGGGCACAAGAAGAAGGGAGAGGAGAAAACAGGGGGAGGACAGGGAGCTGAGTAAAAGGAAGTTAAGAAAGCAAAAGTGTCATGAGTTCAGCCAGATCGTTCTAAAATAGTTAACCGTGATTTCCAATTGACTTGACCTTATAAAACATTCTCTGGCTTTTATTCTACCATTAGGCCTTGCTTATTTAAAGATTTACTCTGCTCTTTGTTTTCAAGCTCTGTATGAAGAATAATTAAACAGACCTTTAGATACGTGTTTACATTTGTCAATGTGTGTATGCACTCTGATGCTTCACTCCATAGTAACCTGCTTGGGTTGTTACTTGTGATTTGCTCTTGGTGATAAATCAGTTTTTTCCAATAGCCTTTTTTTTTTTCCCTCAAAATTTCACACTCACTACCTCCCACGATTCTGATTAAAAACATTTTCAAATGTGTGCACCTGCTGTCCAGAACTGTACACTTCATATCAGGTATATGTCTCAAAGAACTATTATTGTACACATTTACTGCAAGATGTCATATTTAACGTTATTTAATAAGCACCTCAGAAAGTCTACATTTTTTTTCTTAAAAAAAGTCGTTGTTTATTCTAGTGCATGATCTAAAATGTAGTGGCTCTAAAATCAGCAGAACAGGTGCAGGGTGTGAATTTATGAATCCAACTGTAGCCCGGCCCTCACACACATCCTGATGTGCATGATCAACCATCCCTGATTTAAACCCATCAGCAGGAACTAGTGTTCATGATCTTTTATTGATTTTACTCTCTCGACTTTTACTTTGTGATTGCTTCATTTTAAGTTCCCTTTGCCCAACTCTCCAAGTATGATTAAACGATATAAACTACTTTTTGGTGCATCGTTTGGCAAGGAGGTGTTCTATTGACTTTTTAAGCAACTGAATGTTCTAGCTTCTTCAGTGGTTGTGTTTCTGCTTTATGTACGTTAACCAGTTTTATGAGGAACATCTGTATTAATTTTGGTTACAATTTACTCTTAAATTCTTGCATTCCACAAGATGGTTGATTTTTCAGGAGCACTTTTATGCCGTGACTCTCCCTTTCAACGCCATCCCAAAGGTGTCCTTTTGGATTTAGATCCAATGACTTGGAAGGACACTAAAGAACAGTGTCATGTTTATGAAATTAGATCAAGAGGACTTTTGCTTTGACATGGAACATTATTATTCTGGATCTAGCCATTAGTAGATAATAACTTGAAGACATGAAAGGATACACATGGTCAGCAACAATACTTAGTTGAATGGCACATTTTGAGTTATTGATATTAACTGGCCAAAAGTATACCATTAAAAAACACACACCATTACACCCCCTTCTCCAGTCTGGACTTTTGAAACAAGGCTGATTGGGTTCATGGATTTATGCTGTTGGTAGCAAATTCTGACCCTACCATCTTTGTGCCTCAGAAGAAATCTCGATTTGTCCAATCTGGCTATGATTTTTCAGTCTTCGGTGTTCAGTTCTGGTGAGAATGTGCAGGGTGCAGCCTTGTCTTTCCTTTCCTGGCTGGCAGAAGATGAATCTGAGTATATCTACCTGGATGTATATACAGTAATACTGGATAATTTGATTTGATAATAGTTTAAACATGAAAATACAGGTGTTAAAATACTTTGTGTACAAATTGCAGAGCTCAAATTCAACTATCTAATAGCAGTTTTATAAAATAAAATGGACTCTTCCTGTGTTTGGTTTGTACGGTTTCAACATAAATCTTAGCTTGTGCTCTGACAACGTGTTTTACAGGATAAAAGATACAATGGTTTCACAGTCATAACTGCAATATTCTTTGCTCAATCTGGAATGTGTTGGAAACAGTGAGAGTATCATAAAAATCTACAAGAACATAGGCCAAGCTAAAAAAAAATATTATTTCTAGTTTATTAAGGTAAGTGCAAAAAAACTATATAGATTAGACATTTTTATACATGCAAACTTTCTTTGAATTTGGTGTTTATACAGAATTATACTGAATTTATCAGGTAATTTATAAGAGTACATTCTCATTTTATTTTTCATCATAGATAATGATAAATATAAAGATTCAATGCAAAAACAGCGGGTATAAAGACAAAAAATCAAAATAAAAAAATAATTATCTTGACACTTTTCATTTGATAATTTTTTTGCCAAGTACTAAAAGGTAATAACGTTTCTATGTGCCCAATGTGACGTCCCATGTGCAGCCTATAAGCCCATAGAAAGCTTGGG
This sequence comes from Silurus aristotelis, assembly GCF_946808225.1. Taxonomy (NCBI): domain Eukaryota; kingdom Metazoa; phylum Chordata; class Actinopteri; order Siluriformes; family Siluridae; genus Silurus; species Silurus aristotelis. The sequence goes on along the minus strand of NC_139574.1, from coordinate 25,450,493 downwards.
GTGGGGGATACACAGGCAGTTTTGTATCAAGAGAGTATGATCAAGCCTCTAAAGTATGATAATAAAATGGGTAATAATTGGACTAAAGACCCTGCAACACTAGTCAAAGTGTGGACAGTCCTTGACAGGCCAAAGAAAGTTCCAGATACGACATTTAGGAGCTTTAGAAATGAAAGTCATTTACAAGAAGATCAATGACACGTGCAGATTGGGCAGTTCATGATGCACCTCTCAGTTTGGTGTTTGCACTATTTATCAATCCTGTCTATTATTTTCTGGCAGGGTGCACTATTTGAATGTATTATAAACCCTTGTAGTGACTTTGATAAACGGCCTCCACTACATCTGGAGAAAATCACCCTCTACATCATACCACTGGGTCTCTCAGGGTGGTGAGAATGGCCAGAGAAGTGTGATAAAAAGTAGAACCTTAAATAGGCTATTTTATATTAGATATCATTCTGCTATTAGTAAAGTGATAATAAACACACAAAACAGGAAAACTTCACTAGTTCTGAAAGAGACCACTGTCGTCCGTTATCACCATTTTACAGTAGAATTGCATGATTTATTAGAACAAAAGAAAATAAGTTGTATCTTATTTACGAGAGTTTTTACAAAAGCATGAAGAAAAAATTAAAAGACAATTCAAATGTTCTTAACACATTTGTTCTGTCTTTATCTGCCAAATGTGAAATTGCTTCTCTTTTTTGAACAAATGTAAATAATTCATACCCAATGTAATGTGCAGGAGAAAATCTAAATTGAAAGTACTACAAAATGGAGGACAATTGTTTTGCTCCTTTGTACTCTCATTTTCAATTAAGAATAAAAGACCATCTTTCAGGTATATTGCACACACAAAATCCATATTTTAAAACTTCATTCAGCAAGAAATCCATCAGTGTGTTCTGTAGGCATTAGAAAGGGACAATTAGGACTATGAAAAAAATCTTTCCACATCTGCTCGTGTTGCATTAATAAGCAATTTAATTGAAGTAACCTGCTGTCATGAAAGTGTTTATATGGAATTTTGCTCAGTAGCACTATTGTTCACATGGCTCGAGCACCCCAAACCACACACACGCACGTGCACACACGCGCACACACGCGCACCTTTTTACTACCACTTCCATGTAGACTTTTAATCCATGTTTTATAAAACTACCAAAAATGAAAAGATAATAAACACAAATGAAAGCACAGATGAAGAAATACTCTCTCACTATCCCCAGAACCTCTGCCTGTACTCCTGAGGAGGGTCGGGTGTTTCCTGGTCATCCTGAATAAAGATTGAACCAGCAGAATCAGCCATGAAGATGAAGTACAGGTTGGCCACCAACATGGTCAGCATAGGCAAAAAGGAGAACCCGAACCCAAAACCCCTCAGGCTGCTGCCCCATGCTGCTGCAATCCAGTACACCACCCTGTGGGTAACACAAACACTGTTGAAGGCCACCATTGTTTGTATGTGAGTGCCGAATAAATGTTGCAAACACACACACACACACACACACACAAGTGTGTGAAAGGCAAACAAATGGATGTGCATCTAGTTATAAACCTCTAGTGCCTCTATAATACTCCCTGATACACTGGATTTTTACATTTGAGCATATTCTGCCTTTGGGAATTGTTACAGGAAACAGGAAGTAGTTATACCTTGGGGTTGCGACAGTATTTAACAGGATACATGTGGCATCACATGTAACTAATTACCACACTCAAATATGTTGTCACTCATTCACAGGCAGACACAGAAGATAAAAATGATAAAGATATAGCATAATCATTGTTTATATAATTATTATTAATTTGTATTTTTTTTTTTTTTCTGTTGAGAGATTTACACACATTTAAGAAAGACATCTTTATTTTGAATTGTAGCACCTTGTAGTTTCCCAATATGGGAGCTGGGTCTTAGTTTGTTTATTTATCGCTCATATTATTTAATAATAATAATATATAATATAAAATATAATTTATGCTGAAAGTTATAGGTATAACCACACCCACATTTCCGAGCATCCTAAGCAACGGATACATCTATTTGAATAAAAGCTGACATACCTGCCAATGGCAAAGATGATGGTGAGAAGAGGCACCAGTTTGAGAAGGTTCTGGTTCAGATAAACAGCCAAAACACCAAGTTGAAGGAAGTGCAGGAGAAAGAGTGAGACGGAGTCGTCAACGTATCGGCGGTGAATATTCACCTCTTCAACCTCTCCGTCACAATGGGGTTTCAGAGAATGGTAGCGCACACGGGACACACCCAGCACCAACACACCTGAATGAGTAGAAGTCACCTGAAGTCAAGGTTGTGGAAGAAATATTGCAAATATGAGAAAATATCTTGTTTTTTTTCTTACCCAGGACAATCGGTATGACCGCAAAGACTGAACAACGCAGTGTGTAAACCAGCCTTAATGGGGCGCTATCCAGTAGAGGGGCATCAAAGGGTAAGAAAGTGTGACCACCCCAAACCAGGACAGGAAAGATCAGAGCTGACATGAATATAGATACACCTATTTTCAGCACATCACGGTATGGTCCAGCACATGAACCTTGAACAAAATAAATATATATATATATAAATAATAATGACCCCATGAGACACTTGAATGCTTTATAATCACTATTTTTGTCCTTAGTGAAGACAAAAATTTAAATATGCATTTTTTCCCCCCGAAACATATATTAGAGGCCTGATTTAATTTAGAACATTAAGAAAAAAATCAAACATAAATATTTAGAGTAACACAAAAAAAACAACAAAAAAACATAGGTTTGTTGCTTACAGATTTGCAGCTTGTTGTGTCTGGAATAGTTATCGTAGTATCCATTTTGAAATGTGTCTTCTTGCCCAATGAAGGGATGTTTCTCCTCCTCCTCGTCCCACATTTCTGACCTGCACCTGGGTGGATCAGGCATGCTGACAGAACGCAGGACATTCGGACTGAAGACCCCGGCTGCTTTCTCTGGCATACTGTTCACCTCATCCACCTTAATCTCCAAGTGTGGAACCTTCTCCATTAGCTCATTCTGCTTTTCTTCCACACAGTCTTTGCAGGCTGCCTGCTTTTCTTGCCCACCAAACTCTCTCTCGCTCTCCGTCCTGCTTACTCCCCCACGAATAGACCCGCTATCTGACCTCTTACTCAACTTCTCTCCTACAAGATCCATTTTGCTCTGCTCTAGTTTCAAATCAGATGCTTCTTTTTCTATCTTGCCAAGTTGATCAGACTTGTCTCCAGGCCAGGGCAATGTGCTTGGCTCTGTTTCAGCACCACTGATCTTTTCTTCTGTTCTTTTCATGTCTGTGTTTATCTTGGTCTCAATTTCGCAGTCAGGAACAGAAGGTTCTGGAGGCAGAACTGGATGAGCTTTGAGTACTATAACAGAATCCGTAGTAAGTTCCTCAGACATCTTGAACTGCAATATTAAAACTTATGCTGTGGTGCATTAAATATGATCCAAGTGTTCATCAAAGGCCATCTCTCAGAACAGGGATCACATTTGCGTTTCTCTTTTCTGGGAAATAAAAAGTAGTAGATCAATACGCAATAAGTCCATATCATACTTCAATAATTTACACTGTTAAGAAAATCTACTTTTCTTTTCCACAAAACTTCTAAGTCTGTGACAAAAGGTCAGTCAGTATCATCTCTCTTGCATCTGTGCTGCATAACCAAGAAATCGTATTTAATAAAGAAAATTACACTGAAATTTGCCAACATTTTTTCATTATACTCAATTTAAACAGTTATGTCAAATGTTTGGCAAGCATATGTTTTGAGTTAAAGCACAAACCCGATTCCAAAAAAGTTGGGACACTGCATTTTGGTTTTATTCACAATTTGTACAATGATGTGGAAGTTTCAAATTTCAATATTTTATTCAGAATACAACATAGATGACAAATCAAATGTTTAAACTGAGAAAATGTATACCGTAATTTCCGGACTATAAAGCGCACCCTTATATAAGCCTACACTGAAACTAATGAACTTTACACAGGCTTTGTCGAAAGACACTAAATGCAATATGTTGCGCTTCTATTAGGAGCATAGCAGTATTTTGGGAATAAAGCATGCCACTGCATTCTTCTGGTATTACTGCATGTGTGCAAGGCCGAGGAATATGTCCTTATTATTTTCTGATGCTCATTTCTAAGTTTCTTTGACTAACCCGTAACGCTGTTGCCAAGAAAAATAAAAAAGCATGAGTTTTGGAAACCTGTCGGTGCTCAAATGATTTCTGTTGCAACTGGAGTTAGCGAGCTCTCCCTTCACCCAGACTCAACGCGCTACAACAGCTTGTATCTAAACAGTAGCCTACCAAGAAAGTCATTGTTCACTGTCTTCCTCCTTCCTTTCACAACTACAGTGGTACCTTGACCTACGAGTGCATTAATGTATGAGTTTCCCGAGGTACGAGCGGTCACTCGTCGATTTTTTTGCTTCGTTATGCGAGCAAAAAGAGGTACGAGCTCGAGGCGCCGCTGCTAGATGGCGAAGCGAAGCCAGAAAGCGAAGATTGTGACGAAAATTAAGATAAGAAAAGAAGAAAAAGTAAAAATTTTTAAGTTTAGGGATACGTAGTGTACAGGAGTGATAGTAAAAAAACAAGTTTTCCCTCCGCCTCCGCTTATCGCCTCTGCCCCCCCTCCACACCCACACCCACCCACACCCACACACACCACCGGCGTTTTTGTTAGCTCAAGTTATTAGCTAATTATATCTTTACATACTCTTCCTATTATGGTTTTATACAAGATTTGTTATTTAGAAATGTATTTTCCAATTTAATAACATGAAACATAAAAACGGGGTGTCATTTTGAGGGTTGGAACGGATTAATGCCATTTTAAGTATTTTCAATATGGAAAACTGATTTGATGTGCGAGCAAATTGAGATACGAGCTCATCCACGGAACGAATTAAACTCGTAGGTCAAGGTACCACTGTATTTCTCTCAGGAGTTTATCTTTTGTCATCGTCGTGCGTTTAAAAATCAACACCGGTGGAAGGTTTTTCTCCCGATGCCGTGCAGCTCAGAACACAGGTGAGGTGCGTTTTTTCGTTTCCGTTTGGAAATTTCATTGGTCTAATGTTATGTCGCTCAGTTTTTTGGCTTGAAGTTTGTGAAACCGGGAAAAACCCAGAAAAAAAAATCCATAAATTAGCCGCTCGTTGTTTAAGCAGCAGGGTTCAAAACGTGGGGAAAAAAGTAGCGGCTTATAGCCGGAAATAACAGTCATTTTAAGGGAAAAATAAGTTGTTTTTAAATTTCATGGCATCAACAAATCTCAAAAAAGTTGGGACAAGGCCATGTTTACCACTGTGTGGCATCCCCTTGTCTTTTTTTTAACAGTCTGCATAGGGACTGAGGAGACAAGTTGCTCAAGTTTAGGAATAGGAATGTTGTCCCATTCGTGTCTAATACAGACTTCTAGTTGCTCAACTGTCTTAGGTCTTCTTTATCGCATCTTCCTCTTTATGATCGCCAAATGTTTTCTATGGGTGAAAGATCTGGACTGCAAGCTGGCCATTTCAGTACCCGGATCCTTCTTCTACGCAGCCATGATGTTGTAATTGATGCAGTATGTGGTCTGCACTTCTGGATCATGTTTAGATATGGCTTCTTTTTTGACCTATAGAGTTTTAGCCGGCAACGGCGAATTGCACGGTGGATTGTGAGCCCATGTTGTGATTTCCATTACAGTAGCAATCCTGTATGTGATGCAGTGCCGTCTAAGGGCCCAAAGACCACAGTCATCCAGTATGGTTTTCCGGCCTTGACCCTTACGCACAGAGATTGTTCCATATTCTCTGAATCTTTGGATGATATTATGCACTGTAGATGATAACTTCAAACTCTTTGCAATTTTTCTCTAAGAAACTCCTTTCTGATATTGCTTCACTATTTTTCGCTGCAGCATTGGGGGAATTGGTGATCCTCTGCCCATCTTGACTTCTGAGAGACACGGCCACACTCAGAGGCTCTTTTTATACCCAATCATGTTGCCAATTGACCTAATAAATTGCAAATTGGTCCTCCAGCTGTTCCTTATATGAACATTTAACTTTTCCGGCCTCTTATTGCTACCTGTCCCAACTTTTTTGGAATGTGTAGCTCCCATGAAATCCAAAATGAGCCAATATTTGGCATGACATTTCAAAATGTCTCACCTTCAACATTTGATATGTTATCTATTTTCTATTGTGAATAAAATATAAGCTTATGTAAATTATTGCATTCATTTTTTATTGACAATTTGTACAGTGTCCAACCTTTTTTGGAATCGGGTTTGTAAGTTATATTGATATATTGATAGTGACATGTCTACAGACTCCAGCACACCGCCTCATACCTCAGCAAGACTTAAAGACCTCAACACATATGCCTTCAAAAGACCTCAGCAAACATCTACAGGCTTCAGCAAACCTCTACATCCCTCCATAGAGCTCTTCAGACCCAAGTAAACCTTTACGGACCTCTAGAAACCTCTACAGACCCCAGCAAACCTTTACGGATCTCTACAAACCTCTACAGACCCCAGCAAACCTTTACGGATCTCTACAAACCTCTACAGACCCCAGCAAACCTTTACGGATCTCTACAAATCTATACAGACCTCTACAGAACCCAGGAAACCTTTACGGACTTCGACCAACGTCTACAGACCCCAACAAACCTCTACAGACCCCAGCAAACTTTTATGGATCTCTACAAACCTTTACAGACCTCTACAGACCCCAGCAAACCTTTACAGACTTCGACCAACCTCTACAGACCCCAGCAAAGCTTTACAGACCTCAGCAAACCTTTACAGCCCCCAGCAAACCTTTACAGCCACCAGCAAACCTTTACAGCCACCAGCAAACCTTTACAGACCTCTACAAAAAAATCTACATACCCCAGCAGAAACTCTACAGGAATTATCAAAATGTTTGTATGGAATCTCAAACATATGGATTTTGAACCACATCAATTAGTTCAAGAAAATTACTTTTAGTTATTATCTGAAACTTGTTTGGCCGAGAGTGCACGCCTGAGTAACAAATGTGAAAAATGTATTAACTAGGAACTAAAAACGCATGAAATGACAGTATCTGTATTGAAATGGTAGACGGATGTCTGGTATCGAGGGAATGAGGAACTCTCGGTGTGGGATGGCGACACTGAGCTCAACGCGCCACGCATTTTTATTTCCCACACTGAAACAAACACTATAAAGCTGTAAAAAACAAATGTCAGCATTTTTAACATTAACTATTATAAAGTAGAAAAGGCCAGTGACGTCTTTATTAGAATAGAATACGGTATGTGTTAAAAGGTTCAGAGTCACCAGTCCCAGGCCCGTGTATTTGTAGCCGCATGACACTGACAGGTGAATCGCGACAGAGCAACCCGGAAGTCCCCAAAAACTCGAGTTATACAGACACCAGTTAAAGATCAGGTGTAAGGCAAATTATATTTCCAGTACACGTACCCAAATTCTGTAGCCTAGATATCCAGGAGGTTTGGTCAGATTTCCCAGCGGAGCGAGCTCCAGCTCTTGTTGAAATTTCCGGAAGTGGAAGTTTGCAGGTGTGTCCAGGTGACTCGGAGTGTGTAAGTGTGTTTTTAACTTTCCTTTTCCCCCCTCTGTCTGCATGCGCCGTCTACTGGTGGTGTCCTGCTTGTTGTAGGTTAGAATGAGCACAGGCCACAATAGGGAGCTTTTCTAACATTTACAGTGTAAACACATTTTTTCATTTAAAGTATTATACACACATAAACACCTAAAGCCACTGTGTGTGAGAGATCAAGTCCAACAATGTTTTCTCCTTCTTCTTCTTCTAAAGAAGTTTTTTAAACCTCATTAGCACACAGAACTCAATTGGTTTCATTTTAATTGTATTATTTTCACATTGACAGTGAACTCTGTGGTGATGATGATGATGATGATGTTAATGATGATGGTGATATTAAAGACTTTAATAATTAATCCAAATATTGCGTTTTGGTTGCTATACATTTTCACAAATTGAGTTCTGTGTTAGTAGGCCTTCTTTATCCCATTATGGCTTAATAGACTGGGGGAAGTGGTAGTTAAGATATTGGACTTCTGATTAGAAGGTTGTGAGTTCACTCAAAACGCAACTGCACAGTTGTATAAATGAGATAAATGTAAGTCGCTTTGCAAAAGCGCATCCGCCAAATGCCGTAAATGTAAATGGTCCATACTGCTAATGTGGTGCCAAATCGCACATCAGCCTACTGTAAAATATTGCTCTTTTCAGTCCAAAGTGGAGATTCATCATTACATACTAATGTAGGGAAATGAAGACAATCTCCTTGATTTGAGTTTCTTGCTATGTTTTAATATTAGTAACCTTAAATGATTATTATTGCCGATCATAGAGGTTAAGTGTCAACAGTGAATTATTAATTTATATGATTAAAGCATTTCTACCAAATGGTATTTTAGTCTCACAGTAAAACCAATTCATTTTGGTTTATTATTGGTATTATTGGTGATTGGCTATGACAATTATTTTTTAAGGAATTTATATTTCCTATTTCTAATTCCTATTCCTATTTATTCTTATTACCTTCCTATAAAACACACCTTGTGTAACAAAATGTAAGAATGTTTGTCATCTCAAAAAGTAAATTCTAAAAGCATCGTGCTCTAAAAAGAAAGAAATCTCTTTATCTGCTTGTAAGTCATATAGTATATCAAATAATTTGACAGAATTCTATCATTGGGAAACTTGGGAGAAATACATTTATTTTTATTTGGAAACAAATATAAAAAGCACATCAAATGCAAGACCTACTTGTAAACCACATGGCACATGGTCTTTCTGAAGAGTCTTAGTATCAAGTACCTAATATATCAAACACACACACACACACACACACACACACACACACACACACACACACACCCACACACACACTCGCACATGCACACACACTCTCAATGTGCATTGTAATGACTACTGTAATTCCTGACACTAGAGCTTAATGTGCTGTGGCAATAACTGCCTCCAGTGACAGTTTCAAACAGAGCAGTCTCAACTATACAGACTATAAATCAATAGCAGGTAGTAAAATTAAATAAAAACAGGCACTGAAATGGCAATTCATATCGTTTGCACATCGTAGACACATTTTTTTGTTTATGTGAGCTGGATCTCTTTTAAAAACATGTAGTTAAGCTAATCACAGCTTTGCACCAGAGCATTTGCGAAATCAATAATGCACTGATGCTTGTGCACAACAGTGAATTCACACCATTTGAATGAACAGTTCATTTCTGTGATTAGGAAAATACCGTTGAACAATATGCACCACATCAGACACACCCAATTAAAGCACACTGCAGAGAGAAAAAGACAGAAAGAGAGTAAGAGAGAAAGGAGGAACTTGTCAAAGCTCTCATCCAGATGCCTAAGAAGGCTGCTTGGTCATTACATTGATTGACATTTAGCTTAATAACAATGAGGCCAGGATTTTCTTTTCCCGGCAGCTCTGTAAACACACTGAATCATAAGGCCAAAAGCTCAGGACTTTCTCAACCAAGAGCTCAGAAGATTTTTACAATCTCTAAACCAAAGCACTTTAAGTTCTATAAAGGTAGTGGAGTGATAAGTTTAGTAAAGGATTTACCCTCATTGTAAAAATGAATAATAAACACTGCATCAACATAAGATAAACTGTTTATGATAGGTAATTGGCTAGTTTTAGCTTCGGGTATGTCATCGCTAATACTTCTCAGGAAACCTGGATGTGACATCACTTATCAGGTGTGGTGAAATTGAGGTGAGGTGAGGTATTGTGCTGGCAGCAAATTATTCCATAAGTGCAAATGGAAGAAATGTATAGTAGAACACGTGTTTTGTTTTTTTCAAAAATCAGACATCATGCCACCACACCACCAGCATAGAGGTGTTATTCGACTCTGTTTTGGAGACTGAGAGGTAGCCATCATGTGGCGTCATGACCGGCCAAGCCCAAGCAGTCCCTCAGGCGATGCGATAGTCAAATGTGTCTTTTTCCATGTAGTCTGTCCATGTGGAAGAAGGCATGCTGCTGTAAGGGTCCAGCAGAATGCGGAAACAGCGCACGATCAGCAGGCCCAGGAAAATGAAGAGGAGCAGCACAAACACAAAGGCAGCCTTTTGCTCAAGGGTGAGGAAAGGGATGGGCTGAGTGGCCCCTGACGCAGACAGCGTGCTGCTGTGGAGGTGCTCTGCCATCCTCAGCTTCTCTGTAACTCACAAGTCTCTATCACCACGGCCTCAGTGGCATGTAGCCATCACGACCAGCCTCAGATTCAACAAGTTTCCTGCCAAAAGCATTGTAATACCATCAGGTTCATAAATTTTTTATCTATAAAAACATGGTCAGAGTTTAATTTTGGAGAAGGTTCTAGAAAAAAAATAAATAAATAAAAAGGAAGTGTAACTAAAAACAGAATGTTCCATGCTTCAGTCCCATCCTCCTTACCGCTGTACTCCGTGTTCGTTACGAAAACACGTATTAAAAATAACATAGGAGAGATGTTGTTACATAAATATCTGCTTTTAAGTGAAATCGCAAGGCTTTAAAAGGCTTTCTAATGCCATATGCCTGGTTATATTTTGCATGTACTGCTATGAATTTAGATGGTTTGTATTGTGAACCATATCAAACATTATCATAAAGCTCCACACTGCAACTAACAAGGTACACACACACATATATATATATATATATATATATATATATATATATATATATATATATATATATATTATAAAAGATCCACAAAAAATGTTTATATATAAAATCAGAAAACACTTCAAACCTTTTTTAATACATGGCATGAAAATGAGTGGAATATTAGAAAAAGGTGAGCTGGCTTTTTCATAATCGAATGTGTTAAAATAACCGGCTCCACTGAAGGCTGTGACCCTACAACGCTACACTTCTTTGATGTCAGTACCCAATAATAGACCTGGCACTCCCTGCGAAATTTCACGATTTCATAATGTACGAGCATTTTGCATGTGCCGTACCTGTAACTCTTTAACTACTCGTATATAAGTCATCTTATCATATCTATTGCACTGTAACGGCACTGAATTCCAATTCAACATACTAACATGATTACACATGTTTACACGGCAGAAACATAAATCCAGTAAAACTCACATGCATGTCTTCATATCTCTGGTAACAGAATTATGTTGTTCATGCAGCAGTATGGGGAATGTCCTACCTTGTATATTTTTAATATTGATACATCCTAAAATTGTGCATTTTATTATATAATGTATAACATCTTACAATTTTTACTATGTCTCTGGGTCATATATCTAAGGAGTTGTGATGAAAGTGGAAGCTTCGTGGTCCATGTCACTAGCAGTTTGGAATGCAATGCAATCACTCACTTACCTGTTGTGGAAGAGCAGCTAAAAAAGATCCATCAGAGACAAGCAGATGGACAGCAAAAATAAACTGAGAAAGTCTCTACGTCCATTATGATACCTTCCCTAAAGCCGTACGTTTTCTCAACTTTTTTTGGAACGCCTTCCCTCAATTCGATCAGAAATCAAAATAATAGCTTCTGGTCCTTGCTTGCATTCCTGGCTTTTGTTGTGCAACTCCCTCAACCCCCCCTAACAGATTGAGTGTGTGGTGGTGTCATATCACCCATAGCAACCAGTTGCCATAGCAATTCCTCAAAGTGTGTTCACTGAATGCTAGGCGAGTGAGAGAGACGTGTGATCCAACCGAGGCTCGCTGCAAATCACTGTTTCAGTGAAGCATGAAGATTCAATAAGGGCTTGGGAACGTGTCATATCAACAAATCCTAGACATCATTTCTGACTTGGGTCATGAACAGAATAATAATATAAAGAATAATCTCCCATATATATATATATATATATATATATATATATATATATATATATATATATATATATATATATATATATATATATGTATATATAATTATAATTATATAAAAAAAATATGTATATTCTATTAATATCCCATTAACTTTTCTGTGATTTTTCTTTGAATGCCAACTAATTTTAAATACATTTAGAGGAATATAATCTGAGAATCCAGAGTGAAATTTCCTCTACTGACAAATGTTTCAAATTTTAGGATTAGAGCACTTCCCTAACATCAGCTATGATCCAAAATCTTACTTGATATCTTTGAAGTAGCATAAACTAAAGCCAAACTGACATGTACAGAACTGTGTTTTAGGTGGGGCTGAAGAAATGCTGGGAAGTACGATTGCATAATGCAAAGCAAATGCAAACTGGGTGAACAGAAGAACTATCTAATTCAAATCAATATTTGGTGTGACTATCCTCTGGCTTTTAATTTCTAAATTTTGTAAACTTGCACAATATCAGGGATTTTGTAGGATCAGAGTCAGGTGTATGATAAACCAGTTATACCAAGCAGGTGCTAATCATCAATTTCATATGCAGGTTGAAACACGGTCCCTGATGAAATTTTGTTCTCTGTGCAGACATATACTTTAGTGCAAATGCTTAATGGCAGGACTTTGGGTTTTAATGCTGCACTTTTTGCTCAACAGGGCTTTCTGTTCACACACTGTGGAGCTTCCTTACTACATTGTGATAGAGTTGGTCAGGATGTTCTCAGTGATTCAGTGGTGAAATCTAATCAACTTTCTTAAGTCTCCTCACAAAGTATAGGCGCTATTGTGCTTTCCTCACCAGAGTTGAAGTGTTCTGGTGCCAGGACAGATCTTTAGAGATGAGAACACCCAGAAACTTAAAGCTTTAGTCCTGTTGATGTAGACAGGGGAGTGTTTGTTGATGGTCGATTTCTGGTCTACAACGAACCCTTCACTCTTCATGGAATTGAGGGTGAGCCTAATAATGGAACCCCAGATCCATTGTTGTTGCATTTCTGACCGATCACTGAGGTGTCATCTGCATACTTCATAAAGATGTTATTAATGAAGGAGTTATGCAGAGGAATTTAGTCATGGGTGAGCAGTGAGCTCAGCACAGTGTTGAGGATGAGGGCTGAGGACATGTGATTGACCAACCTTACAAACTGAGGTCTACTGGTGGGAAAGTCAAGAATCCACGTGCATATACAGGTGCAGATACCCAGGTCTATGTTTAATTGTCAGTTTTGTGGGAATCACTATGCTAAATGCAGAGCTAAAGACAATGAACAGTATCCTTTGTATGTGGTTTTGCTATCTGGATAAATGAAGGCTGAATGAAGAGCAGTGGAAATGGCCTTTGGAAAATCCTCTGTTGACCTGTTCAAACAGTAGGCAAACTGGTGTGGGTTCAGTGTGGGTGGAAGGCCCACTCTAAGGTGACCCAGAAGCAGTTTCTCCTCTCTGCCGCTAAATGCTTAATTTCTGGTATGATGGTCGTAGTCTTCAGGCATATTGGAACCATGGCCTGGGTCAGTGACAGATTGAAAATGTCGGTCAAACCTGTGCCAGTTGACCAGCACATGCCCTGACTACACACCTGGGTGCAAGGCCAATCTACCGTATGCCACAGAAAAAGCTTTATCTTTATACGAATATCCTACAAATAATAACAAAATTGCATACAATTGCTTTTTATTAAATTATTATATTGCTAAAATTATGATTTTCATTAAGTGCCAAGTGTAGCCTGAATCTTGAATATTTCCTGTTGATAGTAAATTAAATTATGTTACAATTAATGTAGAAATTATGTTACAATTAATTTAAGATCAACAGTGTGTGAATCTTAGCAAGACAGGTTCTGCTAGTATAAAACAATCAGGACTTAAAGTCTGAGTCAATGAAATGGTTGGTCATCCCTAAAGTAACACTTAAAAAAATGTGTATTCTCAAATAACAGAATGTAATCTGATCATGGATTGCTTTCATATGTAACTCTTGGCACTGTGTGGGCAAAACGGAAAAATTTTCATTTTTGGTGTCAGTAATATAGCATATACACAAAGGATGCTTCAGCCTGACACTATGATGCAATGAGCGCCGACAGACACTGTTTAATTTTTCAAGTTTTCCTAAGTTTCATCAGCATGACATTTGCCAAGCTAGCTGGAAAAAAAGAAGCTAAATGAAGTGTAGACAAATATTCAAGACGACTGTGCTGGGAATAAAACAAATCTGTGTGTTTTATAGCTAAAGGTACTAAATCAGTAAAACAAGACTGTGTCAATGCCCTGTCTGGGACATCTTGTCTAAATGTGGAATGTCACCTGCAGTACATCATAAAGTATGTGAGTGTAGCTAAATAATGTATGTACACTACAAACCAAAACCAAGTTTAGTTGTTTTATAAATCTTAATAAGGTAGCAATAGGGAAGACAGAAACAATAACAGTCTGGTGTTAAATGTCCAAAATCAAACTAAATATAGGAAACAATTCTAGCTACAAAACAAAACTATATTGCACATGACAAGCAACACAGGTAAAGCCACCAGTGTTGAGCCAACCAACCGTTGTCCCGACCTGCTTGAAGACTGCAACTATTGTCAAGGTCAATCAAAACTGCGAATTATGTATGTTACTGCTGTTCTATTAACAGCAGATAACCCCCCAGGGATGGTCAGAATCACCAGGATACCTTCTTGCTTGAATGCACATGCATGCCAAGTCTTTGGGAAAATATGTGATATAAATATCATTAGCATACATACATTTATTGAGTTCCTGGAGCTTTTTTGCAGGCTACCCATCTGCTTAGTCCTGGTTCCAAATCAGAGGGAACACTGAGGTCATCCTTATGTTTTAATTAACTGGAAAGCATATGCAATATGTAATGAGAAATGACAGCAACACTCACGCCATGGGGAGGGGCAATGTTAACCCTGTTGAACATGGGGAAGGTGCCCAGCCAGCAGAAATACAGAATTCCTAAAGCAGCATATCTATAAATAATACTCATAAACTGGAGACACCCCTAGGGTTAGGGTAGTGTGGCATGTCATGCTGGAGGTCTGCCTGTAGTCCAAATTGATTACATCAATAATCCAGTAAACCCGTCTCTGTTTAGACATAGGAGCTCCTTGTGTCTTTCCTCTGGTGTAAATGAACACAAATGAATGGTTTGATGAGCAAGTAGGCACACTTTGTAGGCCACATACTGGCCATAACAAGGAACACAGCAAGTTCCCAATCATAAAATAATGAGTGATTAATTAGTTATTTAAAAAAAAGTAGGTAACATTGAGCAGAAATCCTGGGTTCCGCCACAGGATCAGTCCACAGTTGTCTGGCTAACAATATTTGCAAAGTGATCTTATTGATAAAACATGCAGTTCTCCCACCATGTATGCTGAAGTTATTGCTGAGAAAAAGGCAGTCTTTCTAGAGATGAATTTCAATTTGGCATCATACATGATCTCATTTGGGCTCCAGTAGAATGGTGAGATCCCACATAGAGCTCTTAAAGGAGCCAAGATCCAGATGATGAAGTGTATAAGATTCATTGATCAAATTCCACTCCAAAGCATACAAGGATTGTGTGTGTGAGGAACGCTTGCATTTAATCTGACTGTCTCCTAGTCTGCTGGGTTAGATAGAAGATAATAGTTATTGCATGATTTGGTGGACAGGTAACCTGTAAGTCTGTAGTCACACACTTTTATGCAGATAGAACCAGGATGAACATTAAGTATAACTTGTGAATAATTAAGTTGGTAAGTAATTACGTAATTTATAAACACATTTAATACAACCGAAGTTGACCAAGATATTTGCTCCTAGCTATTTGTAAAGATCACAGTGAGAAACAAAAGGATAGGTATGGACAACTATAAATACATAAAGACAACTATAAAAGAAAGAAATATAAGAAAAGATGGAAAAAGACAATAGTGTATAAACAAAGAATAGGGGTAAAATGCTAATTTTTAAAAAGTTAAAATTTTGAATTTTACAATTCAATTTGAACTTTTGATTCAAAAACTATAAGAGCAGGAGCACATCTGATGTCCAGCCACTGCTAAGGCACAATCCCCCTGAGCCTTCAATCAAGATCATGGAACAACCAATAGCAACTGTTTTAATGATATAAGAGAAGGATTAGTTCAGCAGATCAGAGCTATACTGTAGGTGAAAGGTAAACCATTAAGAGTTTTAAAAACATTCAGTAAAACTGGTTCCTGTAGAGGACATGAAAGCAGTTCAAGGATGCCATGATACTAATTTTTCAGTCTAAATTTGGTAATAATTGTAGGTTATCAACAGACATCTTGTTGATAGCATAATAAAAGCAGGTAACAGTAACTTAAATGAGAGGATATTTAAGAGTTCTGGATATTGTGAGGTAAGAAACAAGGGAGGCATTAACAATCTGTAATGGCATGTCTATGAATTAACTTAACATGTGTTGCTGTTTTTCATGTTTGTAAACTTGGTGATTCTGAAGAACTATGGAATTAAATACAGTTGAGCTCCAATCAGTAGAAGTGAAGTAAAGTTAGAAGAAGTGAAATTAAGCAGCAACTATATTCAATATATCATTAATTGCTTTAAGGGGCTTGCCATGGCACACATCTAGGGCATCATGCTGGAATTACTGGACTCATTCCAAATTGGGTACTGCAATAAAAAAAAAAAAAACGATGTTCATTGACTTGAGGCATTTAACATCATCATTAAGCCCAGATCTGTTGCACAGTATGATTTCAACATCATCAAGTTGGATTCATACTGTGCATATGACAATACTAAAACATGTGACACTCCTCACAGCATGGTGGAACTGTTGACTGAACTTGAAATATGACTGTCAATTTTAGGACTGCAGAAAGGGGGGTTTGTTGCTGCAACAACCATTGGAACTGACATTGAGAAAGCTGAAGCTTTGTTTGGAGGGCACAAAATCTCCAAGATTTTCAACACCCTATGGACGAATTGGAGCACATGTAACCTTGTTCATTGATGTATGGAGTACAGGAAGGCGACAGAACAACTTTACAGTGCTTCATCATAGGTACAAGTATCTGGAATAGCTGGAGGGATAAACACCATTCTTTTAAAATAAATTACCTCAGTTAGTGT
The DNA here is from genome assembly GCF_946808225.1 of Silurus aristotelis. Classification (NCBI taxonomy): domain Eukaryota; kingdom Metazoa; phylum Chordata; class Actinopteri; order Siluriformes; family Siluridae; genus Silurus; species Silurus aristotelis. Next base: position 25,433,432 of record NC_139574.1, on the reverse strand, counting down.
TTTAATGATGCTGCTAGAAAGCATTGTCTAACACATCAATCTAAAACTGCCCACTAGAACATAAGGATTACTGTACCCATTCTTTACAGGAGTTAAACCTTCAGGCATTTTATAGTTCCATTGGTACATAATTTACATGTACTTACTCACTGTTTAAGAATATGGTGAGGAATGACTCATCTGACAATATATTTTTTTCTTCACATCTCTGCATAAGAGAGAGTGTGTGTGTGTGTGTGTGTGTGTGTGTGTGTGTGTGTGTGTGTGTGTGTGTGTGTGTGTGTGTGTGTGTGTGTGGCTTCTACACTACTGAACATTTAAATGACATTCATCTTTGCAATGGAGGTTTTTGTGGCATACTACTATAATTTCCCATTCAGTCTGCAGTGACATTCATACTCACCTGAAAAACAGTACATACAATGCAATGACTACAATGTTATTATAAGGCCCATTTGCTTAACAGACTGTTATATTACATTAAATTTTGTTCGAAAAACCTTCTGATAGTAATGGCAGCAGGGGTTAGTCTTTATATAAAGAAACCAATGCAGCAACATTGTAATCCTTTCTGGTTTTCTCAACTCGTCTGTCCGCCTCCTCATCTGTATCCTCCGCTCAGATAAGCTTCCAAAGCTCCAGCATTCATTGCAACACCACAGTGCTTGTCATCTCTTTTATTGTTATCTAGAAAAGCCGTCTTTGCCATGATGCTTGCTGTTTCTGCTAGTTTTAGGTCAGATTTCTCATTAATATAACATTAAGTGTCATGAAATAATGGCAACTAAGAAACTGAGCCCATGCTTTTTTATTGTAAGGCAATAACAATGAAACTATTCATAATATTAACCCTTATGTTTGAGTACAGTGATTCCCTCAGTATCACACAGAACCACTCGCTTCACATGGGAATAATAAAAATACAAACTACAAAGTCTGTACAAATATGCACAAGAATTACTCAAGTCATCACAAATATTTCAAAGTTTTTCATATTGGAGTTTATTATGAGCACATTTAGTAGGTTCAAGCTGAAGATTTCTTTTGGAGTTGCTGTGAATTTAATTCAGAGTTGTTTTGTGGTAGGCATGGTTAGAAATATAATTTTATTATTATAAATAAATGAATAAATCCATGATAATGAACAGTACAAATTTTAATAAAGAAACCGATAAACAAACTAACAATTAAACAAGGTTGAAAAATAAATAATAATAATTTAAATAAATTTATAGTGAAAATAATAAATAAATAAATAAATAAATAAATAAATAAATAAATAAATAAATAAATAAATAAATACATTTGAACAGGGCCGGCGCTAGCTATAGGCAGAGCAGCCTAGGGCTTGGGGCTTGGAAGGGGGCCTCCATTACTGTAACAAACCTATACACTAGTTCACCAATCAAGACATGGCAGCGTAAGACAAGGCTCTTTATCCATTGGATATAAACAACTGTCACTAAAGTGGAACCAGTGAATATCATTGTTTAATGTAAGCTCCCACCATGTGAATGCATTTCGGTGGTGCCGAAACTAAATCATCCCTCGGAGGTTGCTAAGCGAGAAGCTAAACCGCGTGCAAGGAAAGCACAGCTTGTGATGCAGCTATGTGAACTGTCATCATGTATTTTTGATCATAAAGTTTTAGTGAAATAAACTGAGCATTTGCATCAACGCATTTTAAAGATGCATTATTAATTGCATCCAGTTTATTCCAGAGTTCAAATCAGCGACTTTAAAAATACTAAAGAAAAAGTAAAAGTTTGTCAATAAAAAACATTGTTTATGTGAGTTATTTATAATTAAATTATAATCTTAGACCTACTAATGTTAGCATTTTAAAGTAACGAGAAAAACGCAGATATTAAACAATAAACAATATTAAACAGTAAAGAGAAGAGGAAATAAGAAAAAAACAAAAGATAGATAGATAGATAGATAGATAGATAGATAGATAGATAGATAGATAGATAGATAGATAGATAGAACAAATATAACAAAGAATGATATAAATAAATAAATAAATACGGCCGTGCGCTTGTGTCACGTGACCTGTGCGTATTGCGTCATTCCAGAGGTTGCCGTACGTGCAGACGCCCCCTGTTTGGGTTAGCTAGCTGGGTTTAAAAATGTCTCTCAACAGAAGAATGAAGAGACAGAACTCATAGCAAAACCTTTAATGAAGTTACAAAGGTAAAGCCTTGTGCATTTTTCTTTCTCTCTCATTCATCTCTACCTAGCACGCCAGAAAGACTAATGATTTTCAGTAGCGTTACTTTATAATGAATGACAAAAAAACAACAACAATCCTGGCCTGTCATTTTAGCACAGAATGTTACTGTAAAGCCCGAACACTGATCCGATCAGCTGATCAACCATATGGACGGACATTGGCGTTTTTCACTTGTTTTTAATAAATATAAAGATCTCTAACTATGGCTAGACTCGTCAAATAATCCCTTAACTGACCTGCAGTCACTAATGCAGACTGTAAGAAGTGAACATATACAGTATATCGGTAGTGCTAGCGTTGGTTAGCTAGCTAGCTGCTAAGTCGAATACTCCTGACTAGCGCACTGAGCCAGGACGGATTTGTATTTGTTTTTACCAACTCTACACAATTAAACCGATTATAAAACACACGACCTTTACTGTATGCGTGTGAATATTAATATGTATATATATTTATAAAAAAGAAGGCTATAGCTGAATCTGCATACGCTATAAAATATACAGCATAGCTTAGCTTGCTAAGTAGTGGGAGCAGACCGGTTAGGTGCGTAAATTAGCAAACATAATACTTACTGTTTTAAAAACACTACTGGATTATAGGTCATTTGATTAGAAACTAGTTGTTGTCATGTAGCGATATGTAATTCTGCACCTACAACCCGTGAAATTAATGTGTAGACTAATGTTAAGTGGCAGGATGAACTTTATGGACATTAAGGCTGTAAGATGGTTCAGTTTGCTCAGCTGAAACCGAACCAGGAGCTTTTCAATAATTCATTGCAAGATTTGTAGAAAGTGTTTCAACACAAACGTCACGAAGCTTGCTATCTAGTCAAAAAATCCATTACAACTGTGTCTGATTGCTCTTTGTTGTATATGGAATGTCCAGAAACTGTGATCCTCTTGTTCACGTACAGAAGGCGAGAGCGTGTGTGTCCTGGGAAAGAATTGAGCAGATCACCTTTAACATGAGTAAGAAACCCCCTAACAGGCCTGGCATTACATTTGAAGTTGGAGCCCGAGTGGAAGCTCAGGACTATTTGCAAAAATGGTACAGTGAAAAAAAAAAACAAAATGCATGTTTTGTTTGATGTATAGGTTACATAAAAAAAAAAAACCTTTCTAAATTCTCCAACTTTGAAGGTATCCTTCACGTATAGAGAAGATTGACTACGATGAAGGGAAAATGCTTGTCCATTTTGACCGTTGGAGCCATCGATATGACGAGTGGATTTTATGGGACAGCAACAGACTACGTCCGCTAGACCGACCCACACTGCGTAAAGAGGGACTGAAAGAAGAGGAAGACATGGCTGTATGTCCGCATAATGTAAATCGTGTGTATGCACGCAGCCCACATTAGAGAAAGGCATAATAGATTATTTTCGATGACCATGCTGATAGTTTAGTAAAATCATACAGGAGTAACTAACCCTGTGTTGATGGCTCCTCTCTGCATTAGTGTTTTTGTTTCTGACTGTGGCCTGCCAGTGGATATTAGTTTCTGTTAACCAAAATGTGCAGGGCCCCCACAAAAAGTCCTTTAGAAGCTGGATGTGTAGGAATTTGGGCAATAATTGGATGAGTCAAAAGGTTATGCAAATGAAAATGCGTTCTTTGATCCCATTAACTATTTATTCGAGATAGTTTATTAAAATGTTGTTTTTTTTTGTTTTGTTTGTTTTTTTTTGTTTTCTTGCATGCAAACATTTCTGCCAGGAGAGACACGGTGAGATGAGATCATCTCGCCTGCGTGAGCTTCCTGGATGTACAGAGAACACAGAGGACCATAAAGACTTGCCACAACAGAGACAAGTACACATCAATTGCCAATCTGTTCAGATCTGGCTTTTTAATAACTGCTTGTCTCATCACTGTTTGGATTTTTTTCCCCCTCCATTAACCATATAATTGTAAAAGTATATACTGAGGCTGAGATTATTTGTTTTAATATCCCATTTATTGTCATTACATTGAATCATAGTGGTACAAAAAAAGTGGTACTTTGAAATTGCATGGACATGCTCGTTCATAATGATATACAGTTGAGTCCATACATATGTGAAAAGCAGCACAATTTTTGTAGTTTTGCTTGGAATTCCAATTTTTTTCCAAAACATAGAACCTCTATTTTCATAGGCTTAAACGTATGTGGACACTTGACTGACAAGCAGTTTCATGGTTAAAGTGCATCTTGTTTCATAACACGTTAAGGACAGTCCAAAGTGGTGTCCATTTAAGGGAAAGAGGGAATCATTATGGGAGATAGCAGAAACGATTGGCTACATTCTTAAAAAGAAAGTTCTGGTGACACCAAAACATCTGGAAGACTAACTATAGCTAAAATATTCTAAAGTATAACTAAAGGATTTTTTTCCTTGGAGGAAATTTAAACCCTTGACACACTATACACGGTGTAGGCATATCGTCAAATCTACAATAAAGAGTCGACTTCATGAATGTAAATACAGAGGGTTTTCATCAAGATGTACGCCACTGGTAGCACTACATTTAATAAGAGAACCAAAACATTTTTGGACACAGGAAACCCAGATAAACTTGTACCAGAATATGTTAAGGGTATGGAGATGGAATGGAAGGGCTGATGATCCAAAGCATCCGAAGCTCATAATGGCAAAGAATCTCTATTTCGGAAACTCAGCAGTTGGTGATGTAAAACGGGTTCCATGCTTCAGGCAGTCAATGATTCAAGGATTTGCAGCCAGATATCAAAAATACTCCTTAAATTTTTACAATGACCTAAATTTACCTTTTAATTCAATTTAGTTCAATTACTTTGGAGCTTGTGCGAAAAGCTGTAATTACTTAAACAGTTAATGCAAAAGTGTTTTTATATAAAGCCAGAAATCCACTCGATCACATCTTGACTACTTTATTTCAAACCTATGAAAATTGTCACTGTCCAAATGCTTATGGACCTGACTGTGTATATATGTATTCTGTAGGACTTCTCTATGTACAGGCCACAAGTTATTTCATATTCTACAAGATCAGCAAGATCAGTCAGTCATGTCTGATGTATTTGTATAATTTGGGATTTTTTTCTTGTTTAGGTTTTTCTATTGCCGATTGCAATTAAATGAACTGTAGTTATTTAGAGTAAGATTGTTCTGCACCTATAATCACACAGATTTCTAACCAATGTCTCATTGCTGGACATTAATATGGGTGCGGTTTAGTGTTGTGTTGTGATAATGAACTAGAATTTGCATCTTCAGATCTTTTTCTGCTTTTTTTAATATAGAACTTCATTACACATACTATCTTTCTGCACAAAAATGTATAAATGCTGGTCTTGTTGAAAACTTGTGATTGTTTAAAATCTATGATAAGCAACTTAATATGAAGCTCTCTGTAAATACTCATGCATGTCTGCTTCAGTTACAGGACCTGAAAGATGGCGAAGAAGTTCTTGCTCGATGGACAGACTGCCGGTATTATCCTGCCAAGATCGAAAGTGTCAACAAAGAGGGCAAGTGTCCCTTTCATGTCATTTCATATTAGCTTCATCAAATAGATCCACTAGAGCCTGCCTAAAAATGCTTTTTATTCACAGGTACCTACACGGTTCAGTTTTATGATGGGGTGATTCGCTGTGTGAAGCGAATCCATATTAAATCTATGCCAGATGATGCCAAAGGACAAGTAAGTGACTTTTTGAGGTGTCCACATTATACTGGTTCTCTAGAATCTTTTCTGTGTTAATGACAACACCTTTACTCAATATCTTAAAATAATTGGAAGGATTGCCTTTACGTACAATTCTCAAAATGCTAGAACTGATCAATAATACAGATTTTTCTCTTATTAGAAATCTGTCAAAAAAAAATTTACATTCCTTTCACAAACAAATTTAGATGATTGACTTGCTTGACATTTTTCAAATTATGCTTACTTACATTTTTGTCATTTCTTTTTTGTCCACTTGTCATTATTCTATTATTCCTTATAATCAATATGATATAATTTTTATACTCTGATACATTATGGTATATTACACTCGCCTGAGATCTTGCTGGCATACACTCACTGAATCCTTTATTACGAATTTAATACTAATACTGGGAAAGCATCTCAATTTTATCTCAAAACAACCTAAATTCTCCATGGCATGGATTCCAAAAGATATTGGGAGACATTTTTTTGAGATTCTGGTCCATGTTGATGTGATTGCATCATACAATCCATGCAGATTTTCGAGGTGCACTCTCATGCTCTGAATCTCTCGTTCTATTGCGTTCCAAAGGTAACTGGGAAGGTCATCGAACTCATTTTCATGTTTTTGAGATGAATACGCTTTGTGACATGGTGCGTTATCGTGCTGGAACTAGTAATTAGAAGATAATTAATTGTGGCCATGAAAGGATGCACATGGTCAGCAACAATTCTCAAATAAGCTGTGACATTCAAATGATTGCCTGGTATTAATAGGCTCGAAGTGTGCCAGGAAAACATTCCCCATTTTTTTTTTTTTTTTTTTAAGTTTTCTGGTTCTGATGAGTGGTGTGTGTGAAAATCCCAAGAGATCAGCACAAAAAATCCTCAAAACAGCTCGCCTGGCACCATAATTCAGCAGTCATTTTACTGATTAGGTAATAATGATATGTGCTCAGTAAGCGTAATATTTTTTCCGAAAGTGAACTATTAATGTGTGGGTTATTAGTGTTCTGATTGCACTTGTATCATGATAATGGATTTGTCCTAACGCCCACCCTAGAGAAATAAACACCCACCACTCAAGTCTTTCATCCACCTGTTAATCTTTGCCATGACCAGCGACATGTTATGTATGAAGCAGGATTGGATTGCCCTTGTGAAGGCAGCCACAGCTGCTGCCAAAAGCAAAGGAGGCTGTCGACCTCGCACCAGTGCCAACAGTAACAAAGACAGAGATGACCGAGCAGAGCCCAGGCTCGATGAACTCAACGATGAGGACAACAATGCCGACTCTGACAGGCTTGGTATTAACGTTTCGTAATTTACCAAAAAATGATTGTGATATAATCTTTCTTATTGTCTAAATCATGCATCTATCTCATGGCCCTGTTAAGGCTCTTCTGATGAGGAAGACTGTAAGCCATCTTCTGAGGAGCTTGAAATGGCTAAAAGAAAAAGGAGAAGCAGCAGACAAGGCAGTTGCAGCAATGTGAAAAGAGCTCGCATCAACAAAACAGCAGGTACAATTTCTCTACTTAATTATGTTACAGTGGCCTTTTCCACTTTAATGATATCAATTTTAATGTAAATTCTGTTTAAGCCAATGTGTTTCTGTTAAGTAAAAAAGTTATTTTATTAATGCTGTGGATCACTTTTCATTGTAGGTTGTGCCAAAAATGAGAGTGACTGCAGAGAAGAGCTTCCCATGGCATCACAGGTGTGATGTTCAACTGTTGTTATCTCTGTAGCATAGACACCAAAGTTTCTTCTTCCTGCTAGGCTAAATTTATACAATCAGTACTGCCTCAGCTTTTTAATTATTTATCTTTGTTTGTATTTGCTTTTTTCTCAGGCCGGTCCAGCAGATGAAACGTGCCTTGGTGAGGAGCCATTACAGTCTGCTGTAACCCAAAGACATCCTGCATGTGTCCCCAGCACACCCCCAGGACCCTCTCGCTCTTGTAGACTAAAGCATGATTCTGGAGAGTCGAGCATCAGCAGCTTAAGCACAAGCACAGCAGCAGAGTCTAAACCCTCACCTAGTTCCATTCATACCCTCTCAGATGGACACACAGGTGGGTGAACTAATTATAAACGTCAAACCGCAGTTAACTTCCTTACAAATAAAAAAATAAAATAAAAAAAAATAAAAACACAAGTAGCCATTGTAAGATATACTGGAGTAAGTATTGGAATGTAAAAGTGTGCAGGAGATTGAAATCAGAAACATTACAGAAATAGTTATAAAAAACATCAAGTTATAGAAACCATAATTAAAAAAAAAGATTATTTGTGTGAAAGAGATACATGGACACTATATGGCCAAAAGTTTCTGGACATCTGACAATCACATTCAATTGTGCTTTTTTTTTTTTTTTCTGCATGAGCGTAGCCACTTCAAACTCTCCTCAGAAGCGTAGAAGATCTCAGCGCCTCGCGACTTCCTTAGATTCAACCTGCCCACCCTCACCACCCAGCCGGGATTCCAATCCCAACACACCACAACCTGATAGTAGTCAGAGAACAGGTACAGCATTCAACATAATGGCACACAAAAAGTAGGGGTTCACAGGAAGTAGTCATCAGGTCAAACAATTTTCATTAATATTATAGATATCAGAACCTTCCCCTTTAAATTATAAAAAAAAAAAAAAAAAAAAAACTTTTTAAAATGAGGTTTTTGTGAAACTGATAAAAAGGGGTGTGAAATTCAAGAGAAAGAATAGGTATCAACTACCTATGCTGCATGGACAAGGAAAACTGGATTTCTTGTCTCAAATGTTTGGGTCTAATTTTTTTTTAGTTTTTTTTTTTAATCTATGCCGTTTTCTTAGTTAATTCTTCTTCTTTTTTTTTTTTCTTCAGAAGCTGGCAACAGTTGCGTGATAAAAGCTGAACCCTCTTTAAGCAAACCCGTAACTAGTACTCCTCCGCCTTCTGTTCCTGCTCCTGCAACTGCTCAATCTGTCTTGACTGAGAAAGAAGGAATGACAGCCATGTTGCTCGTCAATCATACGTTAGTGGCAGAGAGATTGCCAAATGTTGTAGCAGGTAAGATTGTGCTGATACCACAGAATGGCTGTAATAATTTTCAGTTTCTCAGTTTAGAATTATTATAATTATTAAGATAATAGTAAATAATGACTTCAATTTCTGTTATGTTATTAAAATATCAGACGATTATAATTTTTATTTATACTACCTCATCCCTTGTGTTGTCTCTTAAGCTACTGGTCCAAAAACCGCTTCAAGGACCCAAAAACCCAACAAGCACGCCAGAGAGCCCAGTATGTAAAAAGATTTACATTTATGAAAACTAAGTAGTCAATGTGATCATTTCTCTGTCATCCAGAATGTTAGGGATAAAAGAGAATACATTTTCATTCTTCACTCTTTCACTTTCAGTAATAAATACCAAGCGATCTGATGACCCCATGTCTCCTAACGAGTCTCTGGTTGACCTCGACCACAATAAGTTCAAGTGTCAAATTCCAGGCTGCTCTAAAGCCTTTCGGAAAGCTAAGCTGCTGGATTACCATCTGAAGTATTACCACAATAATGATAAAGAGCTGGAGAGTGAATTATGCTCACCTGAAAGAGGAGGTCATGCCAGAGCCACATCTACTTCTGTACCCACAAGCAGCCTAGTGGAGATGCCAGACAGCAAAAGGCGAAGGACAGTGTCCACTTCCTCCTGTATGTGCAAAAATAGTTGGGTGAATATATGTTTGAACTCCATTGTCAGTTTAGTTAGCTAAATATCTAATAAATAATCTTTTTACTTTTGTCCTCATATGACTTCATCAGCTGCCTTTTGTCACAAACAAAACATGTATTCTGATTCTTACTTCTCCGAGTGGTTATTGTATTGCTTTTGAGTTGTTGGTGAATGAGGGGTATGAGCTTGAGCAGCCCACTGGTTTTAACATCGCTTTCCATTTTCTTTTTCAGCTCTGTCTTCTCAGGGCCACATGCTACAGCTGGACTGTGCTGGCTCTTGTTTGAAGCCTCCAAAGTTTTGTAGGAAGAAACACTCCTCTGCCTCTGTCAGCTCAGACAGCACTGAAGTCTCACTGCCAACTTTACCCAGAGACAAGACTTTTGAGAATTTTAATGACAGGATTCTGAAGAGGGTCGGTGAGAAGGACAAACACCTGGATCAAGGTGTGTATTATGGATAGACTCAGATCAAGCTAAATAAAACCATTATGTCATTATTAATGATTAATTTATCCTATACACAGTGTGTTTAATTACTTTTAAAGTGTACTGCTTGAAGAACACTATGATGCTTATTGGAATCTCACTCCCTTCACTATAATAACAGTCTGTTTCTTACCATTATCTGGCTGTCACGGTTTGCAGCAGACATAAGCTCAAGCTCAAGACCGCACTTAAGTGTTTTGTGCAAATGTTTTTTTTCCCCCCTAGGACTGTGTTTGAAGTCTGAAAGGAAATATAAAATTGAAGACAAATGCCAGCTCATCGGTAAGCTCTTCTGGGCTGTTGTGTGTGTCGTGAGAAAACCTACCGTCTCGCACATTTTTGATCATTTAACTAAATCTTGCTTCCTTGTCTCCCCCGACTTCCCCCCCTCCCCCCAGGGAAAAAGAGGGATAAAGAACGCAGAGATAGAAAAGAAAAAGACCCTTTCAAACTCAAACAGAAGAAAAAGAAAAAGAAGAAGAAGAAATCCAAGCAGTACTGTAAGACAGTGTATATTTCTCTAGGATTTGAATGAATTCTAGATTTTGATTGACCAGTTTTAATAGTGCTAAATGTTTGTCATATTTTATTGGTAAAGATTGAATAAGATAAGTGCTTTTACAATAGCAGTGCAATAAGTCGGTTTAAATCTTGTCAATTCAACCTGATAAATCTTTTCAGCTGAGGTGAGCAAAGGTTTGCAAAATCCATTATATTTTGATTCGTCATTCTGTTTGCCTTCGAGACAAAACAGCTCTTAATTTGAAGGACTTTCAGGCTTTGTCGACATGCCCTACACTGAACGGGCTCTCTGTCACCTCATTAAGCAGTTCATAAGCTTATCTAGGATTAGGAAAAGCGACATCAATCCTACCGCATTAGCATTTGTGCAGAGGTTTAATTCTGCTCATTTTTACTTAGGCTACTCTGATATGGAAGATGTCTCCATGTCCTACTTGGAGAGATCAGCGTATCTCCTTCATCACTCTGCCTCTAGCTCCTTTTCTAAACACTCAGCCTTCCAGTTTCCTCGTGCCATACTGTCCGTCGATCTCACAGGAGAGAGTGAGTATTTAGATTTGCTAATGTTAATGCAAAACAAGAAAGTTTTCTGGTTGTTAACAAATCTTTTTGGGGTTTTTTCTCAATGCTTATGTCCTTCCAGACCTATCAGACATTGACTTCTTAGAGGACTCCACCACAGAGTCTCTGCTATTTAGTGGTGATGAATACAACCAAGATCTGGACTCTCTCACAATGGAGGATTTCCAGGATGAAGAGGATGACTCTGCAAATGAGATTGTCCGTTGTATCTGTGAAATGGATGAAGAGAATGGCTTCATGATTCAGGTGGGCTTGTGTCAGGGTTTGGGTGGGAACACATTGTAACAAAAAACAAAAAAAAAGGTCAAATCTAAATAACCAAGAGCACTTTTATGTGCCTTCTTATGTTCTATTTAAACTATTTTAATAATATACAAGAAAAACTCTGTTTGGAAAATAATTTGTTTGTGTTATCGATTTACCCCCTGACTGAGTTTTAAACCAGTCGTTAACAAGTCTAATTCAATCGGTGTCACAGAAACAGGAAGAGGACGGGTTTAACTGTAAATGTCACAGAAGCGGCAGTTAGTCTTTATAAACAACTTATTAAAATGATTGTTTCTCATTTAGGAGATTTACTAGAGGAAGGTCCTGGTCCTGGAGATCCATCCTGAATTTTTCTTTTTATACTTGTTGAATAATAATGACTTTGAAATGGGATCTTAAACTTTGGGGAGCAGCTACATGTGAAATATGGGCACATACCCAGTCCACATGATGTCCATTTTTTGGTACCACTTGTTTTCATTATTTTTCATTCTGAGTACAATGTGGTGCTTTTGACTTGGAGGGGAACGAGTTATGCAATACAATTTCTTTTTTTTTTCCTGTTCAGTGTGAGGAGTGTATGTGCTGGCAGCATAGTGTGTGTATGGGACTACTTGAGGACAGCATACCTGACCAGTATATTTGCTACATCTGTAGAGACCCACCAGGTAATTAATTAGTGCACACAGTAAATACATTATATAGAAGACTTTCTAAATGTAGATGTGTCGGTCTAAAGGCGAGTTTACCTTTGAGTTAGTACGTTTTACAACATGTCCTGCTTGTGGATTTCATAATTTTCAAAAATGTATTACATTTTCTGAACTTATTTTTGTGCAACAGGACAGAGATGTAATGCCAAATATCGTCATGAAAAAGACTGGCTATACAAGGGCCACATGTACGGCTTATCTTTACTGACTGAGAACTACTCGCATCAGAACGCTAAGAAGATTGTGTCTACCCATCAGTTACTGGCTGATGTGTACAGTGTTAAAAAGGTGCTTCATGGTCTTCAGCTCAAGATGGACATCTTACAGTAAGAGGATTTATTGCTGAGTCAGTGTGAATGAGCGAGGACATATAAAACTATGAAAGAACAGCTGGTTTACTACATGGGCTAATCTATAGTTTTTTAGGTATTTCTGCAGGCATGTGTGGTCATCATGTGTAGATGTTTGCAGAGATGTCTGCTGACTTTTATGTAATGTGAACATGTGCATTAGGGGGCAGTATCTCATGTTAATAAATAGAATTTAGAGAGGAAAGTGTGTATGTAATAGAGCACCAATTAGGCTTCGCATTTTGGATTATTGCTCTTCTGACTAGTGTTAAGAAACCTAAGGGTAACAGACACATTTATATTTTTCAGAAGCCCTTACTTGTCTCAGAAGAGACTTACATTTATCTCATTCATACAACTAAGCAGCTATGACGTTAAGGGCCTTGCTCAGGGGCCCATGAGTGGCAGCTTAGTGTGGCTGGGATTTGAACTCATGACCTTTGGATCCCATGCCTTAACCTCTGAGACACACTTTCAGTGTTTGATAGAAGTAAAAATCTGTTTTTAAAAACATTTAAAGTGAAATTTGTGTTTTTTTTTTTTTTTTTTTGCTTACTTTCCTGAAAATGCTTAATGCTTCTTACTTTTGAATAATGTAGTTTTTAAATTTTTCTTACATTTTGTTGTTTTACTCCAAAAGGAATAAACACAATCCCAGTTTGCACTTGTGGGCCCGTTCCTGGGTAAACTCTGACGAAGACCAGCCTATGGGCGGAGTTCCAGACTGCATCATGTTTCAGCAGCACGTCAACCAGAACTTAAACCCTGACACCTATATCACCAGTGAGCACAGCTACCAAAAGCCTTCTAGCATGGGCCACCAACATAAACATGAGCAGGGCTTCCAGACTTCCTCGCAGACACTCTCATTTATACCAAAGGAAGAGGAGGTTAGTTTGATGGTCACAAGTGGGCTGCAAATCAATATAAGTGAGTCTTGGGGGTAGAAGATGTTTTAGTTTAGTGCTGATGTGATAACTTTGACCAGTCTCCATGCATAAAACATTACCTCTGCTTTTTCAGTTCATAACCTAACTCTGTAATCAGCTAGATATTATATAGGGATTATGCCTTTAAAACTTAACTGAATTGAACAAAAATGGATCCCACTCTGGGTGTAAATTCAGATGTTCTGGGTTTTTTGGGTGCAGGTTAGCAGTGCTATCTCATTGACTGGCTGTGTGAGTGAGAGCAGCTCAGGGCTCGTGGAGCCAGCCAGAAACTGTCTGCAGTGGCAGATGAACCTCCTTACACACATTGAAGATGTTCAGAACCAGGTGGCTGGCCGCATGGATCTCATTGAGAAAGAGCTAGATGGTGAGTTTGTCGATATAGTAAAGTATACCTTCGATAATAGTCATAAATGTGCTTGGTATATCAGGTCCTGCAAATAACTCCAGGCTGTGGGGGCTGAACCTGATTTCTTGTTACTGCCTGTGCAGGGTTTAACATGTTTCCTCCGTGTTTGCATGGAGACATGCTAGCATTTGGATTGCAACTCAAATTTATCCTAGATATGAAAGATTGCACAAATGTTTGTTGAGGTTGACTCCAGGATGTATTTCTGCCTTGGAGCCACTGTTCCTAAGAATCCAGTGTTCTTGACTAGCATAAATGTAAGAATAAATAATAATAGTGGTGTGTTTTTGTGCAGTAATCATTCTGGCCAACTGTATCAGCGGTCCCCAAACTTTTTTGCGCCACGGACCGGTTTAATTCCGGACAATATTTTCATGGACCGGCCTTTAAGGTGTGGCAGATAAATACAACAAACTAAAATGATACGTCCGACAAAAAAATGGTATTTTCTAAATATAATAATAAGCGTGAATCCACGGTGTTGTTTTTTGTTTATTTTGCTATCTTGGGGTTTTGAATTTCGCGGTAATGTATTATGTGTTAGCGGCCGGAGCCCCTTTAAGAAGGTAGCGGATGGAGGTAAGACATGTGACCGAGGCATCATGACAAGAGTGAGTCATAGACAGATGTGGTGGAGAGAATCCGGTAATTTTCTAAAATAAAACAGCGTTCAGAATCAGATAAGAAATAAAAGGGAAATAATGCAAGTTATTAATTCTTTCTGTGCGGGGCGGTACCAATAGACCCATGGACCGGTGCTGTTCCGCGCTCCGGACGTTGGGGACCACTGAACTATATGGTTAACCCACCTGACTCAATTCTTGCACAAGCAGTCTTATTAGAATAAAGTTCTTTAACCTGTGTTTATTTCTGTTTTGAAAATTTGAGTTGCAATCCAAATGCTAGCATGTCCCCATGCAAAAAACAAGGGAAACATGTTAAACCCTGCACAGGCAGTAACAAGAAATCAGATTCAGCCCCCACAGCCTGGAGTTACAAGGCATTTGCAGGACCTGCTATACCAAGCACATTTACCAAGCACAATTAATTCTGCATATTTATTTTTTATCTTGTCAACTGTTAACTGCTTATTTTGTTGTGTTTGACTTCTGCTGTGGGTTCAGTGTTGGAGAGCTGGTTGGATTTCACTGGAGAATTGGAGCCTCCAGACCCTTTGGCCAGACTTCCTCAGCTTAAATGGCGAATCAAACAGCTGCTGATGGACTTGGGGAAAGTGCAGCAGATGAGCACAATGTGCTCTGTGTGAGCATGCTCACAGGTTGGAGACAAACTCTTAAGGGCTGTGTGTGTTTGTGTATTTGGGAGGACTTTTAGGGCACAACAGCACATACCTGCAGAACCTAATGCACAATGCATACTGTTAAACACAGTTAAAGAACATGTAGACTATGATCCTGTGCAATGGATGTTTTTTCCAGTAAGAGAATTGTGTGACAAGCAACACCGTTGCTTCTAATAAAGGTATAAACCAATGCAGCGTTCAAGTGCTTACTGTCTCAACAACGCATGACGATGAGGACAATGTTCACGTTATCAGCTTACTCAACTCAACCTAGTATGTTTTCTTGCACCACTTGCATTCAGCAGATAATTGAAAATATGTATGAGAATAAAAAATACATAAGCAAAGTGGTGTTTTCCTTTCTATTTTTTTTTTATTATTATTTTTGAAATCTTTTATCAGAAATGCTTCTCAGAATAACAGCTTGTACTGAAGCAAAAATAATTAGGAGTGATTTATCAAACCATTGGTTTCTAAGAAGAAGTAAAAAAAAAAGAAAAGAGTAGTTCTTAAGTACTGTGTGTGTTTGAGTTACTGAAATGTATTTGGGAGGACGTAATATTTCGCAGCTCTTATTTGTAACACTTGAGGAATAAAATTGTTACTTATAAAAAAAATACAGAGACTTTTTCTTTGAGCCAAAGTTTTAAGACCCACACAAATTAAACCACCACCAGTTTATTTTGAGCCTGGATGATGCGATACAGAACAATCCTTTTCAACGAGTCAGTTTGTCCAGGCTACTAGTCCAGAATGCAAATATACTCCCCCCCATGTTCTCCGTTAATCTTGTTATCCAACTATTTGCTTCTGAAAAGCTTCAAGTGTCATTTTGATTGTCCTCAGTGCAGTAAGCTAGTGTAAAGCTGAAGGTAGATGCATTTAACAAGGATGTTTGTGCGGCTTTAGTTTGACATGTATATAATTGCTTCTATGTACTGTAAAGAGGAGGAAATAATACAAGGCATAGTAGGACAATATATACTTGAACATGTCTGTTTATTCAACATTTGTATTCATCTGTATAAAATGTGTTTGGATCTGAAGTTGATTTTGATGAGATACCAGCTGTACATTAGAGTTTATTTAAAATCTTGATGCAACTAACTTTATGTACTTCAATAAAAGATATTCTGACTATTTGCTGTTATGACATCATTATTATTTGCATTTTATGTGCTCTAGTTTTATGGACTGCCTTTGAATCGCCCTTGTATATTTTGTATTTTGTGATGATTCTTATCCTATATTACCCAGACCATGCATACAAATGCACATTCAGAAAGGGCATATTCTGTAATATATATAAATAAATTATTTTTTTATTTTTATTTGGTTAACTATTATTCTTTGCCACATACGAAGAATATCTCAGGGATGGACAAGGCGTGCACTTGAGTAAAAGTAGAGGTACACTAGGTAAAAACACTACTCCCATTAAAGTGCTCCATTTAAACTTTCTCTTGAATAAAAGTACAAAAGTATTTGCCTTTAAATGTACTTAAATTTTCTAATTACTATGATTTATTATGGCTCACACACACACACACACACACACACACACACACACACACATGATTCAAAGGTTGCTTTATTGTCATGACAAATTTAGACATTCGTGTTGCCAAAGCATAGAACATACAGACATATAACTCAGGAATAACAATATACTATAATAATACTGTATATAATATAGAATAAAATGTACAATATGCCATGATATAACTAGAATAAAATATAAAATATATAGAGTTAAAAAAATGAATAGTTAGAATAAATAAGAATAAAACAATTAAAGAAAAAAGATGTACATAATGTGTGTGTGTGTGTGTGTGTGTGTGTGTGTGTGTGTGTGTGTGTGTGTGCGCGCTGCATATACAAGATGACCTGGTCACACACTGTCCCTCACCTGGTGGCAGGTGTGTATGTATTGGGCTGCAAGTGTGCAGCTCTCGCTGTGCTCCCCCCAGTAGATGGCGCAGTTTATCGGGGGCTAAGATGGAGTTAAAATTAGGAACAATTTGATTCATTTTGGTAAAAAATTGGGTTTGAATGTGTTTATATTGGGTGCATTCAGTGAGGAACTGCAGCTTTGTCTCTACTGTATACAGTAAACACTGCTGGCACATTCTTTGCTTGCGGGGCAGACAGGACTGTCTGTGTTGCCTTGTCTCCATGGCCAGACCGTGTCCACTGCGTCTGTAACCCTAGTTTTGGATCAGTTACTGTGCTCAGCTTCTCTGTCACAATGTAGTGTCTGTTTAGAGCCAGATAATCCTCTGGAGTTGGGTTTGAGTTTCCCAGTAGCTCAGATACTTCACTCTCAGGGTTTGTGTCATTTGGTTTATTCGAACTGTGGGTAGTGTGTGCTGGTGGTAGGTGAGTGTGTGTTGGTATTGTGTGTGCTGGTGTGGTAGTAGAGCAGTGGCTTAAGACTAGTTGGATGAGGGGACTTGCTGTTGCTCATCTCTTGGTATTGCAGAGCTTTATAATGATATGATTGCGGGTTGCTCTCTTTTAGACATTTCCAGAATTTGATAGCCCTTTTTATGATGTTTAGGAGAAGCAGACATCGGTCTAATTCTGCCCTGCATGCGTTGTTACTGGTGTTTCTGTGCACCTTCAGCATTTTCATTTCGCAGAACTCCGCATGCAGGACCTCAATTGGATGTTTGTCCCATTTGTCAAATTATTGTCGTGCAAGCGATCCCCACACTTCACTGCCACACAGGGCAATCGGTTTGATCACTGATTCGAATATTTTGAGCCCGATTCTAACTGTAATTTTATGGTGTAGACAGTGTGCTTTTACTCTCAGTTCATTCACTGCCAGGTTGAACTTTCCAGATGAACTCATGTTTAGTCTGAGGTAGGTGTAGATTTTGGCACGCTTTATCTCATGAGTTCCTAACCTAAATGTGTGTTTAGTTCCCTGAGAGCTGGATCTTTTTTGGCCCAGGTCTGACAGCGCTGCTGCAGCAGGTCCAGGTTCTACTGTAAACCCTGAGCAGTGGGGGACAGTAAGACCAGGTCATCTGCATACAGCAGGAGTTTAAATTCTGATTGGTGTAGAGTGAGACCGGGTCCTGCAGACTGCGCTAACATGGAGGCCAATTCGTTAATGTAGGTTTTGAAGAGTGTGGGACTTGAACAGCAGCCCCGTCTCACCCCACATTTCAATCTCTCTCTCTCTCTCTCTCTCTCTCTCTCTCTCTCTCTCTCTCTCTCTCTCTCTCACACACACACACACACACACACACACACACACACACACACACACACACACACACAAACAATCTCCCACCGCCCCGACTCTCCTTTCCCAGGCTTTGCCGCAGTACAACCACGATGACTTAAAACTTCACTCCCTACACTATTAATTATGACTTATTTCACAAAATATAGTAAGATATCTGACTTTGAAATGTAGTGAAGTAAAAGTCTCCCAAAACGAAAATATTTGAGTAATGTACAGAATGTACAGAAAAAACTATTTAAATACAGTAACAAATTACTTTTACTTCGTTACTGTCCACCACTGGTATGTGGTGCTTTTTGTGCATCTAACATAAAAATGTGGTAAAAAATGAATGAGTAGACCTTACATAATTTAAATAATTACAAAGTAAAACATCCTAAAATTCTTAGAGTAACACACACAAATACAAATAAAGAAGAGACTATCAAATGTGATGTCTAGTGATTATACTGATGTGAAAACAGCCTGGGTCCATGACTTAGAGCAAATATACTGCAAAATATTAGGTGATAGGGGGAAAAAAATCATGAAATAAATGTAATGAATAAAAAAAAAGAGGGAAAATATAAACAAAATGAAAACGCATCTGATAAAATGTTAATCATCCCAAAAAAAGAAAAAAAAAACATTTAGATACAGATAAATAGATTTAGGTGGAAAAAATAAAGTCACACAGCACACACAGTTAATATGAAATTCTTTTGAGGTGAGAAATAGCACAACATGCATGAATAAAAATTGACACATGGATAAACTGCATGAAGATGAACATACCTGGTGGTATATGAGAACATCTACCTGACTAAACCCTTGTTCTGAAGTGTCTACTTTCATTAAAAAAAAAAAAAAAGTAAAGAAAGTAAACACTCTAAATTTCAAACTTGACTTCTTACTTTATCATGGTGTATGATCCTAAAGTGCTTAAAGCAGCCAAGCGAGCTTTATGTTTAAAGAGTGAACAGGTCAGAGACTTCTGAAGTGCTATTCAGCGATGACAGTGCAGATCCACACTGTATATAAAGCTATGATGTGGCTGCTCTCAGCAGGTATGTATTTGCATTGGAAAAGGAGCAGTTGCAAGATGTACCTCAATTGCTTTTTGGTTTTGCTTAGCAGCTTTTGTTTTATTCACTGCAAAATCTCAGGTAAACCATATACCTACTTACCTATTCTTTGATCGTTTCTAGGATTTTCAGTGACTCGGAAACCCTGAGCTATGGCATAATGCTGAAAGAAAGTGTTTAATGATGGACTCCACTATGCCTGTTATTCTGTATCAATATTCTGTTTTTGGGAACCTGCATCAGTCATGTGCTTGCTGAACCTCCCATTCCAGATTGAGTCCCTTTTTGCCGTAGCCTCTACTCTTTTGGGCAGGCTTTTCATTAGATTTTGTAACATGCCTTTAAGAATTTGTGAAAACTTGTTAGTCTCAAGAGCATTCGTGAGATCAGGGGTCTGTGCAGGACACTTGTTTTCTTCCATATTAACCTTGGCAATTTTGTGCTGAAGACCACCTTGGTTCCAATGAAGGCAAATTCTAACAAGTACAATGACATTCTTTACACTTGTATGCTGCTGACTTTGTGCCAATAGTTTAGGGAAGACATACAAGTGTGATGATGAAATGTTCTCTCCATATATTGTATATCAGGACATTAGTAGTGGTATAAGTTGATTCTTGGATGAACACTGTGAATATCTTTGCTCTAGAGTACCAGTTGGAGTCAGAGCTTCGGAGTCAGTGTGAACAGCTGAGAGCAGTTGGAGGGGCACAGCAGCAGGACGACGTTCCCCAGTGCTCAGAGGATGGTCGCTACAGGTGCACTAAATGAATTGGACTTATTTATTTATTTATTAAAACCAATGCTTATCAGTGATGAAAACCGATTAGAAATGCGGTGTATTAGACATGACCTGAAGAACATATGTGTTCTCTAGACATGTGCAGTGTAATCGTCTTGGAGAGTGTTGGTGTGTTAATGGAGATGGAAGTGAAATTCCTGGGAGTCGACAGAACTCATCCGTGGTGCATTGTAAGTGGTCAACGTCATAAATGTGCTTAAATCTAACCCTTATTAAACCTCAAATAAAATGTGGATCATCATCTAGGCTTTGCTATTCCTGATTTTCATTGCACACTGGCATTGTTTACACATGAACATAACCACACAATAAAATTGTGCCTCAGGTCTGACTTCATGCCAGCTACAGAGACAGAGTGCATTGCTGAACAAATACACTGTCCTGACACCTCAGTGCACAAAATCTGGTGAGTACCAGCCTGTTCAGTGTGATGGCGCTCTTGGCCAGTGCTGGTGTGTGGACCTGGAGGGCATGGAGATCTATGGCACTCGGCAGAATGGCAGGCCATCACAGTGTGAGTGGATTGTTAATTCAGTTACAGTTTATTTGTATGCAGCTGCATTTCACAGTGTGACTGCCCTAACTGAAAAGAATGTACAAGATGCATTTGCAGACTTCTTCTTCTTCTTCTTCTTCTTCTTCTTCTTCTTCTTCTTCTTCTTCTTCTTCTTTCGGCTTCTCCCATTAGGGGTCGCCACAGCGGATCATTTGTCTTCATACCCCCCCTGTCCTCTACATCTGCCTCTTTCAACCCAACTACCTGCATGTCTTCCCTCATCACAGCTATAAACCTTCTCCTTGGCCTTCCTTTTTTCCTCCTTTCTGGTAGCTCCATCCTCAGCATTCTCCTACCGATATACCCCATGTCCCTCCTCTGCACATGTCCAAGCCATCTCAATCTCCCCTCCCTCACCTTGTCTCCAAATTGACCTACATACGCTGTCCCTCTAATAAACTCATTTCTAATCTTGTCCATCCTCGTCACTCCCAACGAAAACCTCAACATCTTCAGCTCTGCTACCTCCAGCTCCACCTCCTGTCTTTTACTCAATGCCACTGTCTCTAATCCGTACAACATCGCAGGTCTCACCACAGTCCTATAAACTCTTGCAGATACCCTTCTATTACAAATCACTCCTGCTATCACTCTTCTTCACCCACTCCACCCTGCCTGCACTCTTTTCTTCACTTCTCTAACACACTCTCCATTACTTTGCATTGTTGACCCCAGGTACCTGATCTTCTCCACCTTCTCCACCTCTTTCTCCTGCAACCGCACCACTTCACTGCCCTCCCTCTCATTTACACACATGTACTCTGTTATTACTCCTACTATTAGTACTCCTATTACTCAGCAAGTACCTCCACCTCTCCAGGCTCTTCTACACCTGCTCCCTACTCTCACCACAAATAACAATATCACCCGCAAACATCATAGCCCATGGAGACTCCTGTTTGATCTTCCCTCTTTCATAGGGCTGTATTCTGTTTCTATTGTTCTAATTATACATTTCCTTAATTTATTTTACTGATATATGTACCATTTAAATTAAATGATTAAAATTATTCATATTTCATATGCAGGCACCACTAGGAAGGTCCTGGTGCCCCTTCCTGCACTGGTGATCTATTCACTACACTACATTAGTATAATATTGTGTTTGACCTTTACTCTCAGGCCCAGGTGCGTGCCAGGTGAGGGAGCGTCGTATTATTCATGGTGTTGGAGAGCCATCTCCTCCACAGTGCTCGGATGATGGGTCTTTCCTTCCTGTGCAGTGCAAGTTGATTAACACCACCACCATGATGGTTTTTGATCTGTTACATACCTTCAACAGGTGCGACACTGTGATGCACTGGAATGTGTCAGCAGTGATAGAGCATATCAGAAAGTTTTCTTCCTAAGAGCTGTCTGAAGTACAGTCCAGTTCAATTAAGCATTTTTTTACTCAGGTATTCCAAGCATAGTGCAGTGTCTAGACACATCTTCTTAAAAAGAAGACCTATTTGTTTGAGACTGTGAAGAACAGGGTGTCCAAACAGTTTCCCAAAGTGACCAGGATAAACCAAAATGTAACCACATTATAAAAAAAGCAATTCACCAAAATATTAGCATAAAGCTCCAATACAATGAATTGCATTTGAGTAGAATATTGCAGCAGGCTATCAAATGACACCTGTGGTGTTAAACAAAAAATTCTATTCATAAATTCAACCTTCAATTATGGACTCAGTATTAACACAGTTTGCTCCCACTATCAAGTAAATAAAAAATACAGAGCCACTTAAGAGAAAAGAAAACCACATTTAATATTTCCATATTATTCATCATAAACAACTGTAAATATATGTCAATGAAACATCAGTACCTCCTTGTACTGTAGTGTTGGTGTGAATTCTTTAACATTTTATTTCCACTGAGCATTAATGTGGTACCTGCATGTCTTAGATTTCCAGAGATCTTCCAGACATTTAGTGGTTTTAGAAAGGCTTTCCCTGAACTGTCAAGCTACTGTTACTGCGTTGACACTCGAGGAAGAGAACTTCCCAGCTCTGGTGAGACGAAACAGTTTATATTAACTCAGTAACACAAATCTAATTTAGCTGAAAATTTGCCACTGTACTTTTATGCAAATGTGACATATTTCCCAGTATTTGGTTATTTCGTTTTATCAAGCATTTCGTATAGTTTCCTAATTCTTATCTATTTACTGCAGGACTCGAGCTGCTCTTGAGTGATGTATATGATACAGCTTTCTCAGGCCAGGATGTAGGACGCTCCTTCTCTCAATCAAACATCTATCGAGTCCTACAGAGGAGATACCTTGCTGTCCAGCTGGCCTTGACCGGGCACTTTAGATGTGAGTTTAAATAAATTAATCAGTATATAAGTCAATCAAAATTACAAAGTGTGGCTGGACTCTGGAGATTGTAACAAAGCAATTTTGGTGTATCTGCTAAATAAATTACAATATCTGTTGAAAAGTTATTGAATAACCATTATGTCTTATATTGTAGGTCCAACCCCCTGTGAGACTGAGCGCTCTTCAAGCTTGCAGGCTGCTAATGTCTTTGTGCCTTCATGTGATGCTCGTGGAAACTACTTACCAACCCAATGCCAGACTAATGGACAGTGCTGGTGTGTGGACTCAGATGGCAAAGAGATCTTTGGGACTCGACAGCATGGACTTTCCAACTGTCGTGAGTTTTAAATAAAACATAGCCAGTTATGACAACACAGATATTTTTGGAGTTGTTGATTTTTACCTGTAGCAAGGCATAAATAATTCAGACTTTACTTGTTGTTAAATCATTGGCAGTGTTTCATGTTGATGTTTTTCAGATCTCTCTCTTTAAAGGCATCATGAAATTGTAATAGTGGTTATGAATTGTAGAATTTGATAACCATGGTGCTAAATGGAGCAGTAAAAACTTGGCCAGCAAAAATACTTATTTCTTTTGGTTTTTAGCCATGGCACAGATGTTCAAATTATAGGCCGGGTTATTGATCAAGAAACAACAATTGTACTCACATTAGGATGCCCCAGGAGTTTTTGCTTGCCAAAACTCTTGTGATCATAGTATGTCCAAAAAGCTTTATTCTTCCCACATGGTGTCTTTTGGATCTGAGCTGTTTTCTTTCTTGTTTATTTAGGCGCAGGAGCAAAAGACTGCCTCTCTGAAAGGAGACAAGCACTCTCCAGGCTTTTTTATGGTCCATCTAAATTCCTCAGCCAGAATAATGTATTTTCAGCCTTTCTGGCCAACACACAGAAAACCTTCTCTCCTCTTTTGCCATGCAGCCTAGAATTCCAAGAGCTTTTGGCCAAATCAGGTCTATCCAGATCTTTGCCTGAGTCAGAGCAGTTGGATGTTGGGGACATCCTTGCTGAGATTATCCATGGATTGTTCCCCACAGGAGCTCTTGCATTAAAGGCCCTGACCCTCACTACTAACCCTAAGAGACTCCAGGAGAACCTTTTTGGGGGCAAGATCTTGAAGAATGCAGGCAGTTTTAACTTTACTGGTACTGTTGGTGCTAGAGGGACTTTGAGATTTAGTCAGATTTTTAGTCAGGTTGGTTTGATCCAAAATGGTGAGGACCTTCTGCAGCTAGCCATGTTCTTTTCAGATGACTCTGAACGATTAAACCTCGATCAAGAAATCTCAGATTCTTATGGACGCTCCGTAAACCTTAAGCGCAACAGAGACTTGATCAAGCTTATTGGGACCATCCTAGAAAATGAGCAATTCTTTATTACACTACAACAGACGATTACCTTGCTCAAAGCAGAAGATAACACCCAGCTAGAACCAATTTTCCGGGCAGTGTTTCAAAATGACATTTGCAATTCAGCTGCTACCCCTACATCTCTGTATGTGCCCCAGTGCACTGAAGATGGCCAGTATCAAGAGATTCAGTGCCAGGGCTCTGAATGCTGGTGTGTTGATGGTAATGGCCTGGAGGTTATGGAGTCACGGTCTACTGGTTCCAGACCAAGATGCCCATCCAAGTGTGAAAAGGAGCGCAGGATGGCCATAGGAGTAAAATCCAGCCGGTCAGCAGGCTCTGAGGTGTTCATTCCTAAATGTGAACAAGACGGAGAATACGTGCCCTTGCAGTGCCTTGGAAAGAACTGCTTTTGCATGGACCACACTGGAGCTAGACACAACACACTGAGCTCTGGCATCTCTCTGCAGTGTGAGTAGTTACTCTGAATAAAGGCCATGACATGTTTGATTATAGGGCAGGCATAACAGAACAGGGCAGTTCATGTGAGGTAACATGGAGGGTAAACCCCTAAGAGAAGCTTCCATGGACATTGTAGACATCTGTGCACAAAGGTGTGCACAAAGGAACTCTTTTCACAGACTGCTATTAGGTGGTAAAATTATTATTAACGTCAAATAGCACTCTTGCTCAAATGAAACTATTACTAAACAGCTACTTAAATAGTGATGTGCTAAAGATAATGATGCTTAAAGAAAAGATTATTTGATTTGTCAGGATCATTTAGACAATTAATAACACCCATAGTTTTTTTTGGTTTGTCCTTCTGGATATGTAACTATACATAGCTTTAGTTTGTCTTTCTTTGCAAATCCTATTTAAACCCTCTAAAAGTGTTTTTCAACCAGAAAGGTTTGCATATACTATGTAGATGCTCTTTTAAGTAGCAAGATCCTAAAGATACTCAGTGTATTGTTAGAACTGCTGTAAGCTAATTATTATTTTTATTTTTTTCAGGTCCAACGGATTGCCAGGTTACTGCAGCCCAGTATTTTCTAAACACAGTCACTTCCATTCTGTCCAGTCCTGCTTCAGTAGCAAATATATCTGATGTCTACATCCCTCGCTGTACTCCGGATGGCAGCTGGCACCAGATCCAGTGTGATGGCCCTCCCGAACAAGTCTTTATGTTCCATCATGAGTGGAGCCAAGTCAACAATGCTGGGAAGCAGATGCCTGTATCTGAACTCATTAAAATTCTGCAAGAATACAAAAGAAATTCAGAAGCAATGAAATCATTCGAGGGCTTCATCCTTGCATTATTCCAGGCAAGACATCAGAAAGTGTTTCCTTCTTTGGCCAGGTTTGACACATTTTCAGAAGTTCCATCTGAAGTCCTAGAAGGCAATGCTGAAAATGTTTTTGGACCATCTGTTTTCCTGAACCCACTGTCCCTATGGAGACTTCTCAGAGGGGACACCAACCAGTATCCAGGTCCACTGTCAGATTTCAGCGCTCCTCTAGGTCACTTTGACTTGCGCCATTGCTGGTGTGGTGACCAGAACGGAGCCATGATACTTAGCTCCAAGGCTCCAGTCAACCAAATCCCAAAATGTGAGTATCAACCATAGGTACGTTCAACCAAATATAAATTCACTAAGTTTTTACAAGTATAACTACAATTTCTATGTGTCCACGGTTTTGCAGGTCCAGGGCCATGCACTCTGTCGTGGGATCAGAGCAATAGGTTCTTGGCAGATGCAGAGAGACTGATCTCTTTATCCAATAGCTCTCATATACCTGTGGGTTATAGCTTCCTCCTGGCAAAGAGTGTAAATCTGAGCTATGATGAGCTGCAGCAGGCAGCCAGTCATGGCTTTCAGATTTCAGACACTCTCTTAAGTAATACAAACTCTGCCCTGCACCTTGCAGCATACTCTAGTATGTAACTTTTGGTTTGATTCCATTTATATTTTACCTTTACATCTATTTTTACTGATGATACTGTATGGCTTTCTATTATATAAAAATAAAATATATGTGAATTTGCTCATTTTTTCTCCAGAACTATTTAATAGTTAACTTCATAACACTGAATCATAACACTGTTTGAACTGAATCAAGATAAAAAATAATGTCCATGACATATGGTAGTTTTGAATGATTTCTCTTTGCTCCAGCCCTTCAGTTTTACTGGCAGAGCATCCAATTGGCCAGTGGAAAAGACAGTCAAAGTCTGCAGTTTGGTTACCAGCCATATATCCCACAGTGTGATGCATTTGGCCAGTGGCTGCCTAGTCAATGTCATCCAAGCACTGGTAAGACAAGTTTCTAATCTCTAGCAGTTATTATCCATGTAAAAGCTGTTATTGTTTACAAAATTATATTTATTGGTTTGGTTCTTTTATGTCATTTGTAATCTTCTTTTAATGAGAATACAGTGTTCTTATCACCTGCTATTAAGATGCATAGAGCATGTGATACTAAAAAAAAAAAAAAACATACCAAAATAAATAGGCCAGAGTTATAAATGTTTCAAATTCCTATAATATTTCTGGCTGGATATTTTGTTTGTATCAGATATAGACATATGTTTAAAAGTCATCTACATTGTCATCGTTTCTCTGCAGGTCATTGTTGGTGTGTGGATGATGACGGAGGTTACATTATTGGATCTCTTACAAGTCGGTCCATACAGCCCCCACAATGTAAGTAATATACATATTATTTCCTTTGTGTTTAAAGCTACAGTTTTCTGTACTATTTTGTGCTGCGGATGTACAGCTGTAAACTTACTTGGTTTGACTTGCCATTGCACATGAGCAATGTTTATAGATACCATTAATCCATAGGGGTGTTAAAATCACAACAATGGATGTTATTATGTCATATGTGTTTTTAGGCCAAAGTACATGCCAGAGAGCACAAGCTCAGTTCAGTATGTCTGTCTGGAGTAAGGCATCCTCCAACATGTCTGTTTCCTACAGCCCATCTTGTGAGGAGGTGTGTTTATTTTTACCCAGACATGTTTATTCCAACATGTAAAAGTCATCCAGTTATTATTATAATTCAGGGTTACACCTGTGTGTGTGTGTGTGTGTGTGTGTGTGTGTGTGTGTGTGTGTGTGTGTGTGTGTGGGTGTGTGTGTGTGTGTGTGTGTGTGTGTGTGTGTGTGTGTGTGTGTGTGTGTGTGTGTTTGTGTGTTTGTGTGTAGGACGGTGATTTTTCTGTGCTCCAGAAGTATGACCCCAGCAGCAGTGTTGCCTTATGTGTCAGTCCTGCTACTGGAGAGGCCATCCAACCAGCCACACTTAGCCCTACAGGAGAGCTGCAATGTAACATCATTTAGTTGTTCTTAACACATTTTTTAGTTTACTGCTGAATTGATAAACACTAAATATATGTTCTGCTAATAATCAAAGCTACATTAAATATCTTTTTTAAAATGAATTTTAGATTTAAAATAAACACACTGAAATATAAAGTTCCTGTGCAGACAAAAAAAAAGGAAAAAAAAGAAATATGATTCATATTCTAGCTATAAGTTGGATGTTATCATGCTCTAGCTTTAGACACAAATGAAGCCTGGTGAGCTGACAGTTAGTAAAAGGACAGCAAGTCCGTGCTCATAATATCATAAAGCTAATAGGTGATTGTGAAAGACAAAAAAACTTTATAATGAAAGAAAAACAAGCTACAGAACATTTCAACCACTGTACTTCCGGATGTCTGCCCAACACTGTAAATGTCAGAGTAGGAGGGGGGATGGTGGTGGTGGGGGGGTTGAGTCAGGATTAATTCAGGCTCGTCAAATTATGTATGTCTGTGTTTTTTGTTATTTACTGCTAAAACGTTTATACTGTAGTTGGACTGTAATTAATATCACAAATCATGACCCACATTAACAATGATTAACAATAATTAATAGACATTCTGTGCCTCCCAGATGAGGATGGGATCGCTCATTAGGGCCAAACTTACAATTATACGGGAACAAACTTATAGACAGTAAACGTATACATTCTTTTGCTACTGCTTTATCTGTTTTAAGCTGCTATGAGACAATGTCCATTGTTAAAAGTGCTATAAAAAAAAAAGGAATTTAATTGAATTAAAGTATGACATATTACATTTTTACAAGGTCTATTTTTGGGCTATTTGTTGTGCAATACAGGCCCCAGTTGGTGTTCTCTTCAGGGGAAGCTGTCATCTGAACGTGAGACAGGTATTGGCTATAAACCAGAGTGTGTGGAAGATGATAAGATGTTCACCCCTCAGCAGTGCGATGAGGATTATTGCTGGTGTGTTTCTGAAAGTGGCCGGGAGTTCCCCTTCACACGCAGTCCTCGCTTAGTGAAAACACCTTCTTGCGACAGTATGCAGTTTCCACTTCTCTTTTTTTTAAGTTCTACTTTAAATATTAGCAAAGCATTTACATCACAGTTGCTATTTAAAGGAATCTGTAAAATGGCCCTTTTCTTTTGTTTTGTGTTAGCTCCTCAGTGCCCTCTTATCTTCAGGGTCTTTATATCCCATGGAGCTATTCTCTGTGGTAATGACAGTGTGGCTGAGAAACAGAGGCAGCGCTGTGAAGTTTTCTGTGACCAAGGTTATATAAATGCCCTCCCTGCCAAAACATTCTTTTGTGATCCTGTAACCAAGTCCTGGTTATATGAAGCTCCTCTGGCCTACTCCTGCCAAAGTAAAATTTGCACACAGTCATAAAACATAATTATTGTAAAGATTCGATTGCCACATTTTTTTTTACCCAGAATGCATTGCTTCAAAAACTTGCATGTTGTTTTTTAGGAGCTCAGCCTCTGCAGACTGTAGAGGTATCCACAGTGTTGCAGTTGTCTCTGGCAGAGGATCAGCAAAGCTGCAGTGTTCAGAGTTCTCTGCTCCAAGCATCCCTTCTGTTTAACATGAGAGCAGCAGGACTCTGCAGCTTACAGGTGCTCACTTCTCTTCACACACTTTAGGCTCTGCTGCAATTGTTCAGCTTTTAAAATATATATATTTTTTGTGTTTGATTGTGGTTTAGTTATCTTCCGATCTATACATCTCAATTTGTGATGAGTCATCTGTCTCCTTGGAGTGTTTGAGCCCGCAAAACCTCACTGCTTACATCACTTTTAAAGCTCGCATCTCTGATCTGCCAGTCAGCATCCTGCCTGATCTCCATGACATTGGTAAAAACAATGATACATATGTATCATTAATATATATCTTTTTATATTTCAAATGGAGATTTTAAAATTTAGATGTGAATATTCCATTTTGTAATAATATATTTCAAAAATCTTTACATTTAGTAAATGATGGCAGTTATTTTCTTGTTATATAGATATATAGATTTTTAGATAGTCTCTAGATTACATTGCATTATTCAAACATGGTTAGCTAAACTCTTTATCCCAGACACAGCTTAACTCTGCTTATGTTACTCAAAAGTTGAATCCATCAGGCATATGTACCTTTAACAGAGGTAATGGGGTCAGTTTTGGGGTAAAGGGATTTCAAACTGTTTT
The DNA here is from genome assembly GCF_946808225.1 of Silurus aristotelis. NCBI lineage: Eukaryota > Metazoa > Chordata > Actinopteri > Siluriformes > Siluridae > Silurus > Silurus aristotelis. Next base: position 25,403,329 of record NC_139574.1, on the reverse strand, counting down.
CAGTACAATTGTAATGCATCTCATTGGCACCCCTGTTCCTGTTCAACGAATTAAAGAGTAAAATTAAACCTATACATATTTTAAGCCCTTATAAAACCATTAGGCTACCATTAATGTGTGTTTCTGTTTAGACTCTGTGCTCAGCAGTCAGATGGATGGATTTTTGGCATTGATCAGAGATAAGTCATACCAGTCACTCTTCATCTTGGAGCATACTACAGCCATCTCCTCGCCTGCCACATTCAGCTGCTCTGCAGGCTTTCAGCTGCTCCCAGACTCTGGGTGTGGTAAGTTGACTTTTCTGCCAGTTTTTTTGCTAATCATAGGCCTACTCTGGATAATGAATGGGAAATGAGTGATCTGGTCCAAAACTGCCAGTTCTTATATTTATCTGGGTATTTTTGTATGGTGGTGTAAATGCCCTGAAAGTCCTTTCTAGCTGGATTTATAATGCAGTCCATGCTTACTACTTTTTAGTGTGTCCTTTTAAAATTGTACACAACCCCTGTCTTTTTGTAGTGGTATGTCCTGTTGGTTCGTTCTCCAGTGGAGGTCGATGTATTGCATGTCCACAGGGCTCATATCAGCCCAAAGAAGGAAAGGACCTATGCATTTCCTGTACTTTAGGAACCACCACAGCAACACTGGGAGCCTTCAGCCCCTCACATTGTAAGTAAAAGTTAGACATATTCATTGTGACCAGGTAAAGTGTATTTGATTAAACTCAGTCAATAATTCAAACATTTCTCTTAGTGATATACATTTGATTGTATATAAATGTTCAGACATTGCATTTATTTATTTTTTATCTTTGGTGTCAAGGTGTTTCAGAATGTCAGCAGAGTAAGCTTAACTGTACTGAAAAGGGGGACTTCCTTCCAGCCCAAAAGGATTTCATGTCTGGCAAGTGGCTTTGTGTCACTGTAGAAGGGAAGGAACTGTCCTGGACATCGGCAGATGAGCCAATCAGTGCAGAGCAATGCAAAGGTAATATACCGAAGCTTGGATAATGATGCATTTCCTTGAATTTGGAAATATCATTAAATAAATTGCATGTGTATATGTGTGTGTCTGTGTTAATGAACAGTTTTGGAGAAATTCAAGGTTGTTACAATATCATCGGTGTTGCTGGATTCTGTGGATGCTGTGGTGCTGCAATCTATTCCCTCCTCACAGCCACTGGAAACTCAGATTAGAAAATGTGTGCTTGGTAAGTGTGTGTCTTGTGCGTGTGAGTGAGACTGAGACAGTAAGAATGAGAGATTGAGAGAGAGAGAGAGAGAGAGAGAGAGAGAGAGAGAGAGAGAGAGAGAGAGAGAGAGAAAGAGAGAGAGAGAGAGAGAGAAAGAGAGAGAGAAAGAGAGACAGACAGCCAGAAAGAGAGAGAGAGAGAGAGAGAGAGAGAGAGAGAGAGAGAGAGAAAGAGAGAGAGAGAGAGAGAGAGAGAGAGAGAGAGAGAGAGAAAGAGAGAAAGAGAGAGAGAGAGAATGAGAGAGAGAGAGAGAGAGAGAGAGAGAGAGAGAGAGAGAGAGAGAGAGAGAGAGAGAGAGAAAAGGTAATACATACAAATACATAAGTTTTTCAATCATAACAATTTTATTATTATTATTATTTTTTTTTTATTACAACAGTGGAATGTTCAAGTTCTGTTATTATAAGCCCAATTACACACTCTAACTGCCTGTGTATTGCCATTTTAATTAATTCCAGAAACTCTAACTCTTAATTCCACCCACTAACATTCTTAACAATTTATATCTATCAAGGCAACTCCAATTTTATTATTATTATTTTTTACTTTCCTCTTTTTAGACTGTGCTAAAGATGACTCGTGCCAGTACGTTGCTGTTTACGACGAAGGAACTCAAACCTACTGTGACCTCTACAGCACACACACAACTAATGTTGAATGCAAGATCTCTCAGGAAGTAATACGTTCACATTTTTCTCACTAACAGCACTGCATTTTTCAGTATAATATCAAGCTATTTTACACAAGGGCACTCGAGTCAAACATATCTCCACACTGAGCACACAGAAAGCATTTACTCTGCACTTCAACTTAAATATTTTCAGTGCCTGTATTTTAACTGCTTCCACTGGAAAAACTATTAAAGCCAAATGGATCTTTCCTAATTTCATGGTCAGGACATTTTCCTCTTAAGTCTTTTTTTAGGAAACATTTCTCTAAGCTTTCAGGTTGTTATGTTTAAAAGTATTCCATGCTACTTGTTTATTTTTAACCAAATAGTTACTTTAAGCAGCTTTAAAGGAAACATATTGAAACAAATAAAATGGCTAATCATGTAGCGAATATTCACAAAGAAATGGTCAAATTTATATATATATATATATATATATATATATATATATATATATATATATATATATATATATATATATATATATATATATATATAACGTTCTTTCTTTGTTCTTTCTTAAATGGTGATTCTATAACTGTGATGGACAACATCAAATGCAAGTTCTGTAATCCACATTGACTTTGTTGTATTTGGCATTGCAGAGAAAAGGCTTTCTGGGAAATGAAGCATCTGATACATTCCAAGCCCTGAGCTGCATGTTGAAAGTCAAAGTTGGGGAGAATCCCAATCTCATAGTGCTTAGAAAGAAAGGTATGATATTGTACATGGATAATTGTTCTAGATAATTATTCTTATTCTTATTATTTGCTTAATAAATATAATAAGATAACCTATACACTATAAGGACAAAGGTTTTGTGACACACCATAAGATTCGTACATGCTTTTTGAACATCCCATTCCACATTTAGTCTTCATTTGCATTTATAATAATGGCCACTCCTCTGGGAAGATGTTCTACTAGATTTTGTAATGTGGTTGGGGAAATTTGTGCTCATTATATAAGCACTAGTAAAGAGTTAGTAAAGTAGGGTACTGATACAGGGTGAGATATTCAATAGGGGCAAGGTCAGAGCTCTATTGCAGGCCACTCAACAACTTTCAATGCAACCAATGTAAACCATATCTTTATTGATTTGGTTTTGTACACAGGGGCATTGTCATGCTGAAACAGGTTTGAGTCTTCAACTTAAAGTGAATGGAAAATGTTATGCTACTGCATTCAAAGACATTCTATACAGTTGTGTGCCTCCAATTTTGTGGTAACAGTTTGGGGAAGAACCACATTTGGATCACATGTATATGGAAAAGTCAATTGCCTCAAACTTTATATATAGAGCATATTCTTTATGGCATGAGGCAGTATAAGAACATATCTATGCTCTGTGCTTTGTAACATTGCTTACAGTTATATTAAGTTTGCTTTGTCATTCTCAGTGTACTGTTTATTCTTTGAAATTTAAACACTTGCAAAAGTAAATCTCGAGAATTCACTAGCTCACATATTTATATGCTAACATATTTCTGAATATAAAACAAAAAGGTACATTCTTCTTGATTAACTTGATGTACAATGTGAAGTGTATCAAGAATATTCTTTTTCTCTTGCTTGCCCTATTTCTACTTTTTTCCATACCAAAGGATATAAATTCAGCACCACCGGAAGGAAGAGCTTTAAGAGACTGGGTTTTCACAAAGTGAATTCTGGTGTATATCATACTCTTGTATTTGATGCACCAAGAGCATCTATAGATGATGTGCATTACTTCTGTGCAAAGACTTGCAGTGAGGAGAGCTGCTGTGATGGCTTCGTCTTAACCAAAATGTTCTCAGTGGAGGTCAGTTGTGATTTTAACTGTAACTTTAAAAAAAATACTAATACTAATACTAGTCTCTATTAGACTCTTAACAAAGTCTTTTAAAATGTTTTCAGTTTACAGAGAAGATTTTTATTTAAAAATATTACAAATTCACATTTTGTTAAATTATTTCACATTTGAGAAGTTCTAAATGTTAATCTGCTTATTTCTAGTCAGCTTAGACCAGTGGCGGGCTGTGCATTTGGTACCTGGGCCTTCAGTGGGGACTTACCCGACTTAATCCACCTCTTAAACCCACCACTATCACGTTGCAATTATAGAAACCATCAATACAATACAAAAACGCAATATAACAACGTGTGGCATTACACAGAGAGAGGCATTTCACATATGAAGGGTGAAAATCATTTTACTAAAGCAAGAAACCCAGTTAAGACAACTCCAAACCTCTACACTACCACCGCACCTGTGCCACCTACATCATCTGGAGCAGTTCAGAATCAATATTTGTCTAATAAAATTACCAAAACATTTAAATAAAATACAATCTACTCACCAGAGATGCAGACTTATAATTTGAACCGCTCCTCAGAGGCTGTAAGCCAGTGGTACCGCTCGTATTCACTGGTCTGGAGGTGGTGAACAAACCCTTTCCGGGGCTAAGACAAGCTAGCTATGTTCGGGGTTTGCCGACCGCTCCTAGCCGTCTAGCTTTTTTTTGGGGGATTTTTTGGTATGTCTGAGACCAAATCAATTTCTCTTCCTCCATAGGCATAAAAAAGTCTAACTCAGATGTGTTAATGTGTGCAGAGCACTACAGATGTGTTTTGCCAGTCGAACTTGGCTATAACAGTTTCCCTCCGACCAACTAATCAGGGGACGGAAAAATGCTGACGCTATTATGGGCCCTGTGAGGCAAATATGATTGGTTAAAGAAACAGACCTATTCCTTAAGGAGACTATGGTAAAAAAAAAAAAAAAAAAAAAAAAAATGCCAGCAGTACTGACTTTGAAGGTTCTGGGCAGATTAGATTGACATGGCAGCACATAGAGGCTGAAATCTGATTGGACAAAAAAAAAAAATCTAACATCCACATACACATACTGGAAGCAGTGCAGCCAAGAGAAACACCACAAAATTAAGATAATAAACTGTTGGAATTTAATTAATACAATTTAATAGAACAAATATTAAAATTCAGGTTGTAAATGTAGGTCAGTGCTTCTGATGGTGTTTAGGCCAGCAGAGAAGGCTTTGCTGGCCTGACCGCCCGCCACTGCCTTAGACACATTGTACACACATGCATTAGCTGATACAGACAGCAGTTGTTATAATTTGCACAAAGATGTGCCCGTCATTTGAAACAAGTAGAAACACTCTAATACAGGTAAAGCGTTGAAGGAGTGTGTCGTTCTGTGTTGGGATTGGCAGGATCAGTGATGTGCGGTCTGCTGAGTTTTCCTGGTGTGCTGCAGTGCTATGATGAAGACTGGGACGTAAGCAGCATAGCTTCAGCTAGCCGAACCTGTGGGGCTGGACTCCAATATAACAAACAGCAGAAGCGGTTTACCTTTGAATTTGGTGGACAGAATTTTATAATCAGTAAGACATGAAGTTCACTGTGGAATCTATGTACAAGCTTTTGGGTTTGAGTGCTTTTTAGCATTTAGTTTTCTGCATGGTTAATTGTGTAGTTTATACAAAAATATAGGTTAATTTATTATCACTTCTTTAATATTACAGTTTGTCATTTACAGGCTATAATGGTATAGATATTGTGCCTGTGTTGGAAAATCCTGTGTTGCATTTAGTTGAGTAGAATTGCTGTCTTTCTTCCAGCTGATTCAGCTTTGCCAGCATCAAGCAAAAACAAAACTGATTACCAAGCCAGTATCATCAGCTTTCAGCGGGTCTACCTCTGGACAGGTACAGAACCAACCTTCCTACAGCATACTTACAATATCACAAAGTACCTACTAAAGAGTATTGAGCTGACAGTATAATGTACAGCTTGAACACCACAGACTTCTGTCTTATTTGCCTTAACAGCCATACTTTTGTCTGCAGAGTCAGATATGAGCACAAGACCAAAGACTGATGAAGCCTGTGGAGGATCAGCACTTCTAGAGGTTTTTAGTCCCACTCTGTCTGGTATGAAATTTTCTAACATTTGTACTTTAGCTAAACTGTTGATTAGATGGCTGACTGGGTCTCCTCTTCTTCTTCTTCTTTCGGCTTCTCCCATTCTGGAGGGCATAAATGTTGTATTATAAAAAGGAATTTGTCAATGTGCTGTTTTTTCTAGTCTTTGATTAACACATTATGACCTTCTAGACTCAGTGAAGGAGAGTTTTGAGGTGCTTAATACCAATGAAATTAAGACTGACTCGATGAAAGAATCACCAAGCCAAAGGTACTGGGTCTTTAAACACCAGTACACTGCTGAAGAGGCTCAGCTCTGGTGTCTTAAACGTAAGCTTGAAATCTTGTTTAACACGTAAACACTGTTGAAAGCTGTGATGTGATACACTTTTAAATTAAAGAACCAAACATTTCCTTGCCATTGATGTGGTTCCATCCAAGCTATTTTATATGCATATGGTGTACCTTAGATTATATTTGGAATAAACAATTTTCAATTATTTATTGTAAAATAAGTACATGTCAAATTTACTAAACAGTTTGAGAGAGGAAAGATATTACTAAAGGTACAAAATGTGTTACTACTACAGTGACAAGAAAGAATGTGGTACCTTTGTTTCTGAGATTGTGCTGTGTGTTGTGTTTTCAATGTTCATATACATTGCAGGCTGTATGAAGGAGGAGTTTTGTCATGTAACAGATCTGCGAGATGAAGATACTGTGTATTTTACATGCCTGCTGTATCCTGACACAAGAGTCTGTGGAGCTTATGATAAACATCTGAGGCAGGCCTGCAGTCTGATATTGCCACAGGACCCTCAGACAGCCTACCTAAAGAATGGTGAGCTAAAACATATTCTGACCTGCTACACTGAGCCACATTTTATCAGTAAGCTACATTTCATGAGTGCTGCTCCTTTGTGCAGAAATGAGAGAGAGAATCGGATGTATGGTATATTAACTGTGCCCTTTGAAAAAAAACCTTTCCCAATCTGTTTAGATTTAGTTTAGAATCTGAATTGTAATAATTTTACATGGTTCTAAAATAAGCTCTTCCCACAACTCTGTTTTGGCAGAGGTCATAGGAGGTCTTTTTCTTTTCTGTATACTGATTAGTTTGTTTTGGTGCCTGTTAATTTTAGCAACTGTCCCAGCATTCAAATACTCCTTAGTTTATACAGCTGTGTCTGTTTTGCTCCTGGCCTCAGCAATGAGTGATAAAACTGAGAGAGCTGATCATGTGATATAATTTTTGAGTTATAAATGCATGGGCAGTCTGTACTAATAAGCCCCAGTGAATGCAAGTAGCTAAAGAATCTGGTGAAATCTAGTGTATACATGTGGTTCAATTTGGTTTTGCGAAGATAAAGTAGAACAGAAGAAAATTTTCACATTTCACACAGAAACAAAAGTCCTTATGTTTCTGTGTGAAATGTGAAAAAAAATCTTCTGTTCTACTTTATCTTGGCAAAACCAGATCACTAACTTACACAAACTTAGACCACACCACATGTATTCCTCAGTTCCTTAGTTATAACCCTGTTTTACACACACAATATTTTTCTCATTAGATATATAACCTGCATATCAAATTGAACAGAATTCAAAATGTATATACAAATTCATAAAATGAATACAAATTGATCAGATGTGCTCATGAAAAGCATTCAAAAGTAAACTTGTAAAGTACTTCACCAATTGAAGAACTGATGCTGCAAGTTGGATGTTGAAAAGTTAAGTTTGGTTCCTTTTAAAATTTAAATCAGAGTATGATTAATTATTAACCTGATAAATTAACACCCCCCTTTAGCTTTTAGTTTGGAGCTAAGTCATGGTAGACCTCATTTCCTGTATGTCATTTACAGACATCAAAACACTGAATAAAAAATCCAAAGTGCAAAGAAATTCCTTGGTTGTTTGAATGTAATTATATAAACAAAATCACAATGTAAAGGCCATCCTTCTCTGTAGGAATTTTTTAAGCATACAGTAATTCATTACCAGTATATTCAATGTTGCGTATTGTGTAGTTTCGGTTTGTTTGTGGTTTAAGTTTAGTTTTATAATTATATTAAATGTTGTACTGATATAATGTTGACTGTGTATATATATATATATATATATATATATATATATATATATATATATATATATATATATATATATATATATATATATATATACTGTATATACTGTATATACTACATAATATGAGATGTTCTTCTGGGTAAATAATTCTTCCTTTGCATTTGTGGGATGTCTTTATTTTGTCTCCAAGGAGAAAAATCTGTAATATTATGGAATGTATTACTGGCAGCCCCACAATAGTAGAGTTTTCCTTAACATGCTGAGTTCTTTCGGACACCAAGCATATTGATGACATGTGGTAGCAGACCTGATTTCTGGCATCTGCACTGGACTTCTTTAGGCTGTGCTGTCTGGTATCTCTAAAGTCTCTATGTCATGCTATGTCTAAATATCAAGAATATAAACATAGACATTTTTTTTTTTTTTTTAGAACATGGGACTTTATGTTTAAAGATTTGATTTGGAGAGGATTGAGAGTTGCTAGGACAGAAAGCTATATATATATATTTTTAATTGGGCCATGTTGGGATGTTGTCTTTTTTCCATTGGAATAATACAGATTACATAGAGATATTATTTTGTCATATGTGTTCTTTTTTGTTTCTATTGACACAGAACCCTGGAGCCTCAGTTTACTGAGTTTAAATGTTACTTAAAATAGCTTCCAGTCCTAAACTCTATTCCATCAACAGTACAAGCATTCTCATGCTGCTCACATACATACACACACTTACCTCATAATACTGTATAACATATTTTACAGTATGTGTCATTCTGATGTGCAACCTTTTTAAACTTCACTCTATCTAAGGTTTTCGAAAGAACAGTATTTTATTTATACAAGCACTGTTTATTGAATTGAATTAATCGGAAGACATTGCCTATTGTATGTAAAAGAACTTGCATGCTGATATTTTAATCACACTATTATGTTGATTTTGACAAATACACATGAAACTGATTCTAGCTTCCTCTCTTTCTAGTCAATCTAACTGGCAGTGTGAAAAGCTTCTACAGCCGTGTGCCTTTTAGAAAGATGGTGTCTTATTCTGTCCGTTACCGCGTTGAGATGATCAACAAGTCCATCACTGAAGGGTAAGTAAGCGATAAATGGATATAACTACAAATCTGTTTATGAAGATGACAATCAGGATTATTGTCCCCTCGAAACCACACGTGTCTAATAATTCTAAAATAGATTTTCATTACATTACTTATAATCAACACCAGTGATGAAAATCAATTTCTAATAAATAATGTTTTATTTTTAATGTCACTGATATGAACAGGTTTTTTGAATGTGAGAGGCGTTGTGATGAGGATCCTTGCTGTAGAGGAATCGGTTATGTTCAAGACACTGGCGCATCTGGTATAAGCAGATTTTTCAGTGTTTTGTCTAAGTTAATGAATGCATACAGTGTGTTTTGAATAGACAGAATACAATTAAGCACATCACTCTTTTTCTTTCTTTGTCTCTCGTTATTTCTTGGTTTAGATGCTCAGTGTCTGACTTTGAATAGTTTGGGGATTCAGACATGTGGGGAAAATGGAAGAACTAAATGGAGAGTGCAGGATTGCTCTCCATCTAAAGTTAAGACTGAGGTCCACCCCTTTGGTTGGTATGAGAAGCCAGGTATGTGAATGTATGCAGGCAAAACTGTGTGTTTTTGCTTTTGTTTGATTTATTCATACAAGTAGTATCTCACTCCCATCTTGTCACATATAGACACGTTCTTCAGGATCCCTTTGCGTAACTTTTTGACAAACTGGGTACGTAATGGTTGATGTAATTTTTTAACGTGCGAGGATTCCCACAGATTTTGACTGCTTTGGTGTCATCTTTTAACGTGCAGGGGTTCCCATAGGCTTCTCTAGAACTCTGAACCGGAGCCTGTGGCGTTAAAATTTGACCTGTTAGGTAACAGACGGCCCTGAGGTCATATTTATTTAGCTGTCCAACTGATTTTTGATTTTCAAATTCTCTTGCTGTCTGATATCAAAGTGCCGTCTGTGAAACAGCTTTCAGCAACACAATCTCACTCCCAAATAATCCTAACCCTAACCCGTTCTCACTAACCATAATCCTAAACCTAACCCTGCACGTTGAAAAATTACGCCAAAGGGGTACCCAGTGTGTCAAAAAGTGACGCCAAGGGATCCTGATGATAGTGTTCATATGTGATGAGTTGGGAGTGAGAATGTGTAGACAAGTATATAAAAGCTTTTGAAATGTTATGTTTCCTCAAAACATTTATATTATTATTGTTGTGACATTTACCTGTAGTACAGACAAGGTCATTCTGCACTCTACTAACACTGTGTATATTTTCAAACTCCCGTGTTTTTAGTCAATCAGTGGACAGAAAGTCCTGGGATTTGTCCTTCCTTTAAACTTCACTCTCCCTCAAAAGTCGGTAAGAATCGCCATTTTTTCAATAGTTTAAAAGCACAGCATGAGATTGGTACAAATCAGAATTGCACTGTGTGTTAGTTTCACTTCAGTATTACTCACCAGTAGCAGCATTTTTATGACGATTTTTTGTTTTGAGATTTTATATATAACATCTTTCTCAATCACACACTGCAGCTGCATTTGACCCTCAACAAAGTCCCAATATATATAAAATTTCTGTGCATAGTTTATGTTACGCATAAACTATACACGCAATTATAATATAACTACAGTTAATATGAGTATTGCAGAGAGATCACTGGAGTATTTGTAGCTTATATACAATATGTCTTATTTAAATATACACATTAATCAATCTTAGTACGTAATCAAATAACTAATAGTACTTATTCAACATTCACAAGATCTGTCCATAAGAATTATGATTACCTGTGCCATTACATTGTAGGTATTTACAAGTATATTGCATTCATTTTAACACTGTTATTTAAGCTCATTTTGTTCACTGTCAAAGTATTATACATTATATTGTAGTTACCTTTAAAATAAGTGTACATTTTCTAAATAAATAGTCTGCAGTATTCAAAAATTATGGAATGTTTGACATTTCTTTTGAGTTATACAATTTTTTGCCTTTTTGCAGTAAAAGTAACTTCATAATGTAGATAACTACGTACACTCTCATACAATAGTAAACTAGCAATTTATGCAAATGATGACCAATAGCCTATCTGTACTAAAATACATGTGTACTCGTAGCACATTCAGATATTCTACTATAATCCATGTTATAAATAGTATGGAAATATGTTAATGTATATTATTATTCACAGTTAATTTGAAAAACTGGAGACTGCTGGATGACTTGAATGTTGTGGTGGACCCGTCGATGTCTGCATTCGACATCATTCATTTTAGCAGAGATATTGCTGATGACCTGGAGAGAGTCCGTGACTGGTGTCTGGCTGGTGAGACTTCCTTAAATTAAATACAAAAACATACAAACAACTCCGGTAATCAGCAAACACAAATATGTGTGTGTGTGTGTGTGTGTGTGTGTGTGTGTGTGTGTGTGTGTGTGTGTGTGTGTGTGTGTGTGTGTTATCTCTGCAGCATGTGAGGAAAAAGAATCCTGTTCAGCTGTGTCTTTGGCCAGTAAAGAGTCAGCAGTGAGGTGTGTGATGTACCCAGACACTCATACCTGTCTACCAGCCTCCAGTGGTCAGCACTGTGTCCTGCTCACTAAGGAGCCTGCCCAGTATGTATACTTTAGAACTGGTGAGTATAATGTTCTGGGAAATATGGCTAATAACAGTTGACAATATACAACTCTACAGATATCAAAGAATGGATATATTCTGAGAAATCTTTATAGAAACATCCTTTACAGTACAATGTTATGTTTAAGTCCTAAGGAAACAGTTAACCTCGGTGTCTATCCCTGGCCATGGAACACTCCTTGGTAAAAATGAGATCAAGTTGATTGGGACTGACAGCAAGAGCGTGACTTATTTTCTGGGTGTTCCTTACGCGAGTCCACCAACTGGTGAAATGCGTTTCACGCCACCAAAGCCAGCTGATTGGACAGTCACCTGGAATGCCACATTTGCTCGGTGTGTGTTTTCTCCTGTTTCTTCATGCTGTATTTTAATTTGAGTTGCATTCACATAGTGGGAATTTAATACTGAAACTGAAAAACGCAACCCCACAGTTATGCAATATTCAAATAGGTGAAAGGAGGATCAGCTTGCGCACATTTAGGAGACACTGTGCATCACAAAGACTATATTATACTTAATGTGAATTATGACAATAACAGATCAGAGCTTTGTTAGATTTAACAAGCAAACTGTCGGCATAGTGTACAAGCATGGGGTGAAAAAGGATACATTCCATGTGCATAATTTGATTTCATTAATGTCAGCAAACAATATAAAAACTATTCAAACAATGAAGCTAGAAATATTTAACTAGCAATATGCCAGACTTCTCTTTAGACTGCAGTACTTTGCATCTCCTCATTGATAGATCGTTATCTTTGTTTTTTTGTTTTTTTTTGTGAATTCCTTCCTGTTTTTATATATCAGATACCTTTAGGCAGCAAAAGTAAAAATGCTCTTTTCATCATAATCTTTTCTTTTCCCGAATTTTCATGCTTAAAGGCAAGAAAAAGGCTTATGTTTAAGTGTGGCAGTCTCTCCTTCCCTCAAGAAAAATCTGACTGTCTCTGAGGCATGAACTATGTGATTTGCATAATCTGAATGTGCATCTTGAAAATCATTCTGAGCTCTTTTTTTACTTAAGCTGCTGCACTGTGTATATGGCCCTGGATGTGTTGTTTTGCAGTTTCTTGTTTGCACTTTTTATGTGGGTGTAATTGTTGTAAATGTTTCAGGCCCACTTGCCTTCAGCCTGGTGACACTGATAAATCCAGCTCCAGTGAGGACTGCCTCTACCTCAATGTATTTGTACCCAGCAGTGTGGTAGGTTCTGATGCCACCCCCCCCTTTACACACACACACAGACACACACAACACACACACACACACACACACACACACACACACACACACACACACACACACACACACACACACACAAACACACACACACACACACACACACACACACACACACACACACAGAGGTATATTTACATGCACCCGTTTCCATCAATTTTAACGAATATATATACAAATTGAAGAACTGTTTATATGTCCCCTAAACCTTGCAATCCATTTCTGATATTTATTCATACATTTATTTTGCACAAAATCTCAGATGAATTAAGATGTTAACCTGAAGGAGTTTCGATCTGACTGAGCTACAAATCTGTGTGTGTGTGTGTGTGTGTGTGTGTGTGTGTGTGTGTGTGTGTGTGTGTGTGTGTGTGTGTGTATATATATGTGTGTGCTACAGAAGCAGCCAGCTCCAGTCCTAGTGTTCTTCCATAATGATGGCTCTACTTTCCTAGATGGCTCTTATCTTGCTGCTGTAGGAAACATCATCGTTGTGACGGCAAACTTTAGAGTGGCTGCTTTCGGATTCCTTAGCACAGGTACTGTACACTCCAGCAACACTTTTTTTTATTTTTATTATATAGCTTTATTTTTTATTATTTGTGTTTTATTACATAGTAAGAAGCTAGTCTGTTCCAGACAACACTAACTTTCTGTCTTTTCAAGAATGCAATGTTTTAAGTGCAAATTTTAGTGTGGATTATTATGTAATACTACAATACTGACAATATAATGATAACCAATATATAAACAAATCTGAATGTTAACGAATGAACGTTAAATATGGTATCTATCTAGTTACAGATTACAGGATTGTGGATTATAAAAACATGGTTGCATGATTACAGGTTCCAGTAGTCTTCCTGAGAACTATGGGCTGCAGGACCAGGCAGCGGTACTAAGATGGGTACAGGCGAACATTGCACTCTTTGGAGGAGACCCCTCCAGAGTGACAGTGGGAGCAGATAGGAACGGTGCAGACATTGCCAGCCTTCATCTGTCTTCATCATTATCCTCATCTCTGTTCCACCAGGCTTTGCTTATGGTAAGAGTCATTAGAGGATAGTGCACAAGAATAAAGATAAAGCTTTGAAAATAGAAAATAAACTTATTCCTTATCATCTGTGCCTCTGGGTTTATAGGTTTTAAGTTATAATTTTTTTTTAGTATTCCTCCTCTTCATCTTCCTCTGTAACCATACTGTACTCTTGTTGCCTTGGAAATGTATTGATGGATTTCCACTTCTTCCCCCTCCAACTATGCCTTTTTTTCTCTTGCACTCCCGCCAGAGAGAGATAGGATGATACACTGTCTTGCACTCCGGCACTGAAGTAAGATTCCCGTTGTGCAGAGGAGGTGGTGATGTTCTGCTGGTCAAGCTCCATTCTTAAAAGAGATTAATAAATTTGTACATTTGGCATAAACTCACTGGCATGTATTTAATTGAAGATTGGTTGTGATACGATGGGTTCACTGAGTAATCAAGTGGCCAAACAATGATTCGTAGATGATTGCACTACAATTCAGACAATAAATTGTCTAAAGCTCAAATGAGTAATAGACGTAATAGACTAATTTTCCAACAACAGCCCATCTTAGCTAATGATCAAGTTAAGAGAGTCTTGTACCTGCGCACTGCTGTCTGGTTAACGTTGTGAGATCTCACTATAGAAGACTGAGAGATGCGTACTGGTTCAGGGGCTACCAGGCAAGGGCCAGTAAGAATACAACACAAACCATCTGCTATGTCTATGTATGAGGAAGAAAAAAAAGACATCCATTTATTGAAATGCAACTACACGATTTTTACTTTAGTTTTTGTTCATGATTGTATCATTTTGTCAGCATTACCAGAATAGTGGTTGACCAGGTCCTCTAGGCATTGGAATGTTAGACGTGGAGAGATGAAGTACCAGTTGTTTGGCAGACGGAGAATCCGGTAATGCATTATAGATCTGTGGCGCACAGACAAGCTATACACACCTGCAGGACCAAGGCAAAGTATTCACTTTACATGCTCTAAAGCCGAAATTAGCAAGCTGCAGACACTTTACCACATAAAATCGTTTCACCTCTTCGGCTCTCTCTAATCATGAAAGACCCGACACGATTTCCAGGCAGCTGAAGCAGCTCCTCTGCTTTTTGTCTTGCAACACCTTCAAACAGCCACCTGAATACAATAGGGAGGAAGTGTTAGTATTTTATATATATATATATATATATATATATATATATATATATATATATATATATATATATATATATATATATAGTCCTTTATACTGAATAGAAAGTGTGATAAGAAAACAGAAATAGCAGCAGAAACATTAAAAAGGAAAATAATGCATTGCTGTAAAGATAGTGTAATGCTTATATACATTGAAACAAAATTATCCTAGAGCCAATAATTTAAAATTAGGTTCCTATAAAAAATTTTAAAAGTTATGGTTAAAAAACCAACTCATAAAATCTAAAGTGAGAGCAATAACAAAGTAAACAAAAAAAATGATATGAGAGTAAATTAAATGATTAACTGGCACCATACTAAAGTTTCCACATTTTCTATATTTTATTTTTCATATTATTAATAGAAATTTGTTTAATAGTAAAATGGCTCCTGGATGCAGTGATCTTACATATTATAACATAAACTCACTTCTTAATTAGTCATCATCACCATTCATTAAATTTCACTCACCCATGGTAAACCTTAGCTACATGGCAGCGTGGGATGTAGTTTTCCGCTTTAGTCTGAAGAGAGTAAACCTTCACCCAGTAACCCTCACTGGGAGAAGAAGAACAGAAAGGGTGAATAAATGTCATGGCCTTCGGAATAAACACTTAAAATGTATATTTTAAGGCTTTTTGGCAACACAAATACTAAAAACCTTTAAAAGGGTCCTCTAAAGGGTCATATGAAAATAACAAAGAGTTGGCTTATAATGCTTCATGTTTTTGTAAAACTCAATTGTAATAACCACTTATAGAACCCACCGATGACTGGTTACTACAATAAACAATAAAGGCCACATTTAAAGCAGCTTCTACAAATTTCAGCTTTGGAAATTGGGAAATATTTAAAATAATATATCCACAGAAGGGCTTTATGGGGTTATAAAGTAAATGTTATAAAAAATACAACAATTAAATGGCTGGTGAAAAGTAATGCAAAAATTAAGGAAAACTGAATAAAATTGCCAAATTTAAGGTCTGAAAACAATCATGTGCAAAAGTAAAAATAAAAATGAAGTGAAATCAGCTGTCACGTGAGCTGCATAAACTTCCTGCAAAAGTGTTGTGGTAAGCAGTGTTAAGCCTTAGCTTTAGCTGAGCAATCGACATAACACAAGCCTTTAATATTGTTTAGTATTACCATGGGTTAGTATAATTATTAATTAATAAAAAATAAATAATACTTAAAATAAATAATAATAAAATAAGTAAATAAAGTATATAAAATACATCATATAAAAGAAATAATAATAATAAAATCAATAAAAAATATTTATCATTTAGCCTAATTTAAACACTGCTAAATTTAGTCACTAATTTTTGTTTTAATTATAAAAGGAGATGTAGACTATTGTACAAACACTTGGCCTGCCGCATCAAATTAAAATCGACTGCAATAAAAAATATAAGTTGAACCATCAGCAGGTCAATTTCATGCTACTTGTGTTCAATTAAAAAGCGCTTTAGAGATAACAGCTTGTTAAAAAACAGCTTTTACACTTTTATAAAGAAAGAAAAAAACTAAAACAGACTGCGTCAAAGATATTTGGATGGATTTGGATGGACTGACGTAAAAGGTGGCCCATTATGCATGGAAAATCTAAATCTGAAAAGATTATGCAAATAAGAGTCAGTAGACCATATTAACTAAACATTATTTTATCCAGACTCTATCAGTGTAGCGGCTTACTTTATCTTAACAATATGCAGTATGTTAAAGAAAATATATATTGTATTATTTGTGTAATATATATTATTTAATTATTATTTGATGCCAGGAAATCTAAAAAAAAAAAGCATAAAATGACAAAAAATAGATCATCAGTCTGCATTTGTGTTACGACCATTTTGTTATGATCGCACTTTAATAAGAACATGTTAAAGAAATTCACTCCATTTTTCAGAGCGTTCTTTTACACATGAACAGTTGTGAAAGATGCTAAAGATAGTTGTGAGAGTACTCACTCTGATACGAGTCTTAGCCAGTCTCCTGTCCTGAACAGGGGCTCGCAAATTGTAGGGGGAGGATAGTCATTCAACACCACTGCTGGCTCCTTATCACATACTGTTAGACAAGAAACATACTTTAAGCACATCAGTGAGAAAAGCATTTTAAATTATATAAAAAACTTGTGTGTTGAATGCATTGTTATGTTAGGTGTTGTGTTATGATGCTTTGTTGAGGGATCTGTTATTTTGTTTTCATTTTTTTTGTTTTGAATGTAATTTGATAGTTTAATTACTTATTGGGTAGTATCAGAATGCAGTATGTTTGTTTAAGTTAAACATAATTACATTTTGGCCTTATTTATTGTAGAAATATAATTTGTCATACAAAACACTTTTATGTGTATATGTATTTTCTGTCCGTAATTCCATTTGTATTATAGTTTTAATTATAATTTACTAATTGTCTAACCTTGTGATGGACATAAGTGTAGTACAGTAATAGACAGTATTAAGTATTTTTTTTTAAGTATTTTTATTTACTTTACTACATTTGAATGCATAATATATAACTTTTTACTCCACAGCAGTTCAGGAAAACATGCTGTTTTTCTCACGTTTGAAAGACTGAATTCATTAAATTGCATTAAATGAAAGTTATTATATATTATTTTTAATAACTTTTTTCATAAACATTATAACACTCAATAATCATCTTACCTCTTGATGGGAGATTGGCAGAAGTTGTAGTTTGTATGAAGTCCTCTCTAGACTTCAGTATCGCCTGCACATTACCCATTAATCGAACTGATTTCCAAATGTGGCAGTTAACCAAGATTCAGAATATCCATGCAGTTGCTATCTTTTATTCAACCTTTGAAAATAGGTTTTACTAACATGTCTATAGTCCAGCACTCGGTGCGGCTGCTTGGCTATTTGTACAGCTAAAAGAAGAGTTGACTGTGACTGTAGTCGATTAGAATGGGGAAGCTGCTCACCACATTTTCCACTCTAGCAATGTACAAAATAGGAAGTGTTGATAAAGCTGTCAGAAGTATGCAAATTCACACATGCATTGCTGGTAAAAAAATAACTATAAATAGGTGATAAAATAATTAGAAATAACCAAACCCTTCTGTGAACATTTCTGCCTTTATTTAGCATAAATATAAAATCAATGGTTTGATAAATGTTTTAATATATAATGAAATGACCCATCCAAACCTCCGAACATTGCTTTAAAACATATGTATAATCGAAATTTGGTGTAGTAAAATGGCATCTCTGTGTATGTATTCTTTTAGGGTGGCTCAGCATTTTCCCCAGCTACAGTTATGAGCAAGCAGAAAGCTCAGGAGCAGGCTGTATCTCTGGGTTTCGAGCTTGATTGCTTGTCATTAGATCCTGCACAACTACTAATCTGCTTGAGACAAAAATCTGCTGAGAGCATCAACGCAGCACAGACCAAGGTCACTTACCTGTTCTAACACTTTAAATACAGTACTTACTAATCTTAATGTCCTAGCTAATAATTAAATTTAATAATTGACATTTGTGTGTGTGTGTAGTTATTGGCAGTGAGTGGACCCCTGCAGGCCTGGTCTCCAGTGGTGGATGGTGTGGTGGTTAGGGAACAGCCATCAGCAGCCCTGAGCTCTGGACGCTTCCATAGAGTGCCACTAATGCTGGGCTCTTCTGTAGAGGATGGTCTGATCAGCCGAGCTAAAAACATCAAGGTCAGAGCAAGCAGGATTTGATCACATCAGTGCAGTACCCAGTGGTGTACAGAATGTAGTATTTTTATTGCATTACTGTACTTTAAAGCATCTGTAATTTATAGAGTATTTGCATTTTGGGAAACTTTTACTTTATTACATTTGAATGCATAATTTCTGTTTACTTCACAAGAGCTCAGAAAAGCATGCTTCCTTTTTACTAAGGACTAAATACATGAAATTAAATAAGCTGCAGTTTCTTACTGTATATATATATATATATATATATATATATATATATATATATATATATATATATATATATATATATATATATATATATATATATATATCAGTGGCGGGCCGTGCATTTGGTATCTCTGTGAGGCAAATATGAATCTGATTGGTTAAAGAAACAGACCCATTGGTAATATTCTCTATGGGAAATGGGCCAGCAGAACAGACTTTGAAGGCCCTGGGCAGATTAGATTGACATGGCAGCACATTGAGGATGAAATCTGCCAAGAGAAACGCTACAAAATGAATAAACTGTTGGGAATAAATTAATACATTTTCATGGAACAAATATTAGAATTTAGGTTGTAAATGTAGGTCAGTGCTTCTGATATTGTTTAGGCCAGAGAAGGCTTTGCTGGTTTTATTATTTAAGGGGAGATTTGTAATTTTACTCAAGTACATAAATTATGTACTTTGTATACCACTGAAAGTACCATGTGATGCTTTTATGTATTTACATTATATTGTGAAAAACTATACCTTCCTCTGTCTATCGCATGACTAGAACTTTGAGCAGCTTCAGGGGAGAGCAGACAGTAAAACTGCTTTCTATGAAGCATTGTCCAATTCACTGGGAGGAGATGAAGCCAACAAGTTTGTGAAAGAAGCAGCTACTTGGTTCTATTCTCTGCAACACTTTCCAACTCCCTCTGGCTACAGTGTCTTCTCCCGTGCTCTGGAGAATGCAACGAGGTGAGAATTCAGACAAGTCTCACAGTGATATCAGAATAGAATTCAGTTGTATCATGAAATGGGGAAGTTCAGTGAATATTATATACATTATAGACTTTATAACAGATACTTATAACAGAGACTTACTTATTCTATTTTAAAGCTGGTGTCTATTAGATTCAATGCACATTCAGAGGATGACACAAGAGGATTGACAGTCATGTCATGTGCATTACATGCCCAAAATATCAGTGAAGCCACTGGTGTACTAGTAGTAGTAGTATCTGGTTTGGGGGTTCGGGACACATACAAGGGTTGTTATCAGCTAAAGATGTATTCATTTCCCCAGTATTACTAAAATTGTGTCTCAGATGACATGAAGTATGCATCCAAAAATAATCCAAAACAATCTATGCAGTTAAAGCTGTGTGTTGTTGGCTTTCTGGAGAACATGAAGCTCCCTAAACAACTTTTTGTGATACTTGTGAGATGCCAACACTTCAACACTTTGGTGAGAAGGGTGTATTTTTCTGGTCTAACGGAAGGAACTTGCCACGCTGAGTCTGACTGAAATAAACTAAGTGTGAGTGAAGTTTGACTTCATCATTTGTGAGGTTATTCAGCTATTAATAGAGACAGATATGTTTATAAAGTTGGGTTTTGTGTTTTTTTATTGCGTGACTGTGTGCCTGTGTGACTTTTGGGACACCCTGTGAATTTTAGTAACTGCTCATACATTACATTTTTTATTTTGAATCAGTCAACTGAAAGCTATTGTTATGTGAAAGATGGAAAGTCAGGGTGTGACTTTGTTGCCCTATTCCGCCTACATAATAACTAGTGTTGGATGTAGCATGAACTACGACTGAACCACACATACTGAAGTGCACAGTGTAGCAACCAGCAGCACCACAGTGTTTGTTCTTGTTATTCTAACAGGTACTGCATATAGCTATGAGGTGATATTATAATTTGTACTCTAGTTAACTGTGGTATTTTAACTCACGTAAAGAGTGTCCATGTCTTTGACACAGATTATGTCAAATATTTGGCAGAACCTTAATTTTAAACCGGAACCGAATAAATATTTATATCTTCTTTCTTGATCATTGTTCTTTGTTGAGTCAGAACACACAATTTTGAACTTTTGAAAACTGTTTTTAAAAATCACTATTTTATCATTCCTTTTTTACCAAATGTGGTGCAAAATATAGATCAGACTGAGCACTTATTTAATCCTTTAGATCCCTTTTTTGGCCATTATTACATGTTAAATAAGCCAGTGCCACTGTTCACTGGAATAAATAAGTGAAGTGTACTGTATATAAAAAAAAAAATATATATATATATATATATATATATATATATATATATATATATATATATATATATATATATATATATATATATAGTGCAATCTATTAGATATATATTTTTTTTACACTCACAAATTTGCTTTAAGAAACACAGCAGATACAGGCTGTGAACCTGAATCTTTATTAAGTTGTTTTAGTCCCTCTCCCTTGCGTGCTTGCACAAACAGGATGCTAACTTAATATCATTAACCAACAAATCATGTCTTTTCCACTCACCCTACATTCTTCTTTGGTCTTATTTGTGTGCACACGCAAACACACACTGGCAGACAGAATGGGAAAACAGAGACAAGCATAAATACATGATGGTCAGTTTATGTGAGAAATCGAATCAACTCAGTTTATGTGAGAAGACTCTAATGTTACTCTTAGCACACCAATCTCTTATTAGAGTGATATTTAAGACTGATTGATATCTATTAAAATTATCATTAGCCCAAAAACTTCTTTTCAACTACAAATGAGGCTACAGGTGCTGTGGCAAGTTAGAGTCAGAAGTTTCCTCCATCATTTATTCCTCTAAAAATGTTCTGCATGCTGTTGAACTGATGCTGACACTGTATGTTCATGCTAAATAGTTACCACCACTCGTGTACTTTCATGCACGTCAAGGACACCAGGACTGGAGAAAACCAAAAACTGAAATGACAACCTCAGTCAACCAGCGTTGTCTTATTTGAGCATTACCATGTACGATTTATTTTGTATGTTGCCTGTTTATCACAGGAAGGATAGGAATCTGAGACTTGAATATGTTTGTATGCTCTTGACTATTGTTTTTCTACCACAGAGATTTATTCATCACCTGCCCTTCTGTTGAGATGGCCAACTTCTGGGCCTCCAGCACTCGCTCTGCAGTTTACATGTACCACCTGCCCCAAGACATGTCACACACAAGGTACTGTATAATACCATCTGGTATTGGCCTTTATAAATCTTAGTAGAGATTGCTTACTATTCTCGGAAAGGAACAACAATGATCAGTAAGTAGTATAAGAAAGATGTGTTTGGGACTGGAAGCAGAAGCTTAAGCGAGAAATGGAAAGATGGGGATATTTTATGGACAATTAGATATCACTAATATTTAAAATCTTTCATGCTAGATGTACTAAAGATTTTGTGCCAGTTATTTTGTTCACAGACTCAAGGTTTACAGTATTGGTGAACCCACAGGCTTATTTTACACTTTTCCTTCTAAAACAGTGTTGATATTTCATCTCCTCTGGATGTGCAGTATGTGTTTGGATTGCCACATGTTCCAGAAACACGAGAACTCTTCACTTCGACAGAGAGAACTCTTTCACTGCAGATCATGAGCTACATGGCTAACTTTATTAAATCTGGGTACATTTCATTGCTTCTATTTATGTGCCTTATTCTTGACCATGTGGCTTGTGCCTATTTATATTACTTGTGCCTCTCTTTCTCTGTGCAGAAACCCCAACGTTCCTCTCTCCGTGTCTGGAGTATCTTTCAGTGAGCTTTTGCCTCCCTGGCCACAGTTCCTGCCCCACCCGAATGGACAGAACTATAAGGAGCTGTCTCCAACCCTTAGTAACCACAAGAGCCTTCAGGCACTCCAGTGCTCTTTCTGGTCCCAATACGTGCCAGTTCTGAGCTCCTCTACAGGTCAGTGATAATCTGTACTGTGGGTGAGCTGTACAGGGTGTCTTCACTTGACCTTAAATACCAGCAGGGCACATAAAGCCTTGTTGCATTCAAATGTCAGATTATCTTGATTTAAATTTTTTATGGTGTTTCATCACCTTTATGACTCTTTCACTTTCAGGAAGACTCTTGTCCAAGAATTTGGATGGAATGAATAAACCATCTGAAGCTCCAAAGCCAGAGCCTTTTTCAGATTTTAGCTCTTTGGTGAATCAAACCAAACCCAAGTCTGAGAAGGATGCTTATAGTTGAACTGTCTAAAATTTGATTTGAGCATTTGTTCAAGACTATTTCATTTTTAGCCACAATCGTATTTTTTTCTGGAGTTCTGTGTATATTTGAGTGATGTCATAGTGTTCCATTATTATTGATTTAAAAAATAAAGATACGTTATAAAAACAAATCGATCTCATTGTTTCCTTTTACTGCTCTTACAGATGCATTCATAGTCTCAGCTTTATCAATTAAGAGTAGCTGTAAAGTACATTTAATTAAAAGATGCTAAAAAACATACAAACAATTGTATTCATTACTTTGTCACTTTGTACAGGGGGGTATTAAAGTTTCCATTCCATGGCAAATGAACAAAAGCTTTTCCAAGCTATACATTATTGCTTCAGAACTTCGTCTGCTGGGTTTTCTGGTTCAACCATCTGCACACTATCATTTGCCTTTAACGTAGAAACCAGACCATGCAATTCTTTATATCATAAAATGTTAGGATATGACAGTTTAATGCCGCAAATTAATGCTTATAGAGTTTCCCAGTACAGGTTGTCTAAGCTACCAGATTTCATGCAGAATGCTTTATCCTGCAAAAGTGATTCAGAAACACTACCCACAAATCAGTCATGAAAATTAGATTGTAAAGATATGACTATATCACTGTCATAACCCTATAAATGTCAGGCAACTGAGGAGAAAGTAGGCATAAGAAATGTCTTTTTTTATTATTTTTTTTAAATTTCATTTATATACCTGACAAGAAAATCGTCAAAGAAGTTCTCATTGACAAAGCTCTTGTTCAGGCTTTTCGCGCAGCACGATGACACGTTGCATATACAGGACGTAAGCCATTGTTTATCACAGACAGGTGTCTGTGTTCATAAAGTGCCCACTGGGCCCATCTCTGCCACTCCTCCTCCCATTCACAGCCAGTGCTCAACCAATTCATGCTACTAGACATACCTCCAACACATGTTTGAGGTTTGTATGCTGTGATAAATGAATTAAATATGATTCTGAATTCAAGATTGTAGCTAATATTTTTTTTTAGCTATGTTACATGGTTTTACTTATTTGCATATAAAACAGTAGCTTATAAATTGCCAGAAATTACATCATTTAAGTTTTCTGAAATTGAATAGCAAAGTGGCAGTGTGCGATGGTTTGGGCATACAGATTCCAACATATAATAGGCTTTTTTTTTTTTTACATTATTTGTTAAACAAAACTGAAGTCAAACAAAAATGTAGTCTGTTTTAAGGGGGTACTCTATAACCCCTGGGTGTAATAAAATTGTAGATCCTCTCTAACCACTGCTTATCCTGATTTCCCACACTCATTTATGTCACTGGACTGAAAAGTACTAGACTGGTGGCAGAAATACCAAAAATATGCCCCCTACCTTTTACTAAAAACCTGGTATATGTTAATTGGAACAATAAAGTTATTAGAATCCTACTGTAAACTTATGGAAAACAAATAGCTGAATAGTCTTCAAAGGGTTAATTGTTTCCAGATTCTATAAAATTTTGTCTACCTGGGGGTAAATTCTTTGTCAGCATTTTGTCATATAAACAAAATGAACCTGACAGGGACAAACTCTCTTTTCAACAAAAAAAAAAAAGAACGAAAAGTAATTAAGAAAAACAAGGAACCCTCCTTCTGAATAAAATTCAAAAGAAAAGCTAGTTACAGTTTTACCTATAGTTAATAGTGTGTATTTATATAGTTAGTTTTAACAGCTCTGAGATTTAGGTCAGATGCAATACTATATATGGTTTGTGTTATCTTAAAAATAAGTAACAACCATCCAATTTAGCTGTTAGCTAAAAAAAACAGTAAAGATGTAGATGTAGTATTCTTTTATAGTAACAGTCAAAAGTTTAGTTGTTTTTCTTTATTTTTATAATTGTCAACTTTGTACATTAATACTAAAGACATCCAAACTATGAAATAACATGCATGGAATTGTGTGGTAAACAAAAAAATGTTAAACAACCTAGAATATGTTTTATATTTTAGACTGTCCAAAGCAGCAACATTTAGCTTTAATGGCAGCTTGGCAAACCCAAGGCTCTCATCATATTCACAAAGTAGTCTCCTGGAATGGTTTTTAATTCACAGGAGGGTGTTGCCAATAGTTAATTTCAGACATTTCTTGCCTTTTTAATGTGCTTTAGACCATCAGTTGTCTTGTGCAGAGGAAAGGGTGAGTACAGAGTCAATAGCCCTATTTATGCTACTACAACTACTGAACAAATCCATATTATAGCAATAAACATTCACTTAAATAAAGCGAAAAGACATTTAATTTCAATTCATTTCAAACTATCAAGTACTATGATAAAACAAGCTCGAAACATTAGGGAAATCCCAGGAAAGAAAGGCCAAGAGCTACCTCTGTTGCAGAGGATGAGTTTATTAGAATTTCCAGTTTTAACCAGCAATTTACATAAATGTTTCTCCAAGGTCAAGTGGCAGACATATTTCAACATTCATTGTTCTGAGGAAACGGTGTGAGTCTGGCCTTCATGGCTGAATTGTGGCAAAGGAACCATTACTTTCTGTAATGTAAGAACAACAAGCAGAAGAGACCAAGAAACACACAGAATATACATTAGATCAGTGGAAAACTAACCTTTAGTCTGATTAGTTATTATTTTGTTTTTAACTACCATGTCTTTGTTAGACACACAGAGTGAACAGGTGGTTTCTGAATGTGTAGTTTTCACTGTGAAGTTCCCAGGTGTGATGATGTAGGGGTGCTTTGCTGATAACACTGTTGGTGATTTAATCAACAATTGAGGGCACACTTAACCAGCTTGGCCACTACTGTATTTTGCAGACACATGCCATCCAATCCGGTTTGCACTTGGGACCGTCATCGTTTCCCAACAGGACTATGACTCCAAACACACCTCTAGGTTATGTAAAAGCTATTTGTACAAGAAGGAAAGTGATGGAGTGCTGCATCAGACCTGGCCTCCAAAATATTACATTTAACATAAATATGAATCGTTTTTACTACATAATTCCATACATGTTCTTTCCTAGTTTGGATGTATTAACATACAATGTTGAGAAAAAAAATACAAATAAAGAAAAGACACTGAAGGAGAAGGTGGGTTGTACTTTTACTTATCTAAATTGGGGATTTGTATTTTTATTCAAGTACACGAATGGTGTACTCTAATACACTGTACAAGTTCATCCTTCACATCCTACCTACTTAATTAAGATATAATTGTGATAATAGTAAGTTATTTTGAAGTGAACATTTGATACAAAAAGTAACCTTCACATGTTACTTATGAAACTAAATATGCAAATTGTTGACGTTTTTTCCTTCAAATGTTACAGGCGGAGTTTATTCATTACACTCTTTTTTACAGGGGATAAAAAAAGCCATAAACACTGAGCCAAATGGATGACCAGGTCTGAGAGCTCACGTCAGCACCGCTGACACAGCTCTCTCTCTGTGTGTGTGTGTGTGTGTGTGTGTGTGTGTGTGTGTGTGGCACGCTGCTGATGGAAGAACGAAAGACCCGTGCGGTGCGCAGAGCAGCATGGAGTTTAATTACAGCACAGAATGAATGTTGTTGTCTCGATGCGTCTCTCGGGATATTTCAGTGATGAGGTGGCTCCTGTCCTGGATCCTGTTGGTAACCGGTGGACTTCATCAGGTGAGAAATTTGTTTAGCAAATGCTTCCTCAGCCAGCTTCAGCTTAGACCGAATATTTAAATGCACAAATGTGCTTCACTACTATATAGTATACAACTTAACCCTGATACTGAACCCTGGTTTAAATGTACAATGAAGAATTTGGGTGATCATCAGTGAAATTAATCTCTGTTTCTGATAAAGGCACAGTGATGTCTGGGAACATGTTATAATCTGGAAATGTTTCAAATATTTAGGGTGGAAGTCAAAACAGTGAGAGCAGCCTATTAAAGAAATGTTGGTTGGTTTGTTTTTTTCTGAATTGACCACAAACTGTACTAAACATAAAACCTAGTTTAAATCATGCAGATTTAACTTGTAATAAATTTGACTAAAACAAGCTTGGGGTTTCTTGCCTGTGGAATCTTTTTTGCTGTTGGTTTATTTCAGCATTGCCTGTGGCCTAGATTAAACAATATAAGTAACTAACAAATCGTTTTGCTAGATGTTGAATGGAAAGTGTGTGCACCCCGTGGTTATTATACAGACCTTACATCTGTACACTGTCGCCCATGTGTCCAGGATCGTACCTGGAAACTTGTCATGTCAGAAAAGACAGACTTTTCTTCTTAGCTGGCAGTGAAAGAGTTATTCAGTGGCTACTGGAGAAGCAAATTAAAAACAGGAAGTTGTTTTAAAGGTTTTAGGGTAACATGGTGGTGCAGTGTGTAACTTTGCCACCTCACAGCTCTAGGGTCCTGGATTTGATCCTGAGGTTTATCTGCCCTCCCTCTTTGTGTTTTTTTTTTTTACAGGATTCCACCAAAAAAGGAAACCACTTGTAGGCGGATTGGCTATGCTTAATTGCACAGGGTCTGAATGCTTGTGTTAACGTATAAGTTGAGATAATGTTTCTATGGTAAGGCGATTGGAAGACTCCAGGGTGATATCTGGATATCTATGTTTTCAAAGGCAGGTTCTCTCCTCTTGAAATTTCACTGATGTCCATGGCTATGCAAAACAAATATTCAAAGAAACAACCAAAAAAGCACCTTACTAGATATATAGTATATGTAATATATTACTAATACGACACCTTATTGCATTTTATTACTAAATGTATTACATCATGTGGAAGCTAAGAACCCCAATCTAATAGAAGAAACAGTTTTAATGATAGTGTATTTTATTTTATTACAATGCCACATACACTTACAGTAATGCCTTAAACCATGCATCGGACCCTGACAAGTGAATGTTCATACTCCTGAAGTTATAAAAGTTCCCACATTAGGGTTAGTCATAGTGTTCAGAAAGGCTGTGTTATACATTTTAAAAGGAAAGGAATTTACTTTATATACAATTCTGCAAGGTCTAGAACATTGCACTGACATGTAACATAATAAGTGATATCTTGAATGTAAAAAGAAATGCTAAATGATGTTTAATGGCATTTTAAATAAAGATCTAATTATACTAAATCTAAAGGAATGTGTAGATAATATAATGCATTATTGTAAAATGTAAATAACTGTAAATAATCTGTTTATCAGATGATAAAATTGCCTGAGTTTTGCTGATATAAAGGATTAATCAAGGTACAATTAATTAAATAATCGGGCTGCCTAAAATACGTATACAACTGAAGATTTAAATGTTCTGCCCAATAGTGCCATCAAGTGGAACAGAGTGAAATTAATCATGATTCTCTCTCTCTCTCTCTCTCTCTCTCTCTCTCTCTCTCTCTCTCTCTCTCTCTCTCTCTCTCTCTCTCTCTCTCTCTCTCTCTCTCTCTCTCTCTCTCTAATATAAAGGTCTTATCCCAAAGTCCAACAGACATTTCGGTTGTGAACACAGACCTCGACCTGTACAACAGGACCCAGTACTGTAAGTGGCCCTGTAAATGTCCTAAGGTGGCCCCCACATGCCCTGTGGGGGTCAGTCTGCTCACAGATGGCTGTGACTGCTGCAAGGCCTGTGCTAAACAACTGGGAGAAACCTGTAACGAGAGAGATACGTGTGACTATCATAAGGGGCTGTACTGCGACTACAGCGCTGACAAGCCTAGGTACGAAAAAGGCGTGTGTGCATGTAAGTGACATCAAGTACTGATATTTTTTTATTTTTCCTTTAGATGTTTTTTTGTTAAATTAACAAACAAACAGATGTCTTATTAGATTATATACACCAAAATATTTTTATTTACATAGCTATTTCAAAATTTATGAAACATAAACTACATTTTATTTAAAAATTGCATAATAAAAAAGAGCTCAGTTGGTAGAGCATCAGACTTTAATCTCTGTTCACTGTTGAAGTCAATGTTCAGGTGTTAAAAAGCCAGTTGGTGGCTTTGAGAGTTAAATGTAAGATGTAAATATGTAGCTTATTCAAAGCACATTAGATCGCTCCTTAAGACACCCACATTCTGGCCACTTTTGCTGTTTCGAATGGTCATGTTAAATAAATCTGTGCTGTTATTTGTGTATTTGTGCTTCAGATCTAGCCGGAACAGGGTGTGAGTATAATGGCGTGATCTACCGTAATGGGCAGAGCTTTCAGCCTAGCTGTAAGTATCGCTGTTTGTGTGTGAATGGAGCAATCGGGTGTGTGCCTTTGTGCACCGACTCCCTGCCGCCTCGGGGATGGTGTCAGTTACCCAAGCTGGTGAAAATTCCAGGCCGTTGCTGTGAGCATTGGATCTGTAATGAGCCTCAAAAAACACGAAGGACGAGCCCAAGACATGCTGTGGAGGGTGAGGGTTGCTCTAATGATCTACAGTAGGCCCAGACTTAAATCATTTCAAGCATTACAACACTTTGTTGTTGAAATTGTTAGACATCTGCATTGGGGTTGTAAATGTTCTGGTTTATTGTCCGTAAATGCTGTCTTGCTTTAGAAGTCTACAGACTTAAAACAACTAAAGCATTTCATATTGCTTCCAGAGGCTTTAAGCACCAATGAGATCTGGCACAACAACTGCATTACCCAGACTACACCTTGGAGTCCATGCTCAAAGACCTGTGGGCGGGGCGTATCCATGCGATTCTCCAATGACAACACACAGTGCGCAATGGAGACAGAAAGCAGGCTGTGTAACCTCAGGCCCTGTGACGTGGACATAACCAAACATTTTCGGGTATACATCCATCCATGTTATTTTTAATGTCAAGTTCTAGCCTAATAGAATAGTTAAGTCTTTATATTATTATTCACATTACTTCATTGATTGATATGACTTTATACAATATCAAAAAGCACTCACATACTTCTTTGCTTAACAATGTTTCTCATACAGCCAGGAAAGAAATGTCTGAACATCTATCGTGAGCGCGAGTTCCAAAACTTCACTATCTCTGGCTGCATCAGTAAGAAGCCCTATTGGCCAAAATACTGCGGAGTGTGTTCAGATGAACGATGCTGCATCCCATACAAGTCGAAGACTATCGAAGTGGAGTTTGAGTGTCCCAGTGGAGCAGTGTTCACCTGGAAGTACATGTGGATCAATGCATGTTTCTGCAACCTCTCCTGCAGAAACCCCAATGATATATTTGCTGACCTGCAGCCTTATTATAAGCACAATGAGATCATGAACTGAGACTGAAAGGAGCCATTTCCACTTTATAATAACCATGTGCTCAATTTGAATAACTGCTGATATGTTAGTTGAACATGTCAAAGCCAAAATCTTTCACTTGTGTGTTCAATGTGTACATATGGAGAGTTAATCCACATTTTAAGTGGGTATAACTGTGCATTAAATATATTTGTGGTGGAGTAAATAAGCACCTGGTACACACAATATTTGATTTTGTGTCAGAAAACCACATTCTATCATAAGGCGGTATTTAAAATTTCCAAAATTTTAAGAGGTTCGTTTCCACTAAAGGAGGATTTTATCCCACTCTTTTGGAATGTAGTTTGGTTGGAAAACACTTTGACATTTTCCAGAGTCACACAGGAGCCAAAGGGCTTATGTCATGGAAATGCTATATTAAAATGAATTTAAGTGAGATTTTTATATTCTTTAAATTATGATATAATTTTTTTTTTACCAGTCACAGAATTTAAGAACACTTTTTGTAATGATAAAAGTTTTTTTTGTCATTTTACAACATTGGCAAATTATCCTTGCTTACTATATTGTTTATATTTAGTAGCACTTTCTAAAGAAAGATATTTAAAAGTGTTTAGATCTAAAATGTCTTTCATATTTGTATGTTTTTCAACAAGGCCAAGTATAATTTTTTTTCCTCTTGCTGTATCACATTGTTATTTATACAGCTAGATATGCAACTCAGCTATTTACTATATTTAAATCAGGAATTATGTGCGACAAATGTGTTTTAATATCCGCTGAATAAAGAGACAGAAAAGTAAAAACATTTGAGTTGACTTGACTTGACTTGACTTGTCCACTACATGACAATACGGGTATAGTTATATTTAAAAAAATTATACTGATGTAAAACAGATTAGATTGTGGAGAATCTTATTATTTTTTTAACTGGTATAAACGTACAGTACAGACCAAAAGTTTAGACACACCTTCTCATTCAAAGAGTTTTCTTTATTTTCATGACTATGAAAATTGTAGAGTCACACTGAAGGCATCAAGGGCTATTTGACCAAGAAGGAGAGTGATGGGGTGCTGCGCCAGATGACCTGGCCTCCACAGTCACCGGACCTGAACCCAATCGAGATGGTTTAGGGGTGAGCTGGACCGCAGAGTGAAGGCAAAAGGGCCAACAAGTGTCAAGCATCTCTCTGGGAACTCCTTCAAGACTGTTGGAAGACCATTTCAGGTGACTACCTCTTGAAGCTCATCAAGAGAATGCCAAGAGTGTGCAAAGCAGTAATCAATGCAAAAGGTGGCTACTTTGAAGAACCTAGAACAGGGGTCGGCAACCTTCACTACACAAAGAGCCATTTGGACCTGTTTCCCACAGAAAAGAAAACACTGGGAGCCACAAAACCCTTTTGACATTTAAATTGAAATAACACTACATGTAACGTGTTTTTTTTTTTTTTTTGCCTTTATGCTATGTATAATCAAACCATAATGTGTTGCATTTATGAAATCAATGAACTGCGGAGAGAATGAAATTACATTTCTGCATGCAACAAAAAATTTTTGAACTCCTTAAAAAAAGACATTGGGTTGAAGGTTACTTTCAAGTAAAATACTCAATGTCTATTTGAGTCCTTCTTGTATTTATGAAAAGAACGCCGACCATAAATTATCCACCGGCAGCAAACCAAAAATGCCGTCCTCTTCTGTGTGCCGTCAACCAAAGTTTAAGGAGTCGCGTGCCGGTGGGTGTCGCACATTAGCGGTTGTGACGCATATGAAGAGCGACAAAAACCTTAACACGTTTTATTTAGATTTTACAAGATCACCAAAATCTTCCAATTTAGAATTACATTTTAAAAACTAACAAACTAAAATAAAATACATTTTAATTAAATACTCATTATTTATTTTCCAAAGCCACAGGGAGCCGCAGAAGAGGGATGAAAGAGCCGCGGGTTGCCGACCCCTGACCTAGAATGACATTTTTCAGTTGTTTCACACTTTTTTGTTATGTATATAATTCCACATGTGTTAATTCATAGTTTTGATGCCTTCAGTGTGAATCTACAATTTTCATAGTCATGAAAATAAAGAAAACTCTTTGAATGAGAAGGTGTGTCCAAACTTTTGGTCTGTACTGTGTGTACTTATCTCTTTTATTACTGGGGAACCTTTTTCACAGACACCACTAATATACAAAGTAGAAAGTCATTGTCAGGCTAAACTGTATACAAAAACTAAATAAGAGCAATACAGCATCAACCTCAGCTGTAACAAGGTGTAAAAATATATGTATTGCTTCCCCCAGTACATCCTATAGCTAATCTTTTAACTAAAATTAAAACAATTATTTGAATTAAAAGGCTGAGTGAAAAAATCTTCATAAAACACTAAAGCATCTTTACTTAAACATGTTACTGGGCTTTATGTTGCCTGTGTATGTCAATTCTCATTAATTGCCAATGTTGATAAATTGGTTACAAATGTAATTGCGTTTCTAAAACACCACATTGTTTGCTTGTACTTAATTGTACAAGAAATGAGTACCTCTGTATAACTGAACATTAACTTTCCCCAGTCATAATCCATAACCGTTTATACACACACTCTTCTTTCAACACAAAATTGGAAGCATCATTTAAAAAAAAAAAACACAGAAAAGAACTAAGACTATAGAATCAGCTATGAAGCAGCTGGCAGCTTCTGGTTCTTCATTAATGATGTGTGTAAATAACAACACTAAAATCAGGGCCTTCAGCAGGACACCTGATCGGGGTGTGTCGTTCTCAACAGGCTCAGTTCTGTGCTGCTGTCAGAGTGATTGTCCATGGAGACGTTGCTGTGAGAGTGTCTGTGCTGCTTCTCTACGGGGGAATTGTTTCCCTGAACAGCATCCTGAGACAAGCTGCTGCTGCCAGAGACAGTGCGGGAGCGGGAAAGGCGGGTCATGCTAACTGCAGGCACTGAGACAGAATAAAAATTTGACACTGTAATGAAATGGTTTGTTGAATGTTCTTGCATAGATGAACCATTTAAACACACATACATAGTTTATATCCAGACATTCAAGTCCTGCCATTTAAATAACATGCTTACAAATAAGCATAAGAACAGGACTAGACAACATTAAAGTACATTCTGTAAAGGTTCATTAATAACTTTAAACTTTTAAAAGTCTATTCATAGAAGCAAACCTTACTTACTATATCCCAATCCTTGAATGAAGTACTTAAAGGCCTCTGCCAGTTTGGCAGGCTAGAAGGAAAAAGGAAACAGTGTGGAAAGTAAATACAGGTATCCATCAATCTAAATGGAAACAGAACATTTCCATAAGGGGATACAAACCTGATCATCCTGAGGAAGGCCTCCACAGTCAGCCATCTACAAGAGAACGTATGAAAATATAAGAAGAAAAAGTATATATACAAAATATGATTTTAATGCTAATATTTAATGCTATATGTTTGCAATGCCAAAGAGTAGGTAAGGAAATGGTCAGTTTATATTCTAAAGGAGTCAGACAGGAACTAAATGCTTAGTTTATATATACACTTTTTTTTTTTTTTTGCAAATGAAGAAGATGTGAAAACAATTCCTAACCTTAAGTAGGGTGGTTTTTGTAGGATTCATTCTTGAATTAAAGTCAACCTGCATCAAAAAATGAAAATATGAGAAACAAAAATGGATATGAAAAATTTCTGATCGAAATAGAAAATGTGTATATAAGAGAAAGCGAACATGTACCACAGCCGCAACTGCAGGAGAACTGTCTCCTACCACCAGAAGACTCGGGCACCTGGAGGAACAAAGAATTTTTCAGTGAAAGGAGCAAACAAAAAAAAAAAAAAAAAAAGAAAAGAAAGAAAGTAAAAATAGCATTTTATTAAAGATCAAACAGAAACACTTTAAACATTTGACTTACTTCAGGGTCTTCACATTGAGGTTTGCACCAGGAGGTGGTCTTTCAACATGCAGATTCCTTCGACTAAAGGGAACATCAGAATAAACTGAGAACTTTTGTTTTCATACAGTACCCTGGTCCCAGAGAAGAGAAAACAGACATGCATATAAATAGCAAATAGTTTTACCTGTTGTAGGACTTGACAAACAACTCAAGGTTTCTCTGGTTAATGCGTTTCAGGATGTGATGTCGAAAAGCTGCAATCCGGTCATGGTTTTTGTGAATCTCCTCCTGTTATATTTCCATATAGTAGTCAATCAAATAAATATAATCAGTGTAAATATGTCAAATTACAATATATATATATACTATATTGGCAAAAGTTTGCAGACACCCGGTCATGGTATGCGCTTTTTTAACAAAGCATTCCACATTTAGCCCCAATTTGCTTTTATAATTCCTTCCTCTCTTCTGGAAAAATGTTCCACAAGATTTTGGTGTGTGCTTGTGTACATTTGAGTTCAATAAAGAAGCTCGCTTTGTGCACAGAGGCATTGCCATGCTAGAACAGGTTTGGGTTTCCAAACTCAAGTGAATGCAAAATTGGATTATTCCGCATTCAAAGAGGTCCTATACAATTAAGTGCCTCCAGCTTTGTGGTGACAGTTTGAAGAAGTACCACATATGGCAGGATAAGTTCAGGTGTCCCAATACTTTTGTCCATATAATGTACGTGATTATGCTGAAAAATTGCAGCTCTTCTATTGTTTGCATGATTACTTTGAAGAGCATATTTATTAAAAAAAAAAGGAGTTATGGACATTTTAATGACATTTAGGGTTCCGTCTTACATTTCCAAACAGGTGGGAGATGATCATATCAGGAACATGATGTGTCCAGCCAGAGATCTGTGGGAAGCAGCAGCTTGCTTTAAAATCAGACTTGTAGAATTTAAAAAAGTAACATTTTATTTTTTAAATGTGTGTTTTCTATTATTAACAATGATTGCTTATATACTTTGGACTGTTTTAAAAGATTAGGTACTGGTTTTATGACTGATTTTTCCATGCAAAGCTGTGGTACCTTATGAGATGCCCAGTCCATCCAGTCCTCTGCCTGAGCATTAATGTTAATCAAAACAAGACCCTCGACCAGTTCAGGGTGGATCAGCTGTGAAAAATAGTAAACAACACCCCAGAAATCAATCTATTAATCATTTAAAATATTCAGAGGGGCCATTTTCAATCAAAGATTTTCAACATTTGATTATTTCTCTTAACAAACTTAGTGTATGATTGTATGAGTGGGTCTGAAATGACTAAGGTATTTGTACTAAGAGCAACATTCTTGTGGATTTTTCCCAGCACGCCTCTTGTTATCAATAGGATTATATTGCCTATATCAACATACTTGACTGGGGGAAAAAAATCCTGACTGGGTTATAATTCTGGTTTAATCATGGCACTATTTAAAATCTTCTTTTATGTGTTGGTGCTGCAGTGTCACTGTGTCTACTGCCTCAGTGTCTTGTGTTTTTTTTTTTTTTTCCACTAAATTTAGCAAACTTGCACTTCAAATAGATTCCAGATTTTGTATAGTTCTGTCTTACTTACTGCTAATTTATATTGTCTTATGTAGCACCTTGGTCCTGGGGGAATGTTGTTTCATTTCACTTTGTACTGCATTGCATATGGTGAGAATGACTATAAAAGCTTACTTGACTTGTGTGGTAAGATTTTTGTAAGAAAAAAAAAAGAAAATAACTACAACTTACAGCAAACTGTGCAAGGATGTAGGCTCCAGCCCCGACCGCCATTCCAATAATGCTTTTAATGCTAAAGAGAGAAAATGCAGCTCAATTTAAAACATCAGACGATGTTATTAATTAGACAGTGAATTCCATATCTTGAAATCTGTGTTTTTTTTTTACTTACTTAAAATGCTGAAGTACAAAAGGGATGGTCTCAGAGAGCTGGTCCATTGATGGATAGGTGAATCTACAAAAGGAGAAATGTACCGGTTTAAAATACGAAGTGACACAAGAGCAAAGGTATAACCAGAATGTTATATCAGAGCAAACTCTGATCTTATCCTGTTCAAGAAGGTAAATCATTTATTGCAAATACACTGGTGACACAAAAGGTTAATTTTTCCTAAATAACTTCTAACATGAGCAGTAAATTTGAAATTCTTTATGGGAAGAGACATCACTGTGTTGTGCTTTGACTATAAAGCTCAGACTGGCTACCAATAAGTACTGAAAATGATCGCAAGCTAATAGATTGTTTCTTTGTAGATTCCCTTATATGAGGGCTTTTAATATGCATACAACTGACAGGTGTCTAGAAATTGAATTTAAATTTTCTTTATATCTAAAAAATACTTTATAATTCAAACATTTTTGCTTGTAGTCATTTTACTGCAGTTTAGGTCAGTGGTATAAATTAGGTTTAAGTTTAAAGGTTGTGTTTAGTCACCCTGTGGGGATAGTGCTAGCATCTTCCTCTTGCCCAGGCGCATTGACGTGGCACACAGAGAAATATCGTGTGATTTCCTGCATGTCCTTATGTTCGAACAGATTGCTGAAGCAGGTCTTATCTGCACAGGTTTACACAATCAATACATCATTATACAGTATATTAGGAAATCTGCACAATGCTAAAAAAAAAAAAAAAAAACATAAATGAACAGATAAGAAAGAGAAAGCAGAAGAGCAGAATCTTACAGTTTAGTCCGATGTCATGGTAAGTCAGGATGACAGGTCGGTTGCCCGTAGCAACACCTTTCATATTGCAGTGCACTATGCCAAAAGGGGTCTCCACACTGGCTTCCTGTTGGAGTAAAGCTAGTAATAATCAGTACTCTCATATTAAGGTTTGTTATAAAACTTCTTTAAAAACCCTTGCATAATTGACAGGTTTTATTTTTAATCATAATGTTTTTGCTTTATATGCTTTATGATTATATATGATTATAAAACAGAGAGAAAAAAAGAAATACAACAGCTTGCCACTGGGACAGTGCCCTTAAAAGGATATCTTTGTACCCCATTTACCCCAAAAATGGGTACATTAAGGTTCACATTGGTACTCTAAGGTAGTAATGTGTACCTTTTTGAGTATAAAGTATAAAAATGTCCTTATAATGGTAATAAGAGTATATTTTTTTACATATTTCAAATAGTATTGTGTGTATGCACAGTACATGGCACACAGTAATGGAGACTTGCACATTCAAATAATACTTCATTTTGTTCTCTTCTAGTCCATGTTTCAGGAATAAAACAAGTCATTCAAAACAAACTATTAAAAGAAAATATGTATTGAACTCAACTGACAAACATGTCAAGACACGATATCAATTATACAATGAGATGAAATAAACATTTAGTGACATTTCTTTTAAGCTTCCTGGCTGGTTTGTTTAAAAGTAGTAGCTTTTCACACAGTGTTAAAGCGAACATATATCTCAATATATAAAGCTACTTAAAACTGCCAAAACGTAAAATTAGTGCAATAATGAAAGAGCAGCCCATAAAATAAAGATCAGTTCCTATCAACATACTGTAACGTTTCCCCTGTGAGCCACCCTCATTCCACCGGACTACATTACCCATCATCCTTTGCACCCCGTCATCCACCATGTTTGTTTCCCGACTTCACCTGTCTGTTCACCTGGACTCTATTTATACTCATCACCACTGTCTTCACTTATTGTCGGTTATCGTCTTTACTACATTGTATGTATGTGTGATTTACCTGCTCCTTATTATTAAAATTACATCTTTAATGTTACCATTCGTCGTCCTCGTCCTTACGTGTACATACTGTGACACATACTTGATATTATGTAGAATTGGCAGAGTTAAACATGCTGTAAAATCTCATTTCAACATTATCTTTATTCTTATTGGAAGGGTTTTGATAACACGCTTGTTAAAACAAAAGACGTTATAAAAGAGTTTAAGGAAAATACACAGGAAAAAAGTGAACGTTTGTTCAAGCAGCTATTTTTCCTTATAATCCTTTAAAACTTGCTAATTATTCAACAAGAGCAACAGGCAGAGCTACTAAACATTGTGCAACACAATTCGGATGCCATATGCAACTTACACTGCGTGACTTTTTTGTAAAAAAGTACTGAAGCGGTTTTTGCCACTTTGAGCTCATCGCAACCGAATGTTGGATCGCGCGCGAGACCGCGGATGCGACTCGAGCTACAGTACTGTTGCGCGTGATGATGACGTGACAAGTGAGTGACTGATTGCCATGGCTACGTGAACGTCATGTATAGACCATCTTGTCTCTTTGGATTTTACTTGGATCACTCTGCATTTGTATACATTGATCCATTAAAACCTCAACATGTCGTTAACACACACTCTCTACTAAAAAGTGAGGGGGACAAATTTACGGAATCCCCCTGCCACGCCCCCTTCTGGCATTCCCCGAAGCACCCTGCTTCTTCTCCCGCACGGAGCTCGTCGCAGTCATGCTGATCACACACACCTGACTCTCATTCACTCACTCATCCCATCTCCTAGTTAAGCCCCTCACCTCCACACACTCGCGGTCCGTTATTGTTTGTGCATGATCGTATATGTTGGTTCATGGCGGTCTGTGTAATCGCGTATACGTATCCCGCTACGTACCCTTCTTCTCGGACTCCGCATTCTCTCAACGGCCCCCCGGATTACCCCGATCCTGCTGTTTTTCATGTTCACGCTGTCTGCACCATGTTTATCCGTTGCTGCCCAGCGCTGCACTTTCCATAGCGCGGATCCGTGGATTCTCTACACGAACTGTCTCTGCTTTCACAGAACTTCGTGGCCCGCGCTCCCGGAGCGCACCACTGGATATTACTGCTTCGCTACAAGTATTGGTGGATTATCTCCTGAGTATTCTCAATAAACTTAGTTTGCGTTTACTTCGGCCTCCGCCTCCTCATCCGCATTAAAGATTATCTCGATCCGCATGACCAATCAAACAAATTTTGGCAATGCTGTTGTGTAAAAAACCTCCAAAAACACGTGCATGTACATTCTCATTTAATAACGCACATCATGTACATAAAGAAATTTCAAGCACGGTAATATACTGCCGCCATATTGGTTTACGTTTATCTCGATCATCGGTTATCTCGACGTTTTTTGGCGTCCCCTAGGCCGGTGACATAACCGGGTTCCACTGTGTAGCATACCCAGCTGAACAGATACACTTTACTCTCTTGAAACTGATGTTTAAGGATTTTAATGTCCAGAATAAAGCACCAGTTTCAAGAGAGTAAAGTGTATCTGTTCAGATGGGTATGCTACACAGTGTGTGTGTGTGTGTGTGTGTGTGTATATATATGTGTGTATATATATATATTTCTCTTTACAACAAAAAAAATGAATACACACCATGCTTGCTTCTGCTCTAGTATCAGATCAATCATGCATTAGTCACTCTGCTCTGGTTGAATGTGTACTGAGCTGGATTTTATATCCCCTTTGTATACAGTGTGGTCCCTGCTCCCAGCATGCTTTGCATGTTGACCAAAAGACACTAGGGCAATTCTCATGTAAATCTATTTAATTTAGGGTAGGTACTAAGACAAAGCTGTAAATGTATAGACTTTCTTTTTAAGAAAAATATTAACTGATGTAAACAAAAAGAAAAGAAAATATGCATAAAAGTAGCTACAGTACTCAACATGTGTCATTTGTTGTAACCATCTCTGTGACGTGAATACTCTTCTGGAGATCCTTCTTTTGTTGCAAAACGGAAACGTGCATTTCACACGTGACTGGAAAGGTGAGATCTTAGCTATTCACTAGTCCGACAGTATTGTGTTGGTCGATAGTGATCAGCTTAATTCCATCACTGATAAGCAGGATGGGGGTTTACCTGATGGAGAACGAGCTCTACGTGCTGCATGTGGTGAAGCAGGAAAGGCAAATGGCGAAGCTCCAGTTCACACGTCATCCTTCTGCAGAAGCCCCCAAAAAGAGTGCGGTTAGAAATTCAAAGAACTGGAAATTTTTGTTTGTTTGTTTGTCTGGCTTGCATTTCGGAGCCATATACCAATATAAATCTGCATTTCTTTATTAAAATATATAAATTTCTAATTGTTTCAAAGCTAAAAATGTGATTAATTATGGTGTATTAGATCTAGACTAAGCAACATTCATGATTTACGATACAATCAACTGTTAACTGGAATATTCAAACTTAACAAAGAAAGATCAGACCAAAAAAGAAAAAAAAAACATCAACAATTATATATTTGAGGTTGGTAGTAGATTATTATCTATTATTTTAATTTGGGGATTACATTAAAAAGTCACTTAAAATTCTAAAAGATTAAAAATCCTTTGTGAATGAATATGTAATGTAATATTACATTTGTATCCAGACAAGAATGCTTTGAATTGCAATTAAAATAACACAGCGTTTTAAAACAATACCACTTTTCCACACTAGATGGCGCCAAACTACAACTTTTGTATTTACTCTCTTTCTCGCTCGCTCTTTAAAAAAAAACCCAAAAAACTCATCTCTTTTCCTTTCTAAAATAGATTCAAATAAATAAAATATTAGTATAACAGATATGAAATTATCTGTTAGCAGAACGCTATATTGAATTGATGTGTGTTCATAGCATGAATCCCTGAATCTAGGGAATGAATGCAACACGTTGTCAATTACAAAAAATATAATTTCAGCTCAAACCTTCAGAAAAAACGAACATTCAAATGATATATAGTGAAAGAAATATTGAATGAAACGCTCCTCTCCCCAAACCTCTCTACTCCGTGGGGTTACGCGCACGTCGGCCCCTCCCACTCTTACGTCCGAGCTGCGGCTCGGCGTGACGCTGCGTCGCTATGGTTACAGTAGGAGGGAGAAAATGACACCGCTTGTGAATCACATGGAGCGAGTTCGGTAACGCGGAGATGTGAGTATGAGGCGGAAAAAAAGTGTTTCAACTATAACTTACTACTGTGCAAAGTGTTAATATGATGCAGTGTATAGCAAGGGAGGTAATCGTGCATTTATTTGCAGCAGCGCTTTGTGTAAATCCGGCGGAGGTCGGTGGTGTGTGTGTGTGTGTGTGTGTGTGTGTGTGTGTGTGTGTGTGTGTGTGGAGTTCAGTACAGTTTACATAGAGCTGAATGTCAGCGCTAATCGGTTGGATGAAATCCTGACTCTGACTGTATGGAGAGTGTAATAAAACCCTGTACATGTGCAGGGTTTGGTGCACAGGGCAGAGCGGGTCCGCTGTGTGTTTTTACACAGTGTGGATATTCGGGCCATTTTTGTTTTTTGCAGACAAAGCAGGCGAAGCAGCTCGCGCCAAGTCAGCACCGCGTTCACACAGAGCAGGAGAGCTGCTTTAAATCCTTGCTGCTTTAACGCGCGCACGCACGCACGCAAGCGCACACCCACGTACGCGCGCACGCACGCGCACACGTGGATTTTCGTAGTGTTTTGAATATATAACTTTGAGGGCGCGGTGTCCACGGAATAGAAAAACAAGTGATTTTTGTCTTTCTAAAAGCAGTGCATTTGTTAATTTATGCAGCCAGATGAGATGTGCATCATTTGTTTTACATGGACATAATAGACGAATAAAAAAATAATAATCATAATCAGTTTTATTTTTTTTTATTTATTTATTTATTTTTTTTACATATTTGCCTTTATCTGGTAATAGGAACGTCCTAAGCCATATATCCAATTATGCAATAATAATTTCTTCTATGTCTAAATAAATTGATCGTTTTTTTAAATGAAAGTTTTAATGTGAATATTTAGCGAAGGTTTTATTTCCCGTGCACTTTAGCGAAATGCTGATTTTCTACGCACTCGTGTGCACACGTCGATCACACGCAAAATGCAAAGCGTGTTCCTGACACGCCTCATTTGCACGCAGTTACGCCCACAAAACTCCCTCATAGTTCAAGTGCAAGAAATAGCTGGGAGCAAGAAATGACTCATCAGGGGAAAAGCCTAAAAATAGAATCGTAAGAATTGTATTTTGACCCACTTCCATGCCAAATATTTTATAATATATAATAATAACACTAATACTAATACAACTTATAATATGCTTTTGTCAGCTCTGCACAGAGCGACCAGTCTTCCCTCTGTTTACATTCTGGCATTTCTTTTTTTGTCACAGTTGAATTACTACTTGTATATTCTTACGTGATGTGTTAATACTTAAGTGATCATACACTTTAATTAATGTCAATAAAATAAAACATTTTGACAAAAGTCTCTCGATGGAATTCTTAGTCTCCGACCGGGAAAACCACGATTAGGATGTGAGACTACATGTCAAGTCAAGTTTATTTGTATAGCGCTTTTCACAACAGACATTGTCTCAAAGCAGCTTTACAGAAAACATGTGATAGAGATTACAAACACTTCTATAGATTGCTCTTGATAAAGGCGTCTGTTAGACATTGTGACATTGAAGAGAATAATCCATTTAAATTCAATAGTATATTCCAGATATGAAAATGCAACAATTCACACAGATGAGATATTACTTTCACTTTTTATTTTTATTTTTATTTCACACTCTTTAGGACATAAGATAGGAGCATTTAGGATTTCCATGAATGTCTTGTCTAAATGTTTGTATGAATTATTTACAAATAAATCCATTTATTAAATTACAATTATATTTTTCGATTGCGAAATGAACTCCAATGCGTGCGCTTACATTGCAGGGTGCTAATAATTTTGTTAAACGTGTAACTGCTGTATTGCTTCGCATTTGGGTGGCATTGTGAATTTTTGTATAATGCTGTTTTATTTCGGGTCATTAAGTCGACTGTTTACTGCTCCTGAAGTAACTCTATCCTGTTGTGTTTGTGCACATTTATAGCTATCATGTTAACGGTAAACAAGCACAGAATATCCTGATCATTGGGATAAAACGTAACCGTCGTTAGTAATTGGGCTTCAAAAAGATTTAAAAAGAAATTGTATGATCACCTGAATGATCTAATTCCACTTAAGTCTCATAAAGATTATATTACAAGTTTAAATAAGAAAATGTAGTGTATTAGCAGCCATTTAATGCTAATTACTTTGGTCTTCTACTTGCTATACATTTATGAATAGCAGCTAGTTTTAGCTCAGGTAAAGCTTCTAGCTCATTTTGAGCTGTGCTTATATGCACTCTTTGCCCACGGTGATGCCTGAGTCGATCACAGTGGAGTATTCGAATACATCTCATCTTATAGATAATGCTTTTAAGAGAATTTCTGTCACCATTCAATAATATAAGCTTTTAAATATCATTGAAACAAGAAGAGATAGTAGTCAGTTATAGTTCGTATTATTTGGCTGAGTTTTAACTAATGCCTCGCTGATTTCTATTAACTGTCAACAGCAGTAATAGTTGGGGTGGTGGTATCAGGACAAATAGTCACTAATATAAGCATTTGGTTAATGTTTAGATGCCAAATTAGTGTTAATTTTTCTTGTAACCTGAGTGTGAGTAAATATTTTAGGGTGGCAACCACCTGGATGTTTCAAGCATTGTGTTGAACTGGTTTTCCAATAATTGCTAGATTATCGAGTTCATGTTGTGTCACTTTCCAGTAAACACCATCCCTGTGAGCTGAGCACAACAGGTTAGCTTTTGTTTTTTGGTCTGTATCTTCTATTGTGTATCTACTTTGACTTGTGAATGCGGATCAGGTTAATTAGAGGATAATTTCTTTACACTGGTGATTGTGATAGTTTTAGACAGTAGATTTAGTTAGACAATACAAAAAAATTATATGGTGTGTGTTTACAACGAACATTATGGTGTTAACCCATTAAACCCATACACTGAGGCTGGTAAGGTAGACCAACCAACATTTATGTACGTGGTACTTGTTTTGTCGGCATTCTTCTGTTTTATAGAATAACTCTTGTTTAGCAGCCAAGAGATACGTTGCAAACTTTAGTATGAAATTAAATTAGAAAAATATTTCTTGAGTAAAATAATGAATTTTTAATGTTATGATAATGTTTATGTATAAAATAAAAATGTTGGTTTTGATACCAGATATTAAGTCAAATATTATTTAGAGTTAATGTGCTATAAAGTTAACACTTCTTTAATTAAAACTTTATATATATATCCCTCTTTGATATCCCTCACTGTAGTATTTTTAGTCTGGCACAAATGTCTAGTTTAAACACAACAGCTTTGATTGTAAATTTCTGAGCCAATATCCATTCATCATTTTCTGTTTATCATGTAATATTCATTCACTTTGTAAAAAGACCATAAAATACCTTTGTGTGCTCAGTTGCATAGACTGGCCCAATTTGCTGAATGATTTGCCCTTTTTAAGGGTTTTGTAAGGCCATGATATGTCAGTAATAAGATGATGCCAGCATGTTCACCTTTCAAAAGCAAAAACTTGCCATGCAAGTCCAGCCAATGTCATGACACAAGTGCTAATCTGTTGATGGTGATTCTGCATTTAGCTCATGAGCGTTTCTCCCGTGGAACATCTAGCACCTTTGTTAAATGGCAGTGCCCCAGCTGATTAGCTCTCAGCTTCGAGCCAGGAAGGTGTGTGGTTTCTCACACAGCTTCTGCTTAGGCCAAGCAGGAAAAGGACAGGTTTCCTCCTACCTGCCACTGGCGTTTTGTGGTCCCCGAGCATTGGAATGTTGGAAAGCGTTACTCTTGGCACATGATGGAAAAGCATAACCCATGACGTTAGCTGCCACCATGGGAAAAGGGGTGGCTTCCTC
This sequence comes from Silurus aristotelis, assembly GCF_946808225.1. Classification (NCBI taxonomy): domain Eukaryota; kingdom Metazoa; phylum Chordata; class Actinopteri; order Siluriformes; family Siluridae; genus Silurus; species Silurus aristotelis. The sequence continues at coordinate 25,358,435 of NC_139574.1, read as the reverse complement.
CATTGATAGGCAGAAAACTCCACCTTTATTAGGAAAACACGAGCAGGGCAGCTAGAACATTTGGACATAAACAGAGAATATGTATTGGAGGAGGTGTAGCATTGCATGCTGGCACACAATATTATTGTGGACCTTTTTCCATTACAGACTCTTGCTGTGTCACAGGCTACAAGAAAGATAAAAAAACAATAACAAATGCTGTTTGAAGTCTTTTAAAGCAAGTAGGAACTGTTTAAGCATTTTATAAAAAAATACTTCCTGCTTGTCCTTTTGACAGTGTATGTTACATAATTCAATATATTTTGCATACTTTGTAACCTTAAGGTTCATCAGGATTATGTAGTATATTGGTATATTTTTTAAATATCAGAGTTGAATATTGTAACTCGTAGCAACAAAGCCATGCTGGAGGGTGTAACACTGTGAGTATGTACCAAATAATAACATGTGCTTCATACCAGAAGCAAGAGTAAGAACATATAATTCTAGTTGTCAGTCAGACTGCGCTGTAGATTTCAACTTGCCAGGTAGGTCCTGTTTGTTTTATTTGTATAAAATGTAGAACTGCTTTGGAGAGAAGAGAAGAATGTGCACGTAAGGCAGTGACTATGTGAGTGTGCTGAGCAGTGACTACACAAGTGACCTTGTTTACAAACCCCCTGCATACCTTATGTACGTCTGGAGAATTAAAAACAGCATCCACTAAATGGCACACCAGGGACAAAACGTCTTTGTCTGGCAGGATTCCATGTTGTGGTCGTTCCATGATGTGCTATTTTCAAATATAAAATTGACAGACATCTAAAAGTACTTACAAATTTGGATGATGCAGAAGTTTGGTAAAGGAAACAGACTTTCCAGTGGGTTTGAAAGCCGTACTTCAATTCGAAATACAGATTGTTGTAAGTTTTGTAGCTTGTTCAATTGCTGAACTGCCATCACTGCTTAAAATATTGAATTCCTATTTTTTAAAGAATTGATGCAAGTAAAACACACAATCCAGCCATCTTGCACAATTACACTTGAAGGGTGTAGAGGTGTGCAACATGGTTTTTATAATTTCTAACCTCGCCTATTCCATATTTATTTAGTTTGTACCTGCCTGTGATGCATTATATGGCCAAACGTATTACCGCCACCCGTACAGTATCTCACGAAAGTGAGTACAACCCTAACATTTCAGCAACCATTTCAGTAGAACTTCTCAAAGGACAATACTAAAAATGAAACTTGTATATACTTTAGTTAATGTGCAGCCTGTATAGCAGGAGAGGGTTACTGTCCTCTAAAAATAACTCAACATACAGTCATTATTGTCTAAATAGCTGGCAACAACAAGTGAGTACATCCTAAGTGAACATATCAAAACTGTGTCCAAAGTGTCAATATTTTGTGTGAGCACTATTGTTATTTAGCACTGCTTTAATCCTCCTGGGCATGAAATTCACCAGAGCCATAATATTCACAGAGCTGCAGGATGTTAGGCACATCGCTTATCCACCTTTTAATTTGACCTTTCCTAAAACCTTTTTTGTTGCACTTTGTATCTCAGCACCTGTCTGAAAAGCTCTGAGAAAACTGTCTCCACACAATTCAATGGCCAAGGTGCACAAAAACCTGTTACTGTGATAATATAAAAATTGTGTAGAGGTGTGATTTAATTTTTTCCTGTGTTTGTTTGAGATTGTGCAGATTATTCTATTGGATGCTCCCTAGTGAGTTACCACAATGCAGGCTTTTTATATAGTTTTTTTTTACTGGGTTAAAATGATTCGGCTTTAAATTATTCCATAATTGTGCAAAATTATTAATTTAATTACGCTATAAATATAAAATGTTTAATGCATGTGTCTATTGTGTGATGTGTCATCAGTGCTATTGATGCCTTTCAATTTAAATGCTTATGTGTGCAGCCCAGGCTGCCATTTTTTCCCTGGTTCTTGCACCCCCTGTTTGGAAGTGTAAAATTGTCTGTGACAGCAGATAAACTACAGTATAAATATACCCATGCTGGTGCACACACACGTACACACATTTTCACACACACAAGAGGCAGGAAGCATATTGTTTTGAACAGGAGGTTTATTACTGGGGTATGATGAGGTAGTTGCCTCTGTTTAGCTGCATCTGCTTTACCGAGTGCTTGTCTGCTTCAGGAAACATCTGACATTTTTAAAGAATAATTAGCAAAGAGTGTTTAATGGATCGTATGCAGGGTAAGGCTACAGTTTTTTTTGTTTGAGCTTGGGTACATTTATATTGCTTGGAGAATGGACATTAATGTTCTTTCTCATAGTATTATATGTTTACTGTGTTGTTCTTGTTAAGGTTGTAGTTTCCTGTAACACATTACTTCCAAAGCTGGAAGAACAAGGTAGAAATTTTAATAGCAAACTAAAAGCTTTGTAACATTTGGAATATTTTGTTTTTGGGAATTGTTTTCAATCCTTTATTGAAGAAACCTGTCTTGTGGTAATTTAGGTAACAGGTAATGTTTCTACAGCAGTAAAAGCTGTTTTTGCATTTATTTGCCTGGGAGTACGTGTCTGTCAAAAGTGTAAACACACTACCACACTAAAAGAAGCAGTTCACCATATTCATAAGAAGGAATTACAGTTGGTATGACAAGCCCAAACGTCTTTTTTTGTGAACAGCAAAGTAATAGATACAGAAGATAGTTCTGTGTAGTTCCGCTACATGAGAGCGAGTGATAGAAAGTGGAGTGATCGCGGTGTCAACACGCTCCTCAGTGATCTCTCAGGCCAGCACACAGATACACAATGAAAGGAAATGCTTTCTGTCGGGATTCTGCCAAGTTCCGCCACCAGCGGGCCAGTCTTATTGTGGGAATTGCTTTCTCTAAGCATCATTTGCATTTATCTTAGAGTAGAACTCCAAGCTCTGTCCTAAAGATAAACACAGGGATTCACGGGGTCAATGAGAAGCCCCAAAGCCCCAGCTCACATTAGATCTATTACTACTTATAGGAACCACTAAAACGTCTTATTAGGTGTGTGGTTTTTATTCCTTGTTATTTTTCATCTCCCTGGGATAGGATAAGGTTGTCCTCACGGGCAAGGCTTGACTTCAGATTAATATGCAGAAAGCAACTGCCATTTCTGCATGCCTGCCCTTATGTACAAACAGTTTATGAATCAGTTTGAAGTAAAAACAAATAGCTTTCAAATGCGCACCAAAATTGAGGGTCCAAAAAGACTCACTGGGGGGGACTCCTGAAAAGGCTGTTTATTTTTATGCAGATAGTGTGTGGAGATGCACGTAGACATCTCCCATGAATGAGTGTGGGATGCTTCTAATTCTTGGGTTGCTAAGAGGAAGAATGTAGTCATGGTCATAGATATAGTAATACTAATATACAGGTGACTGGGAAGTTGTAGACATTGATAATGTTTAATAAAGAATTCAAATCGGAAAAAAGTTTAAAATATATATATAAAAAAAAAAAACATGGTTTACATTTACATTTTACTTTTGCTGCATTTAGCAGACACCCTTCTCCAGAGCAATGTACAAAAGTTGAGTCTCTAGCAATGAGTAAATCTACACTGGCAGATTAGAAACTTAATATAAATTATCCTACAACTCTGTTGAGGGTTTTTTATTTTAACAAAGCAAACTTGGACCCAAAGAGAAGGTGTGAGCAGTCGAGCAGTGTTACAGGATCTCAGACAGCATGGTGCAGTGCGAGGTGTGATGAGGTCTCTGAGGTAAGAGGGTGCTGGTTCATTTTTGGCCTTGTAGGCAAGCATCAGTGTTTTGAATCTGAAGCATGCAGCTATCAGAAACACCTGGGATGATCAGCAGTTCTGTTTTGCTAGAGTTGAGCTTTAGTTGATGAGCACATCAACTATCAACTATGAAGCTATGTCCGCCAAGCATGCTGAGATCCCAGCAGAAGCTGTGGTATCTGAGCGAGGGAAAGAAAATATGAGTTGAGTGTCATCAGCATAGCAGTGGTAAGGAAACCCATATGAGGATATGACTTCACCAATAGAGTGGGTATAGAGGGAGAAGAGGAGGGGACCAAGTACTGAGCCTTGTGGGACACCAGTGGAAAGTCTGTGTGGGGCAGATGTGGACCCACTCCATGTTACCTGGTATTAGTGACCTTTCAGGTAAGAAGCAAACCATTTCCATGCTGCTTCACGGATACTGAGGCTTCTGAGGATAGACAAGAGAGTCTTGTGATTGAATGTGACTGTGTTGAATGCTGCTAAAAGGTCAAGGAGGATGAGTAAAGATGACAGCTTGGCTCTCATGTGGAATGTACCAGTTTAAAGCCAGACTGGTTTGGATCATTAAGGTTGTTCTGTGAGAGGTAGACAGACAGTTGGCTAAAAACAGTGCGTTCCAGAGATTTAGAAAGAAAGGAGAGAAGTGATACCAGTCTGTAGTTGTTGATGTCTGATGGATCCAGAGCAGGTTTCTTCAAATTGGTAATAACCCTCGCTTACTTGAAGGTAGATGGCACCTGGCCAGATGTTAAGGACCTATTGGTGATCGTGGAGATGAAGGCAGGAGGTCTTGTAAGATGGTCTGAAGCAGAGTTTAAGGGATTGGATCCAGAGGGCAGGGCTCATATTCTGTTACGTTTAAGAAGCTTGAAAATGAAGGAGTAAGGGACTCCTGGCTGTGTTGTGTAGTCATTGTTGAGGAGGAAGTGAAGGTCTGGCATATTTCATTAATCTTCTTATCATAGAAGAAGGCAAAGTCTTCAGCAGGCAGGGAGGATGGAGCAGGTGGAGCAGTGGTGTTGAGAAGTGAAGAGAAGATGTTGTAAAGCTTACGAGGATCTTGAGGGAGGCCTCAAGCTTTTCCTTGTAGAAGGCAGTTTTAGCAGAAGTCACATCCGAAGAAAATTTGGTCAGGAGTACACAGTAATATGCGACGTCTGCGTCATTCCATTTCCTCTCTGCTAATATGAGTTCTCCGAGTGCTGCGCAACACTATTGACAGCCAGGGGGTGGGAAAGAAGTCTTCTTGGGTTTTGTGGTCGAGGGGCATGTTTTACATGATCATATTGTTTTGCAGGGTGTTTATTTATTTGGATACAGCAATTCTTTAACATATGTACAAGAATATTCAGTTTATTATTATGCATATAGGTTATTTTTATAGGTCAGTTTTTATCTACACCAGATAAAGTGTTGATTATTTTGTTTTAATATATTGCATTATTTTATAACAAAATCATGATTGACAGGTTATTCTGCTTAATTTACTTATCAGAGGAATTTCTGAGATAGGAAATGATTTTGTCGTGTATGAATACAGAATAAAGAAACTTTTATTTTCATTCAGTCAAGGCTATGTAAAGTTTAAATGATGCTTTGTCAGAATAATTGATTGTTCGAAACGGTTTTAGATTTATCCACTATACCTGTAGCAGTTTCATACCTTTATGGTATTTGAAGTGCATTTGGGTTTACTGTGAGATGTTCTGGCAACTTACAAACACACGAAGAGTGTTTCTAAAAGAGAAGAATTATACTGACTTTTAGCTTAATTTACAAACAGCTTTAACTGCCAAATTAATGGGTGGCACAATGTCACAAACCAGTAGCACTGCCACCTCACGGCCTCAGGGTCCCCGTATTATTCTTAAGCTCATGTTTGAAATATGTGCTGAGTTTAATGATCATTTTGTATAAAATTTTGGGTCCTCTGGTTTCCTCTAGCTGCCCAAAAATACGAAGATAGCTGGACTGGATAAGCTGAAATGCCCACAGGTGTGAATGTGTATCTGCATGGTGGAGAGGTGGCAAAAGTACGCACATCCTTAATTTAAGTAGACGTATAGATACTCATGTTCTAAAATACTCTGGTAAAAGTTAAAGTACTGACTATACTTTTTTACTCAAGTTAAAGTAAAGAAGTTTGGGCTGTGACAAGTACTTAAGTAAAGAGCCATTACTACTACCTGTTTTAGTGTCACGCTGGTAACTGGAACTCACCACATATCAATAAAAGGGCTGTCAATCGATTAAAATATTTAATCGTGATTAGGCAAATGATTGTCATGAGTTAACCTTTTCATCTCAATTGCACATTTTTATCTGTTCTTAATGTACCTTAAATGAACACAAGTTTTTAATACTATAATCAACATGGGCATGGACAAATATTGATGCTTTATGCAAATGTATGTTTATTATTAATGAAACCGAATACTCAACATAGAGCATAAAGACAAAATATTATTTATCAAATGTAATTAATTACGTAAATCATCATCAGGACACCAAACTGAACCTTTGCTGTTTCCACATGGACAGTTAATGAGGTGATACCGGAAAAACTGTACCTCATAACTTTCATACGGATTGCATAATCAGAAAATATTTGTTTGTGTGTGAATGGTATTATGAGTGTTATTTTGTTATTATGAGTGTATACAAATAAAAGTAGACTCTTTACATATTTAAACAATGTATTGCTCTTATCTGTATAATAATAAAATACTTGTTTGTCTCTGCGTTATGAGGGGAAAAAAGCCACAAAACGTGCCGGGACGTTTGTCGAGTCAAGTCAAGTTTATTTGCATAGCGCTTTTCACAACAGACATTGTCTCAAAGCAGCTTTACAGGATTTAACAGTTAAGGTGAACGATGTGTATTGATCCTTGATGAGCAGCCATGGCGACTGTGGCAAGGAAAAACTCCCTTAGATGAAATGAGGAAGAAACCTTCAGAGGAACCAGACTCAAAACGGGAACCCATCATTTGGGTGAAATCAAGAGTGGGATTGAAGTCTTTAAACAATACAGAACACTGGAGAGTGTTCCAGTGTTACTGCGGTCTTGTACAGTCATTTGAACTTATAGAATCAGGAGCAATTCATAAAATAGTTACATTTTTTCGTTCATCATAGATCCAACACCAGTTTCTCCATGCCACTCAAAGAGGTCCAATGTCAAAACTCCACAAGAAGTGGGATCAAAATGGCTCTGGTATGTCTCTAGATGGTTCGGGATGTTTGCGGGGTCGGCATCTACTTTTTTAAAGGTCCATAATCTTCATGAGGTTTGAAGTGACTGGAGCTGGCGCAACCTCAGGATGCCTCGGGATGGTTAGAGAAAGAGATGCAGTGGAGAGGAATTAGCGTAGCTGCTATTCATGATATTAACAGCACAAGTTGATAATGTGCATTTGATCAGATGTACTGGAGCACAAGGTTATGATATGTTATATGTGTTATGTGTAGGCCTTGCTAAAAAGATGCGTTTTTAAACTGCACTTAAACTGGGAGAGAACACTGTCAGAAAGACTATTCCAAAGTTTAGGAGCTAAATGTGAGAATGTTCTACTACTAGAAGTCTGGAGTTTTGAGATCTCAGGGAGCATGACGGATTGTATCGTGTTAGAAGACTGGAAAGATACATGGGAGCCAAACCATTTCTTGTTTTGTAAGTAAGTAGCAGTAGTTTGTTGTCAATTCGAAACTTAACAGGTAGCCAGTGTAGGGATGATTTCGGTTATATGGTCATATTTTCTCAACCTTGTGAGAGCTCTGGCTGCTGCATTCTGGACTAACTGTAGCTTGTTTATTAATGGTGCAGGACAACCACCAAGTAATGCATTACAATAGTCCAATCTGGAGGTCATGAATGCATAGACGAGCTTCTCTGCATCAGATATAGACAATATGTTTCTTAGCTTAGCAATATTTCTAAGGTGGAAGAAGGCTGTATTTGTAATATGGTTGATATGATATTCAAAAGACAAGTTGCGGTTTAAAATAACTCCCAGGTCTTTTGCTGTTGAACTAGTAGTTACAGTAAATCCTTCTAAATGCAGGTTAAAATGCTGGAGCTTCAGTGTACTGGTTTTTGGACCAAATCTCTGTCTTATCAGAATTTAACATTAGAAAGTTATGAGTCATCCAATCTTTTAATTCTTTGACACACTCAGTTATCTGAGCCAGTTGAGCTGTATCGTCTGGTTTCGATGAGATATATAGTTGGGTTTCATCAGCATAACAGTGGAAGCTAATCCTATGCCTTCTAATAATACTTCCCAAGGGAAGCATGTATATTGTGAAAAGCAGGGGTCCTAGAACTGAACCTTGTGGCACCGTGTAATTTACTTGGATTAACCTGGGTAGCTCTCCATTTAAGACTACAAAATGGTAATGATCAGACAGGTAGGATTTAAACCACCTTAATTCCTGTCCCTGAATGCCGATGTAATTTTGTAAGCAATCTAGGAGAAGTTCATGATCTATAGTGTTGCAGCAGGTGGTCATTAATTTTTACATTTTAAACATATTACTTTTGTAGGCTGTTAATAATCATTGTGATAAACATTATAGCCTTTTTTCTCCAGTGTCTGTCTTTTTGAAAAATGAATGAGAAAAGTGTCTACTTTTTTGTCAACTTGAAATAGAATACAGAAATGATGTTGATTTTAATTTCAGTATCCTTTTCACTTTCTTTTACATCTTTCTCTCATTAAACTTGGGCCATGTACGGCATTATTATGTATTCATGTGGGTCATTCCCAAGTGGATCCCAAAGTTACGATAGTTTGACGCGCAGCTGGGATGAGCGTATGGAGTAAAGTTGTTTCAATGTGTATTTTTTTCTGTTTCAAACAGCGATTTTAGTAATAGAAGCATGTCTTCCAAGTGCCCAAGTTTGTCTCCTGCTTGAAGAGTTTAGAACAGAAAATGAAAATTATAAATTAGCATGAAGCAAAATAAAACTGTCACAGTAGCATCTCAGACTTACGATACTTTTGACTTACGATGGGGTCGTCGTACTGTATCTCCATTGTAAGTAGAGGACTATATCATATATATATAATTTTGTATATAAATGTATAACATTTTTAAATTAAAAAGAGATAAAGAGATAAAATTGCCCTAAAAAATTGCTTTTTTTATTCAGGGGCCTCATTGAAACTTTCTGATGTGTAGTATACTGAATTGATTAAGCATATATCCATTTAGTTAAGTCATTTAAACATCTTGATAAAAGTCTGACATTTACTGTTTAAAGAAATCACATTTGCTAAGATTTAGATGTGTTCAGTAAGGGAGACTGTTTTTACCTACTGTTTTTACCATGATGTTTACAGAAACATAACCTAGGCAACATCAGAAAGCAAATCAAAACCTCTACACTATGTTCTTTCAGTGAAATACATGTATTGTTTCTTAAAGTTTCTTACAAACAGTGTACTTGGCATTTTAAATTACCAAGCAAATGTATCTGTTGCAGTCTTTAGTGGAATGCAACCTAAGTTACATGGTTTATATTTTAGAGAAAAAAATGTTTTTCTGCTTTGGCTATCTGGCAGAATTCAGTGACATCTGACTGGTTTTTCCAGGCTACTACACAGATTTTGCATATGCGAACACAAATTTGAAATATGGTTGTAACTAATTTTTACACAGCCGTTTTAATCTTGCTCACCTGTACGATGAGATTGTATGTCAGATCATCTTAGATTTATATCAACTGGTACGGGAAGTTCATGCTTTGTAATCTGCTGAACATGACGTTCGGCATTTAGTTGTGTTAGATTATAACAGGACTGACAGAATGATCTCACTGTTTCCAAGTGGTTTGCATTAGTCAAACTTCTGTTCTTTGTGCGCCCTCAGGTACAGCAGGTCAAAAGTGATAAAAAATAAAGCCATTTAAATCTATACTAAATCATCCCCAGGTTACCTGCATTATACTGCATGTGCTATTTTGTTTGAGTGAGTGAGTGAGTGAGTGAGTGAGTGAGTGAGTGAGTGAGTGAGTGAGTGAGTGAGTGAGTGAGTGAGTGAGTGAGTGAGTGAGTGAGTGAGTGAGTGAGTGTGTGTGTGTGTGTGTGTGTGTGTGTGTAACAATCCCTAAAATCTTTTAAGAAATGTGAAGACAATTAAAACTGATTTTGAAGTTTGTCAACAAACTTCATCTAACTCACTTTTAACTGTACATAACTCAGCATGTATACAAACAATTTTCAGTGAGTCAACAGATTTGGAATCATGTTCTCACATCTTGTGCTCTGGAATTTTTATTTTATGCCACCATGTTCTTGTGCAATATGCAAATATGTAAAGGTTATTCTTGTCAATCATCATTAAAATCAGGTTTTCAGCAACAACAGTAGCCACATGAAACATGAAAATGGCAGTTAGACATGCCTGTAAGAGTTATCACAGGACCATTATAGCAGATAAGCCTGTTAACTCTTTGATTTCTTGTGTGTATGTGTGTGTTTTTCCAGACATAAGTTTTTTATGTATGTGTGGGTGTGGGTGTACACACACACACACACACACACACACACACACATATATATATATATATATATATATATATATATATATATATATATATATATATATATATATATATATATATATATATACTGAATATATATATATATATATATATATATATATATATATATATATATATATATATATATATATATATATATACTGAATATACACATTTTTAGATGTGTTAAAAACTTATTTAAATAAACACAGTTGCAAGTTATTTGAAATGCCTCCAAGCATAAAGGGGCCTTTCAAACATGAGGACGCTCTTTTCGGAGAAGGAGTCTCTGGGAACTTTGTGGGAATAAATTTTCAAATGCCAGACCATACTGAGTTACACTGACATAGACTACATCTACATTTTCACACAGGCAATTATTTAATCCTGTCATGAAAATGGCAGTCATCCAGGGCAACTTCTACATGTTAAAGGATACTCCTATTTCAAAACAAGTCGTCCCCATGTCTCTGGGTTATCTTAAACATAGTGGCTTTCTTCATTTCAGCCTTAGCTAAATTTATTAGGTGGCAGCTGGTGGGGTTAAATTTAGAACACAGGTGGCCATGAAAGCCATGGTGGCCTGTAGATCAAGCTCCACAATCAAGAGGCCTGGAGAAACATGAACGAACAATGCAGGCCTAGGCCTCAGCCCTTTTTCTGTCAAACACAGGTTCACACCTACAGCCCAGCAGCTTGATCTCTTTCTTTGAGTGTCTTTCAGTTGTTTGTAGTCTTTTGTTTTGCTTTCAGTGAATGCTGTTGGAAGCTGCTATGTATTCTAATGCTGTGTATAATGAAGCGTGTGGTTTTGGTATTTTTGGAAGAGCTGGCATGCATTTCAATTATGTGCTATTTATTAAGTGTGATTTGATGGCATGTGCTGGCTTTGATATTAAAAATGGCATGAGTGAACACTTAAATAAATGTTATGTGATCTAAATTGTGAAAAAGAAAACTCTTTTCACACTTAAAAAATGCTGGTTTTATATGCTGGTGTGTCTTGTGTGAACCCTCTATTGTAAACAAGTAATTTTATATATGTTTAGAACCTTTTTTCATCTCTTCAAGTGTGGTTGACATGGTTAGTCTGCCTCTGGAAGCTTCTTATCTGCCTCGTGTTCCTGATTAAGACCTTCTCCATGCTTCTGTCCCACTTATCTCTGAAAGCCTCTTCAATGCCATGTCTCACATAGCTTCTGTAGGTTTGTTTTTAGTGTCAGTTTACCTGTGCATAGTTACTTTTTTTCTAATTGTTAGATTAATTAAAATGTAAGATAACTTTCAGTTGTTAGACAGTTAAATTATATAGTGCCTTACTTATATGTCTCTAGATAATTGCACCTGGCAATCATATAAATGTAAAGTTATGCTCTGTTTGAGTGTGTGTGTGTGTGTGTGTGTGTGTGAGTGAGTGAGTGTGTGAGACAGAGAGAGCGCGAGAGTGAGTGTGTAAGACAGAGAGAGAGAGAGAGAGAGAGAGAGTGAGTGAGTGAGTGAGTGAGTGAGTGAGTGAGTGAGTGAGTGAGTGAGTGAGTGAGTGAGTGAGTGAGTGAGTGAGTGAGTGAGTGAGTGAGTAAGAGTGAGAGTGAGTGAGAGTGAGTGAGAGTGAGTGAGAGTAAGTGAGAGTAAGTGAGCGTGAGTGTGTGTGTGTGTGTGTGTGTGTGTGTGTGTGTGTGTGTGTGTGTGTGTGAGAGAGAGAGAGAGAGAGAGAGAGAGAGAGAGAGAGAGTGAGTAAATGAGTGAGTGAGTGAGTGTGAGTGAGTGAGAGAGTGTGTGAGAGACTGTGTGAGAGAGAGTGAGTGAGTGTGTGTGAGAGTGAGTGAGTGTGTGTGAGTGAGTGAGTGAGTGAGTGAGTGAGTGAGTGAGTGAGTGAGAGTGAATTGTATCACACTTGTAAAATGCCACATTTCGTTGCTTCTCTGAGGCAGATGGTTGATGTTAAACCAAAATATTATCACTTGTGCCAAAGTTACATAAACCGCTTACCCTTCATAATGCCACTGGCATGCAAGCTTCCACTTAAATATTGTTGCTTGTACCCCATCCGTGGCTTCTGGGAAAAAGCGTTGCAGGTAACCTTGTATATTAACTTGTTTACATCAAGAGGAGCTTCACAGCAGGATCACTTTAACGATGTGAAATGATTCACAAAGAAGGTTTTCATGATTCACAGGTGTGTCCTCTGGGTCTTCTGTACCAAATGCTTTTTTCCTTTACTTCCCTACTGTTAAGAACAGGAGCTCCAGAATATGATTAAGATAAAGATTTTATATATACTGTTTATATATAAATATAGTAATGGAATGAGAGTAAAAAAAAACTCTTTTAGAACATTAAATAAGTGCAGAACTGAAGAAAGTCAGGGGAAATCGAATCACATTGTCATTCTACTTACTTGCAAATTGTCCCAAATCCAACATCCTTGTGAAACTTATAACAGTTGGAATCAGGACTAGGGTTAAGGTTACAAAAATGTAGCATTAGTTTTGTTTTGCTTTAATTGGAGGTGTTTCTGTTGAAAATACAGTTATTACTATTAAACTATTTAATTGATCACTATCCGTTACTTCTATGTATTGCATTATTTCTATTTTCTAAGGTTTTGGAGAAGAAAGATTTGAAAGCAAGTTAACACGATATTAGTAATAGACCTGGTGCATCTGAACATGATAAATATTCAAATACAGTCTCTCTATTCCTTATTATTTATAGAGATTTAATTTTCAGAGTGGGCTGGATGGGTCCCCAGGGGTCTGTGAATCGTAGCCAGGGGGTCTGTGATTTTTTTCTGTTATTCCACTGGTGGAAATGGGTTGTATGACTAAAAAGTTCAGAAATAAAGCATCAGATTTATGTGTGGACATTCTTTAGCTGGTTTGTTAGATATACTTAAAAATAAAAAAAGGGGTTAGGTTAAAGGGCAGTTCCTGACTAAAATGTTTTAGATCCTTAACAAAGTGTGTGAGTGTGTGAGAGAGAGACACAGGGGAGGAGGAAGAGAAGAGAACGAAAGTGTGGTTTGTTGACAGAACTTTATTTCGACGACCATAGCCGGAGCTTGTGCGTCAGTGCGAAGAGGTGAAGGGGAGTGAGGTGAAGGGGGGCGATGGAGACCTGCCACTCGGACTAAGAGCATTAGAGCGCAGGTGGTGGTGGTGACATTATAGCAGCGCGTGCTGTCAGCGTCACACGCGCGAGCAGGGCAGCTCGGACCGGTTCAGGGCAGACGCGCGCGATCGCTCTGCGCACTGCACGCTGGCAAGAAGGTGCGCGCCGCCGCCGAAGGGGAAACACGAGCCGATATTTCTCGATGACATTTCGGCTTACTGCTTCGCTTTAACGCGCTAATACCTTATACAGACACATGTGTCGGCGCAGTGCGAGTCGTTTGGAGCGAGTTCTTGTTCTCTGGGGTTTTTTTTGTATCAGGAAGCTAATACAGGTGAGAGGGATCTGTTAATTTCTTTCTCTAGAAGTTGTGAAGTTTTGTGTCTTTTGTTTGGTAGTTTTGATGACCCTTTTTTTCAGAAATTATACAAAGAAATTGTACCCAAGTCACTTCAAGTGGGGTTTGTCTTCTAAGTCATTCTGCATATTCTGTATCTTATTAGAAGGGAATGTTTCATCAGGAAGGTGTAACTCTTAGTGCAGCAGCACACCGCACGGGACGTCAGAAAAATCACAGAAAGACTACAGGAAGACTGCAGAAGGACCACAGAAAGACTACAAGAAGACTGCAGAAAGAGCAAATACACAGCAGTGTGAGAAAAGTGCAGACATTTGTACAGTAAATACACAGGACAGAGGTCAAACAGGAGTGTGCATATACATTCAGACAACATACCCCCTCTGGATGGAAGAAACCAGTGTCTAAACTGCTGGCACTATTCTATCATTTCATTTGTGTAGAAAAACAACGACTAAAATGCCTTTTAAAAAGTGAAGTGAATTTTGTGTTGCTCTGAGCATGGCAGAAAACATTTAAAACTCCAAGCAAATGAAAAGCTTGATGTTGTAGCTGGACTAGACTCTTGGGTGCTGTTTGTTTGGGGTTAGTGTGTGTGCAGGAAATTTGCTGCTTATTTATGCTGATTCCTAGTGAATAAAATGAAAACTGACAAGGAGCCCTCTGTTTTTTTTTCTGTCTTCTGCAGCTCTTTTCCTCATCCACTTGAATGTTGATGGAGTTCTTGCAGGGCAGCGGTGACTACTGCCACGCCCAACATTGTAAAGCCTGAACCCAGGTGACACTGTCCTGTCTCTACCCGCCGAACAGAAACACCTTCACTGCCTGCCGCTCTCTGGCCCTATCGACTCCTGATCGCACCAAACACCAGATGGGTTAAGGGAGTCTGTGAATCAGGGCTACTGGACAGTGCTCCACCCTGCTCCAGCCCATGTCTCATCCTACTAGCGTTTCAGAGAAACAGGCAACTGTTTTTATTCATACTGTTGGATAGCAGGAGCTGCCTGAGGTGTTCCTTTGTGATAGAAGATCGAGCATTGCACTATCAGACTGATAGAGTGGGGCTGCTAGTGGGTGTGTTACCCACAGGACACTGGCTCAGGTCACAGTGTGGCTTGATCTCAGACATGGCCAGGATGAATCGACCGGCCCCTGTTGAAGTCTGCTTCAAAAACATGCGCTTTCTGATCACACACAACCCCACCAATGCCACTCTGAGCTCCTTTATAGAGGTGAGAGATGGTTACGTATATAGTGATGGGTGATAAGATGAAATATATAGTGATGGGTGATAAGATGAAAAAAATCATAACATAATTCACAAAAGCATTTCTACAATTATTATGATATATATAGGTTTGTGAACAATTTTCCAACTAAACAAGACAAGGAACAGTATAGAATGAAGTATACACAATTCAAATTCTAACATCAAATCTTGCCTCAGAGAGTTCAATTTATAATAAAAAAAAACTTTAGCGAAACAATGTTGACCTCAAAGAAGTGTGTTGTAATATATTTTTTATAATGATTTTTGTATCACCCATATTAAACAAACGTATTACAACTAACATTTGTTTGAATAAAACTAATACTATTTTAATGAAATTCAAACAATTGTTAGTTGTAATACTATTTTAATGAAATTACTCCTTATGAAGAAATTATGAGGGGGAGTGGTGGCTCCAGCGGTTAAGGCGCTGGGTTGCCGCTCGGAAGGTCTGGGGTTCAAGCCCCGGTATTGCCAAGCTGCCACTCTTGGGCCCTTGAGCAAGGCCCTTAACCCTCTATGCTCCGGGGGTCCCTTACGAGGGAAATATCAAGGTCCGTGACGTCGGAGTGATGTGGGGCCGCCTTCCTGTGGGCTCACCACCTGCAGGAGGGGCCGTAAGGGACGGTGCTGTGAGGATTGGGCAGCAGTCGAAGGCGGGGGCCTGCTTAGACTGCTGCCCCCGTGACCCGAATTACGGATAAGCGGGAGAAAATGAATGAATGAAGAAATTATGATTTGATTATTCTAGTATGTATTTTCACCTTCGTTTGCTTCTTAATTTTGTAGGATCTAAAGAAGTATGGTGCAACTACAGTGGTGCGAGTGTGTGAAGTAACATATGACAAGACACCACTGGAGAAGGATGGCATCACGGTCATGGTGAGTGCTATTCTGTGCTGTATAATTCTGTGCTGTAGAAAGCTGCTCCATTCTGATTTTCACCATTCACTATGCATGTTCTAAGTATCTACTCCATTAACCTCACTGCTGAAACTGCTACCTACATTATATAGCTAAATATATGGTGGTTTGTGGATATCTGACCATCAGTCCCATATTTTCTTCTCAAAACCTTTACCACAAATATTAAAGCAGCCAACTGTCTTTATTGTTCACTAAATCATTAAGATTTGCCATCGCTGAAACTACAAGGACCAATCATGTAAACAAAGCTTCAGCACATGGTTGGTGTGGAAGAACTTCAGTAGTGATCTGCATTATAACTAGGGAAATAACTAGGGAGATCAGTTATTCATTTTTTATTCGTAGCGTTCAGTATTATCGTTCCATAATAATAACCAGGGGGGAGATTTCAAGCTGTAGTGGATTCCGCTTGTTGTGGACACTGTGTGTTTATGATAACCACTATTTACTCGGGTACTATACAATGTAGACACTAAGCATTTTCTGACACGCAAAATCAATATGATTAATGAACACAGGACACACATGGCAGTCATCTTTCCATTTTGCATACGCAATGTTAAAAGAAAGTATAAACTTTTATCTGAAGAAAGTATGTCTCTCAGCTGTTCAGAAGCGGGATTCCCTCTGTGCTCTTCCTGTTAACGTCAGAACTGTCTCTTACACCCTCCTCTCCTTGCTTTTTACTACCTTACACAATCTATTCACAATCTCTTGCTACCCATTCCTTCCATTCCTGGATGCGGATTACACAGCTGCAGTTAACTTCGGTCTGGATGGATTTTTACAGTTTGGTCATGCGCCAGGCTTTACTGTAACTATGTAAAAAAAAAAAAAAAAAAAAAAAAAAACAGTGCATGTGAGGCACACAACAGAGCAACGTTATATAAAACCGACTCCACAGTGCTGTTAGGAGAACACCAAAATCAAGATAAATTCACTTGGAATATTTATATACTAAGAAATGCTCAACTGATCATGGCTTAGGTAGAAGACTAGGTGTTTGTCATGTTACTGAATGTCATAAATATTCAAAACAGAAATAAATATGACAAAAAAGAGTAGGGTTTCATTTTTGGTCCTCTTAACGCTGGTGCCATCAGTAAAGGTTCATCGTGTTGCAGCCTATAGGTGATCATTTTATAATATAATATTGCACAAGTTTTAATGTATTTCTTAAATAGAGTAAATAAATAAGTTAATTTTAATACAGTAAGAAAAACATTTTACTGTATTTATTTAGAATATTTAGTATGTTCAATGTGACATAGCACATGATATTACTTTGTAATGCTATATAGCTTAAAACTTTGGTTTAAAGATTCTTTTGAGCATGTCCCTTTGAAAATTTTATACATATATATATATATATATATATATATATATATATATATATATATATATATATATATATATATATATATATATATACAGTATATATTATAATTTTGTTAATTTACAACCCCATTTCCAAAAATGTGTGTGCTGTGTAAAATGTAAATAAAAACAGAATGCATTCATTTGCAAATCTCATAAACTCATATCTTATTCACAGCAACTAATTGGGTTAATTGGCAACAAATCTTCATAACATAAAATTGCAGAAATTTCATCATCTACATTATATATCACCAAAAGATTTCGAGAATCTGATAAAACCTCTGTGCACAAGGAACAAGAGCAAAATATATGAGCATAAATTTATATTGGATACCTCGAGTGGTCTGGGTGGTGAACTGGCTTGCCTTGGGTTAGGGTTAGTTTGGTGCATCATGAAATGAACAATGCTACAAAGAAGACCTGTATTGTTGAGCAGGGGGGATTCCTGTATCAGAGAATGAAACATTCCTCTCCCAAAACTTCACCACCTGCTCTCCTTAGTTCACACACACACACACACACACACACACACACACACACACACACACACACACACACACACACGTGTGTGTGTATATATACATATATATAGTTATATACAATGTTGCAATCAAATTCTAAATTACCTTATTTTTTCTGTAAAATGGTACATATCTTTTTTTTTAAACATTCAACAAGTTTTCTATGTTTGGTTGTGCATGAAATATGGATTTATGACATTTAAAAATCATTGCATTCTATTTTTATTTACATTTTACTTATTGTCTTAGTTTTTTGGAACTAGGGTTGTAGTATTGTTGAGTTCATCATAGTTTTTATAGTTGTGTTTGAACTGAGGTTACCTGGGTCACACGTGTTGGCATACTGTCTTGGTTTAAAAAGAGGCATAGTGTTCTCTGAATAGCCCTATGATCTTTGGGTTTGTGTCTGACTGTCTGCCAGCTCCTATTTACGCACAGTTACTAGAGACTGGAAACACTACAGCAGGTCTTAGTAAACAGAGGAACCCTTGAAAATATGTCAAAGTTAATCTCTTAGTGTAGGGATAAAAATAGTTCCTGAGATTTAGTTGTTGAGTAGAAGTGTTTGTTACATGGTAGCACGTTAGCCTATCTCACCTTTCCCAAGTTAAATTATAAGTAATGATTATGACTGCAATAGGCAGTACTGTTAACTATTACTAACTATTACCTGAGATCTTTAGATAGCATTTCTTTGTATTCCAGTCTGAAAAAAGATTTTTTTTGAAGGGATGTGTAGCACTGAGACTCTGCATGTTTGAAAATGGAAATGTTTACTGATGGGAAACAGGTGCCCAAGGCTTCTCCCTTTCTTGTAACAGGAGAGTCCAGCTGCTGGAGAAATAGCAGGTATGTGATTCAGGGAAAATGTCAAAGCATTTGCTACAATTAGCCTGCAGGGTTGGGACTGGAGACCGACCTGCTTTCCCTGAGCATATACCAAGCACAACATGGCCTCTTGGAATTAATAGCTTACTGTGACACACCAGACAAGTAGGGGGAGATATTAAACACTTACAGGATTTAACTGTTATTTTTAACTCAAGAGCTGAGTGGGTAGTTACTGGTAACTGTTTACATTTATTACATAAGGAGGTTTTCTCCCACAAGTCTGAAATATGACTTTGTTCAAAACTACATTGTCACATTTTGTCATTTTATTCTCTACTGGTAGAAAAGAGCCTTTAGAAAATACTTGTGGAAGAACAACTTTCACTAATATCATAAATGCAAGTGCACACATTAAGAATTAAATTCGATCCTGTGTCCCAGACAATGTACGATGTACCTGTCATATTACATAAAAATCTTTTGAGGAATGTTATTTAGTAATATTTTGTCCTACTTCAGTTTATTTCCCTTTTTTAAATTGCATTTGTATATTTTGTTCTCCAACCTGTCAGATGTTTGTCATAAGCCAGAAAGTAGGTTAGAAAGCCAAAAAGCAGATGACTTGAATCACTCACCTTTGCTCAATATAACTGAATATAACATAAAAAATATGGATAAATATATATACTGCTTTAAATGCAAACATTTGTACATTCTGTAGCTAAAATCGATAATAATAAAAGAAATTGTCTAGACTGTCACCTTTCAGTCATTTAATTCCCCACAAAATAAGAGAACAAATTAATGAAGCAAATACAATCCAAAATTACTATAATACAAGACACCTTTACTCTTCTACTCCTGTTTGTCAATTTCTCACTCTTGGTTGGCTGTGTTTCCTGACCTCTTTTATGACTGCCAGGGCATGATGATCTTTAGATTATCTAAACTGGCATATGATGTATGCTTGCACCTAAAGGATTGTCGGTACAACTCACGGCAACTCTGAGAAATCACATTAAAAGTGCTTTTACCCCAAGACGGGGTAATAATCACGTTTTTATAATTTTAACAAAATATATTGTTCATTATTTAGTTAAATTACACCAGACAAAAGTGTTTTAACTGGTAAATGAATAGGAATAAATAGGAAAATAGGGATGCAATGCAGCTTGACATTCTAAGGAAGGCTCAGCCATAGAAATGCACAATAATTCTAATGTTCTGTTGTGTTTTCATTCCCTTTCCACATCAAAAACCCCCTGTAAGAAAGTGTGTTGGTTACATAAAGAATGTGATTAGAATTCATCTATGCTCATTTGATAGGTTTATGCAGGTATTATAATATTCACAATCACATATCTCATTGAGTTAGATTTTTCTCTTTAGCATGGCATTATCCTGCCATATCTGATTCAGTTCTCAGATTTGCTGCTAAACACTGTGGTGTCCTTGTTCCTGCTGGTGCTGACTGAAGTGGGAGAGACAGCAGCATGCGTGTTTGGTACAGTACATGCCATATTTGCCATGGCACAGCTTGTGAGAATCGCACTGGACTCATCAAAGACTTTTCACTGGTTGGTGTGATTTAGATACAGTAGAGAGTCTGTTCACTCAGAGGTTTGTGATAGACCTCTTTCTGCAGATAACATGTTCCCAAAGCACAGACTATGGTTATAGCTGTCAAGCCCTCCCCTATTTTCAACATTCTTCCTGTTGATCTGCTTAAATGCCTTATTACATTACATTCACTAAAAACAAAAGCCAGATCTTGTCAGTTGTTTATTGTAAGTAATGATTGTTTGACAGGGCAATTTTTCCCTCTGTGCAGGACTGGCCATTTGATGATGGAGCTCCTCCTCCCACAAAGATTGTGGATGACTGGCTATCGCTGCTAAAGAATAAGTTTTGTGAGGACCCCGGGAGCTGTGTGGCTGTTCACTGTGTGGCTGGACTTGGCCGGTTAGTAAAAACTGGTGAACAAAATCTTTTGTTTCATGGAAGTAAATACAAGCCAGAACTGTGCATTTTGAGAGTTGAGATGATGGAAGTATTGTTAAGACATCATTGTAACTATAGCATTAGCACAGGAGATTCATTCTAATTTTAAATTTAAATATCAGCAGCATATAGGTGGAACTCAAAATTCTCATCCTGAAAGGGGTCAACCCTAAAAGCCATTCTATTCAGAAGAAAGCCTGGTGTGTTTGGAGATCCAGAGTTCCAGGTCAAACTCTTTGACTTTTATACTGGGACTAATTATCAGAAAAAAATATTTTTTTGTTTCTAACAAAATACCCCAAAGCATCTGTCTAAGGAGCATAGTGGCCATCCTGCCAAGGATTAGTTCAGGTTCGTTTAATGTGCTTCATTAAACCATGCCAAGATAAACTGCTTGCTCAGATTCACTCAACTGATACTAATTCCAATTTATTATTGGAGGCACCGGGATTGACATCTGATCATGAAATGGGAATTTGTTGTTAAGTACCTCTTTTAATTACAGAAAGGAAATTGTGAAGTCATTATGATTTTGAAGCAAGAAAACTATAATATAACTATGAGTACAGGTGACAATCGTCTTAAACCATGAAAATAACTCAAGTTCATGGCACCTGTCTACCCCTTTATATGTCTCTCTCTCTCTCTCTCTCTCTCTCTCACTTTCTCTCTCTCTTTCTCTCTCTCTCTCTCTCTCTCTCTCTCTCTCTCTCTCTCTCTCTCTCTCTTTGTCGGTCTCTCTTGCTTTACTGTGACTCTCTGAGGCACCAGGCTTTCTGACGTAGTTTGATGGCCCTGTGGGAGCCCTCTGCACATCTTGACATAGAGCCAATGTTTGCTTTACTTGGGCAAGTTTGTTATGCTGTTGATCTGTAGAAGGCCTGTTTGGGTTGGTATTCACTGGATACACTGGAAAGTCAGAGCTTTGAGCCAAGTGGTAAAAGTAGATTTCTCAGACTAGAATGACTTTGTTTTCTAAGAAATCTCTGTAATTTTTAGCACCCTCTCACAAAAACCCTAGCCCTAGTAAGACTACTCCGGCCCTGACCAAGCTATTTTAAGCATATTTATCAGATTTCTTACTTTAATTCGTGAGCAGGCTTTGTCTCCTTGTAAACGTGAATTTGACTTTTGTACGATGGAGTCTGTCCACTTGCTTAAGTGTTGTGTCAGACTGAAGAACTCATTTCTCATATTCACCAGGTGATAGCTGCGCCTGAGACCATTCATTGTCTTGTGTCTCTTTAGCAGTTCATCAAGCATTTTCTTATATATTTCTGTGTTCCAGAGCTCCAGTTCTTGTGGCCCTGGCACTGATCGAGTGTGGAATGAAGTATGAGGATGCCATTCAGTTCATCAGACAGTGAGTGCACACTAGACACTGCATGACAGGATTGTAATTTACTTTGCCATTGGAAGTACAGCCTAAAATACAAGTACAGAATTATTACATATTGATTGTTTTTTATAATAGAAAACGTCGGGGTGCCATAAACAGCAAGCAGCTGACCTACCTAGAGAAGTACAGGCCTAAGCAGAGACTGCGCTTCAAAGACCCACACAACCACAAGAACAAGTGCTGCCTCATGTGAACGAGTCTCAGCCCATCTGCCACTGAAGGAATGAATTAATTTGTGGGTGAAACAGGACTAATTCCACAAACCTCATGCATTTTAATTGTTTCACTTTTACTATTTGGATGGACTTGACCCCGCTTTAATCTATGTGAGACCCCTAAGTGTAAGGGCTTCGTGAACTCAGGGCTGTGAAAGACAAGCCTTTTGATATTGATCCTAAGTGTCTCACAGACGGTATTACATGTATATTCGTGCGCACACACACACACACAAACACGCAAACACAAATACATGCAGTATGTAAACAACCAGCAAGATCTTCAGCACACAATCCAAAGATAATCTTTGCTTCCTTTGGACAAACATGATTTAATTTATGGAAGACTGCTACCAAAATTGCTTGTTTATATTGTATCTTATTAATCATGTATAGGTTGAATTAAAGCACAGCATTTCTCTTTTCTTTTCTTTTATGTAATTTTATTTCCAGACTTGGGTTTCTAGTCCCACTTTTCTGAACCTGATTTTGGCAAAGAATGATTTATTTGTGGTGGCTAGTGGCTGTGTTTTTTTTTTTTTTTTTTTTACTAGAGCTATATTTTACATTGTGATGTGAACTACTTTGGGATTAGAACACTGCACCATTAGAACTTTGTATAAGAGTACGCTGGATAGATGGTAAGAAGCACACTTTATTGGCTAGTTTTCAATAGGACACCAGTTAAAAGCTCAATTTCAGCCCTGCTTGTGGCTTCCTATTTTGTTTATTATGTAAGGGTGATGTACTGCAAGTGTCTTTGCAACTCACTGTTTGAAAAATTGTGCTACCATGGAAATAGGAAACAAGTCAAACCAGAAATGTGTATTAGGACAAAAATCTTTTGGGTCTTAATGATCTCAGTACTGAGGTACTTCACATTCTGGAATACGAGTTAAAAATGTGATTTAATATTTTTCTGCCTTCTAAATCAGAGGCACATCCAATTTTGTTCATGGTCATTGCTATTGAAGTAATAAAGTAATTTTTAAAAAATTGTGATTTATTCTGCTTGTTAATATTTGTGGATCTTGATCTACATCAACACACGTAATAAGAAGTTAAAGTAGACATTCATGTTGAATGTGTTACATGTTTGGAAAGGAGGAAATGTGTTTATATGCTTTACATACAGGCATATTTAGTAGAATGACAAAGCCGAGGATGCCACATTTAATGTGCACTCTACTGTCCACTTTAATAAAAAAAAAAAAACACATACATTCATGCAAATATCTACTCATGTGGCAACAAAGTGCAAATAAAAAAATTAAGAATCATGAATTGTGTGTCTGTTTGCATCAGAACATCAGAGATAGGGTAATTTTTGTGAATTTGATCATGGCATGGAATGTTGTACCAGGTGCGCATGTTTGACTATTTTAGACCTTGCTGATCTCCTGGCAATGTTTGTCTAAAGTATGTACACAGAATGGTACAAGACAACAATAAATTATTTTTTTGTGGGTAGAAACACCTTGGGTAGAAAATTGCCAGATTGGTTAAGTTGGCAAGAAGGATAAAGGAAGGAAAAACATGCCCAAAACGGTAAGGTAACTGTTCGAGTTCGATGCAATCATGGCCACAGACTCACCATAACTAATGTCCCATTGTGTTGGGAGCATTAGTATACCCTAATCTTTGTAATGATTAAACTTGGAAAAAGGTTGACACATGTTCTTGATTTCTAAAAATGCACCAAGTTGTTTATTTGCTTGATTTGATGTTATGTTTGTATGCTTTATGTTTCTACTACTTTTTAGCTAAATAGTGAACAAGGATTGGCACATTTTTGGTCTTCTTGTTGAGATGCAAATACCACCCCAGATGCAAATGCCATATCGAACATTAACTATGAGACCTTGAACTGTTGTTACCTCTCTTGTGTATGATGCAACCTAATGATGATGAAGTGATGCAGCAAAACCCAGGTGACCAAGAAGTAACTCGGCAGCAATTTGTCAATTAACCTTTGTTTTCCTAAAATGGGGGAGTTGTGCATATTAACAAAATAATCTATAGTATGTCTGAATAACCATGCATAGCTTACAGTCTGTATACATTAAGGTCATTTAGTTCTGTCTTTATCAAGCAAACAAAATGCAGAATAATTCTAGAAAAGAAAGAACTAAAGTGGTGCAGCAGGTAGCAGTGCAGGCTCACAGCTCTTGGTCTTAAAATGGATGTTTTACATGTTTTTTCTGTCTCCATCTCCAGTGGGGTTACTATTATTGTCCAAAACATATATAGGTATGGGTGTGTGCACAGTGCCCTGCAAGTGACTTCCTGCAATCTTGGTTGAGCACGAGATCCACCATGACCCTAAACAGGATAAAAAAAACAAAGGTTCCCATAGATGAATATAAAACTATTTCCATTTAAAGAAATAATCTATTTACACAAGATCCATCAGCTGTAGACTTCTATTTAAATTTCTCTGTGGGCATGTTGTAGCAGTGACTAGTTTCGCAGACTCACAGCTCCAGGCTTTTGATACTAAATTTGTTTACATTAGGTGGGTTTTCTATGGGTTCTCTGGTTTCCTCCAAAAAAAGGGAAAATCTACAAAGGCGCTGCTATGGACTAGTGAGCGATCAAATTGTGAATTCCCAAGGCCGGTGTTATCAGATGTAAATCACATCAGCATCCGAAATAGAAAGGTCTAATTAAAGCAAACGTGAACGGGTGGGGATCATCTTACACACAAGTCGGATTGGATGACAGCGAAATGCTATTTGGGCAAATCGTTCCTTGCCCTCATGAGAGGAAACACGTTTTGCCTCATAACGTTTGCCCACGTAAACCTTCAAATAAAGTATATATTCTGTTTTTTTAGTTTAGTTGTGAACATAAATTGTGTGTGTGTATGTAAGAGGGGGTTAATATCTATAGACAAATGAATGGGAGAGTGAGTGTGATTGGTGCTGTGGGATCCCGGACTGTACCCGGCGCTGTGCACCACACCGGAAGTGTCCCCCCCTCCCTCCCTCCCCGAGCGAGGCGCTCCTCTCTGTGTCTAGCTATAGCTAGCGTGACTGCTGCCGCTGCTACTGCTAGCGTCGATTTCTAGGTTTGCTGAAGCCGCCATATTTTCCACTAGGAGACTCCGAGAGGTAATATAAAACAAAAAAGCTTCAGGTAGCGAGCCGTGAATCGTCCAATTTCCCCCCCATATTGTAGCGTACACACATCATTATAATCGTTTGCATTTTGGAAATATATTCGGTTCAATCTCCGAGAGGGTCCAATGCTGCTAATTATCGAGGGCAAAGTGATCTATTTTAGCTTACTAGCTGCCCCTTCTAGTGTTGTTTATTGCTGCCCTTCTAATGGTCCGTGCAGCATTGTTCCTTCAGCCATGTACGTATGATTGGGTCGAGGACCAAACGGGTATTTTGTGTATATATATATGTATAATTAATGAGACGGTTTTTTAATACCCCATTGCGGTCTTTGGATAGCGTATTCTCCGCTTGCTTGCTAACTATCCTCCATCACCCACCCGGCTTTGATGTGGCGTGCCTCGCTAGCTAGCGACAGATAACTAACCCAGCGCTAGCTGTTTTATGTTAGCTACAGGCGGGCTGTACCCACATCTCGTACGCTGTGGAAATACATTTTGTAAAAAGATAGACATTTGATAATCTATAGTATAATAACCAAGGTAGAAGGATTGAACGGCGGCTAGCAGCCTATATAATTTTAGGCGTGGCAAATGTTAACGCCAACATAGTTCTGGTGTTAGCTCGCTAGCTGTATACCATGTCCACGGTCTATTTGTGTATTCAGACGACTGGTTATGTTTTGTAAGCGTTTCTTTTTTGTCCTATATGTTGTTGGGTCTATTAAAGTAACATTTTGTTTTAAATAGGGAGGTAATTCGGTTTAAGCAAGGTTCAGGTCCTAACCTGGAAGCTAGCATGGCTGGTCTACTAGGCCTGTGTGTGTGAGTTAGGGGGGTGATGTCCACTAGTTCAGTCCCCCTTCCCCTATATATATATATATATATATATATATATATATAATGAGAACCACAATACCAAGCTATAAAATGTATACAAGTAAATCTCTTGTCCTCCCATTGGAGTGCTAGTGAAAGCTGATCCAGGGCTAGTTAAATGTGACTAGCTGTGTTCGGGCAGTGATTATTGCATAAAACGCAGTAAAGGCTCCACTGGGGAATATCTGTTGACTTGTTGATAACCAGGCTCCTTACAGGCATCACTGCGTTGCTTAACACCTGCTTGTTTTTTCTCAGGACATTTCAGTATCCAGAAAGCCTTCAGGAATGACATTTTGGTGTGGCGTGCCCCCTAAATAAAATGCTGGATGTCCTCTCATAGCATTTACAACCAGGTGAGTGGATCCTGCTGTTCTGAGCTTCCCAGAACCCTCACTCACTCTAGAGTTTCCCTAATAGTGCACTAGGTTATTGATATGGCTGAAGGAGTAAAGTTCACATTAATAAAGTTGTTAATTATAGCGTTTAGTTAACACTCGCATGGCTTTACACCTTAACAGATTCAGAATGTTTGTAATAATGATATACGATCAGCTTGAGTTTCACGAGTTTCCAGTTTAAAGAGCAAATCTTTTCAAACGACTAATATTTCACAAGTTGTACAAATACTATTGTTTTTTTTTTTGTTTTTTTTACCATTGCTTGTTTTTCTTAATGTGGCTTGATTTCCTTGCAGCATATGCTCCTCCATAAAGCAATCGCACCTGCTTTCATCAGCTCCACCTCTCATCTTCTGCTTGGAGGAAACCTCCAAGGTAAGATTGAATCAAATAGGACAGTCTTAGCAGCTTTTGCATAGAGATTTTGCTTTCTGCAGTGTTTAGGGAGTTAATTCACTCTAAAGGGACGGAATGCAAACGAAGTGTTCTCCGAAAAAGCATTCTCCAGACCATGTTAGTTTTTATTTTTATTGTATTTTGAAGAATGCACTATTTAAATCATAATGTTATTGAATAGATTTCTTCGTGTGCTTATTTCAGCTAATGCAGTGTGAAGTGTTCCACTTCAATTAAGTCCAGTCCTTAAATTATTTGTATTCAAGAAAAAAAATTTTTTTTCCATCCTATGTGAATTCAGCTTCCAGTGTTTTGGTTGACATTGCACAACAGCTGTCCTGTATCTGCCTCTTCCTGTTTCCCAGGTGCTTCTGGGAATATCCCGAGTAGAATATGTCCGGTCCTGTTTCAAGCCGCTCTCGAGTTTACCCTGATGTAAACACACAGAGACCCAGAGAGTACTGGGATTATGAGTCCCATGTGGTAGAGTGGGGGTGAGTGAAAGTCTTCTCTCAGTAAGCATTAAACTGGATTTAAATGTGAATGTTTTATGTATATAATACACATTTTTTATTACATTTTAATTTGCTGATTACTTACTTTCCTTTGCACATACTTTTGCAGTTATTTATCTCGGTACAGTCATCTACAGTATGCTTCTATTTTTATTTATTTTTTGGCGATTACTACTTGAATTTATCAGGGTATTATTTTAAATATTCCACCTTCAAACATGCACAAAACATCAAGCTTTTATTGACTGCACTGTTTATGTGCAATATGCTTGATGCTTCAAGATATGAGAACTGCTGCATGCCAACGAATCATTACAGCATACAGTATGTCACATTAAGGTTAAGTTAATATAACGGTGTTGTACATAGGGCTGCAGCTATTGATTATTTTAGTAATTGTGTATTCTATTGATTAGTCCATCGAATAATTGAGTAATCGGATAAGTACTTTTTTTTTTGTTAAAGAGCAATACTAAATATACGAGAGAAAATAAGACGGGGGTCTTAAAATGAACGTCTTTTTTTTTCTTTCCCTATTTTGGAAAGATTTACATTTTTATTGCTGGAATTGCAGACAACAATATCTGTGAAAACTAAACAATTTTCACACTAAACCATTTCCAAACAAAGGTTGTGGTTATTAAAAAAGCTTGCCGGCAGAGAGTGCGCACCTGTAAGTAAACTCTGATCCCCGTGTACACACAACATGGAAACACAAAGGGTGAGAAGGGGAAGCCTTTGCCTAGTAAGTGGACACGTTTATTAATGAGACCCTGGAGCGGTCCAGAGTTTAGCGGGTGGTGCGTAGTGGTGGGCAGCAATAATGGTCTGTGGAGAAACACAGTTCTCTGTGTAGTTTAATGATAAACACACGTGTTTATTTTTTGGTATTCAAGTTACTCAAGGAATTGTTTCAGCCCTAATCGTACAGGCATAATGTGAATCTATGCTTCCACACTGCCTTGATCTACAGTGGTGTTTACTCCTAATATATTATCAGACCTGACATTTTAATTTGCACAGCTGAGTTGTATTATTTATCGCTCATAAATATACCCAAAGTGTCTCTCGGTAAATTGGGAGCTGGCAGATTGACAGTTTTAAAGTGTTTAGAATACTTTTATTAATGGATGCTACAGGAAGCCCCTCCCCTTCATCTCATCTCATGGGCTCTTGTCTAAACTTGCCTTTAGTCAAGCTAAATTGAGACTGTTCGAGCTTTTTGGACTCATGAATGCCCGTCAACATGCGGAAGTGTTTAAGCAGTGGACCAACGGAAAATGTCCACGAGGGAATTAAAAAAGCAATTTACAATAGAATTATATTAAAATATACTGCATTAAACAATAGTACAGTTGAAATTGTTTATCAGGATTTTTTTTAATAGTAAATCATGAGCAAGGAGAAATTAATATTGCATAATGTCAATTTCACAATATCTTTGCAAGTTAATGACTTGACTTGCAACATGATAAACAATTTTGGCTAAGTTAACTATCTTCTTACTAAAATGACTGCATACACTTTGCTTGCTACGGGCTAAGACCACGGTTTTCATGTGGAGGGATCGTGCGGTCCTGCTTTGGAATTTTATGCTGTGCAGCTGTATTTAACATTCAGTCAAACCCTGAGGGTCTTTGTTTGCTGCTTATTTTTTTTTTATAGCTTAACCACAGAGACAAACATATATGAGATAAGGCCAGAAACATTTCAGTTTGTACAGGCATTATGGGAAAAAGTCTTTGTTTTGCAGCACTGATTGATTTACGCTTCTTTACGCGTGACACTGGGTTATAATACCACATGGTGATGTGTGCAAGCAGAACAACAAACAAAATGCAGTTAATCCATTATGAGCACATAATGATTCAGTGCAAACAGCAAAATGCTCATAACATGCAGGCAAACACACACACCCACACACACACACACCCACACACCACCTCACTGATTGCATGCTTTACTGCAACAGTCAAAGGCATGTAGCTCATGAATATTGTTCAAATATTCTTATGGCCAGTGTAATATTTACACTTTTAATTCTTTAACTAGAAAAGATACTCATAAACGTGAACATGTGCTTTAAATCTGTAAAAATTAATGTAAATGGTTTTATTTTCGTGCTTCAGAAATCAGGATGACTACCAGCTTGTGCGAAAGCTGGGTCGAGGAAAGTACAGTGAAGTGTTTGAAGCCATAAACATCACAAACAACGAGAAAGTCGTGGTGAAAATACTGAAGGTACGTTTCCTATGTTTGCGATTTTACTTTATGTTCAAATGCAAGATGTGACGACGTGTAGAAATATCGGTCGTTATCTGATAACGCGTGATCATTGAATGCGTGTCGTGTTTTAAAACAGCCCGTTAAAAAGAAGAAAATCAAGCGAGAAATTAAAATTCTTGAGAACCTGAGGGGAGGCCCCAACATCATAACTCTTTTAGACATCGTCAAGGATCCTGTGGTGAGTGTTTCTATGCTAATTCATCATGTTTCATATTCTGTAAGGATTATTTATTTGCTGTATAATGTAATGACTGTTACATAAATTTGAGTGTGTTTTTAAAAAGAGAGCGACTACATATTTCAAACATTAAAACGTGTCTAATCTTGTTTTCCTGCAGTCTCGGACACCAGCACTGGTTTTTGAGCATGTAAACAACACAGATTTCAAGGTAAGATTTGCAGTGGAAAGGGGGAATTTTTTGACATGCATTGGTTAGAGATACATCAGGGTGTAATCGGTAAAATTGTTGACCATTTTTATTTGTATTTTTTTTTTGAGGCGGTTCTTTCGATTTTTTTTTGTAGACTTTATTGTTGCTAAAAAGATTGATATAACTAAGTAATTGTCAGCAACATTATCATTTGATGACTGTAGCTTGTACTTAATAATACAAATCACTGTAGACACATTCGATTCTTGGCGCTCATCCTTAAGTAATGAGGTATTTGTGTCTCTCATGCAGCAATTGTATCAGACATTATCGGATTTTGACATTCGCTTCTACATGTATGAAATCTTGAGGGTAAGAATTTTATTTTTTTATTTTTTTTTATTTTTTTGCAGCCAAGTACCTAAAGTCCTGCTTCAGTAGCTGTCCTGCTTTTAAACTAAGGATCTGCTTCAGTTCTAAATTTGTATTTATTTTTTTATCTTCTTTACTAGGCTCTAGACTACTGTCACAGCATGGGAATTATGCACAGGGATGTCAAACCACATAATGTCATGATTGACCATGAGCACAGAAAGGTAACCCAATGACACTCAGCCTCAGTTAGCTTTTAGTATACACACTATTTTAAAATAAGTTGCTTTTTATTTGAGATCTCTTTAGATAATTGTTCTTAATGTTTTAACAAATAACTTCTTTCCAATGCAGCTTCGTCTGATAGACTGGGGCTTGGCTGAGTTTTACCATCCTAACCAGGAGTACAATGTGCGAGTTGCTTCCAGGTACTTCAAAGGTCCTGAGCTGCTTGTTGACTACCAGGTACTTTTATTTTTAACATCTATTAAGTATCCTGTTATAAATGCCTTGTACTTCAGTGGACTGTTTAAGCAAATGATTTAGTGGTTATTTTTTTTATAATTTCTAGATGTATGACTATAGTTTGGACATGTGGAGTTTGGGTTGCATGCTGGCCAGTATGATTTTCAGGAAGGAACCTTTTTTCCATGGACATGACAACTATGACCAGGTAATAGTTCTACACTTAAACAAACTAAAAAAATAAAAATAAAACCAAAAAGGAAATAAGTGTATCAATGTTAGCGAGAGGACTGATCTTATATCTGGTATTAGTATCATGCTGATATTACAAAATATGCTGGATTGCATATAGAAGATAAAAAAAAGAAACCCATTTCATCAATATTGTGTCACTTATCCTTTATTCTTTCAGAAGGATAGCACCACTGATATGCAGTTGTCCTCACCTTTGGAAGTCATGCACTTATTTGTTTCCCTTAATCTGTATGAAAGCATTTCATATTAATAGCATGCCATAAATTGCTGTTGTATGTTATCTAAGGAAAGTACATTTCCAGGGAAACCTGGATATCATACTTGGTTCTGCTTTTAGCAATGGACAGAACATTATAGCTCAGTTGCCTGATAGGCCCACTAATACATTTAGGACTTTATAATTTAATTCTACATTTCTGTCTGTTAATATTGTGCATATTGTCGTAACCAGAGAGAATATAAGCAGTTTGAGTATTGTAATTCACTAATCTCTTCTTTTAAAGCCAGTTAAATAAACAGTTTTAAGAGTATTAGTAGTTTATACTCGAGCTTTTTTTTTCCTCTTTTGGTGTTATTCTTTTATGTAGAATGTACGCTGTAAAATGTCATGGACTGCAGTATGTTGTTGTTTTTATGTACTGGTTATACTTAAGTTCTATTTACGCTTTCCAGCTTGTACGGATTGCAAAGGTCCTTGGCACAGAAGACCTGTATGATTACATCGATAAGTACAACATTGAACTGGATCCACGCTTTAATGACATTTTGGGAAGGTAAGTGTGATTTTAAAAAATGTAACAAAAATGTTTCTTTGTTTCTTTGTATAAACAAAATGGTGGTTGGTGCTATTTGTGTAGTACATTAATGAGCGCTGTGTGTTTGTGCGAGCAGGCATTCGCGTAAGCGATGGGAGCGCTTTGTGCATAGTGAGAACCAGCACCTTGTGAGCACCGAGGCTCTGGACTTTCTGGACAAGCTGCTGCGTTATGACCACCAGGCCCGTCTGACTGCACGTGAGGCCATGGATCACCCTTACTTCTGTAAGCATGTAACACGTTCACTAATCGCTCAAAATAACAAATGAACTGGTTATAAACCTTTTATTTCTAAACCACTCCAAGTTTTCAAGCCTGTAAAGCGTTCTATAAAGCGGACACTGAGTTTCCCTAAGAGTTTTTTAAAAAGGGCAACTCGGACATCTGTGGCTCTTTCTTCAGGAATGCTATAGTGATCCAGAATGTGTGGTCTGTTTAATTTCTTAAACATGTGATTTAGCATTTAGATGTCCCGGTTCCTCACATTGACCTGCAATGAAACTGATAGACACTAAATAGGAACTGGTCTTGCGCTGATGAACACAAGGTCAAATGAAATAGATGGACACACAGATTGTGCTTTATTGATTCATGTTTGTGGGAGGAAATAATTTTGACTGGGAAACTTTCAAACATTGCTGCTTGTTAGCAAAAATATCTTGCGTTTTCTGCAGTTTCTTTAACATGAATTCTCAAAAAGAATCCATGTTAAACATTAGAGATTTAAAAAAACAAAAACTTTTGTCCTCTAAAATCTTTTTCTGGAATTCATAATTTAAAAAAAAGTTATGTAGAATAATAATTCGGGCCTGGACTATTTTACTATGCTTTTGTTAACTTATGAATTGGTCATTTGTCAGGTATTTGTTTGTCTTTTAGTGAGATTGGATCATAATCTGCTTCTTTAATGTGAACCGTGTGCGCTTGTGTTCTTTGCGTGTACTGAATGTGCCAAGACCAGGCTCACTGTGTGCTTTTATTGCTGGACTGAACATTTCGGATGTGGGCTGTTCTTCTCACATCTTGTTTTAAATTGACATGCCTGACTGAAGCTTTGCCCCCAGCAGCCCCATTTTGTTGATACAGGTTATGTAACATTATACTTTGATAAAAGTTTACATCTTTAATTGGATGATATTTTGTGTTCAAGTTTCAGGCATATTGGTTTGCATAAATGCCTGAATGCATTTTTGTGTTAATTTGTGTTTTGGGAAACCAGGACAGGACAATGTTTTGTCTAAATTCCCTTTCAAAATCCAATTTCAAACGCATATTTAAAAAAAAGAGCAAATAAGAATAGCTGCACTATTAAAGAGTAATAAATGAATGAGAGTTCATGCGTACACGAGGAATTGTGAACGTGTTGCTCACTGACGTATACTTTACTGTTTATTGTGCTCATCGTCAGTGCAGCTCTAAATTTTTAAAAAAATTCCTTGCTTTTGTAATGAGTCACTTTAGTTCCGGTTGCATCTTTTGTCACTTATGTTTGACTGTTGAGATTCCCCAAGAAAATAGATTTTATTGGTGTGACATGGTATTCATTCAACATGAAGGCAATACCATTTTATGCAAATGGCTTTAATATTATCCTAAATGTTTTAACTTTTTAGCAAATTAATTCTGTTTGCATCCCTACTTATCTAATATTACAGATTTTCTTTTCTTCTGTTACTACAATTGTGCATGCTTGTGTGTTCTTTCAGACCCTATTGTGAAGGACCAGGGTAGAGGAGCTACTGCTACTGGAATGGCTTCTAGCTCCACTCCAGTCAGCTCCTCTAGCATGATGGCAGGTAAAATACTTGGCATTCAGGATTTCTGGAAGTGCTAATTCGAAGGTTTTGGGAAGAGAAATCTTTATTGAACATTTCAAGATGTATACTTTATACATTTGGGCCATTTAAAATAAATAAAATATTTTCATATAACAGGCACAAGCAGTGCATGTCTATACAGATGTGGTCAGTATCATGAAGGTGGTAGATGGTTCCCTGAATATGTTTGGCCTCAGCAAGTGCTACAATAAGCTAGAGAAATGCCCAAGCCTACTGTGAGACAACGTTGGCGTTGATGCATGTGACAGCTCTGTCGTTTTCCTGCAGGGATCCCCTCCCTGACAGCCAGCACACAGCCCTTAGGCAGCATTGCAGCTGGTTCTCCTGTCATCTCTGCCTCCAACACGCTGGCTACACAAGTACCCGCCGCCACGGGAGCCCAACCTTAAATCAATCTCTCTCTCTCTCTCTCTCTCTCTCTCTCTCTCTCTCTCTCTCTCTCTCTCTCTCTCTCTCTCTCTCTCTCTCTCTCTCTCTCTCTCTCTCTCTCTCTCTCTCTCTCTCTCTCTCTCTCTCTCTCTCTCTCTCTCTCTCTCTCTCTCTCTCTCTCCCCCCCCCCCCCCCCCCCTCCCTTCCTACCCTTCATTTCCTCCCTCCTGTAATTGTTCTCTTGGCAGTGTGGACAGTGACAGCCATCAACTTTTTGTTGTCATTATGTTGAAAAGTAACGCAGAACTAATACACAGTTACCTTTTCCTCTCCTCTTCAGTTCTGTTCTGTAGGGATATGGACTCTCATTATCTTTTAGCACCTGCCCGGGAAAGCTAAGTTAGGCATGCGGGTGCGTTTTTCTCTCTTCTCACCGTGGCTGTCTCGAAACACAAATACACATGTAGAACTGAAGAAGGAAAATAAAATTTATTTTATATGTCCCTCAAGTATTCTTGTTTTTGAATACCAGTTCTTTGACAATGTTCCCATTCAGTTGTGCTTTTGTGGGGTGGGGACAACACATTTAATTTCCTTCACCTTTGGGTGCTCTTACACTGTGAAACTTGATTACAAACTTGAGCAGAATGCAGACTCGTGTTCGGTGTTTGCTGGGTTCATGGTTGCACCCGTTCTGCTGTACCGTGCTGGAGCTTCAGTTGTGCTGTTCATGTGGACTTTTATATTCTCGGACCGGGAGCCAAATTCAATCAAATCTGCTAAAACAAACATGACTGGCGGTGTGTATTCAATGTGTGTATACAGATTTTACTGATCAGTATGTAGATGCTATTGTTACATGTTACTTTATTGATTACTTGGGAATTTGGTAGCAGGTTGATTGGATTTGGCCATGGACTTGATAGATACTTAATAGTTACTTTTAGGACAAGTGGCCAATGCTGAGTACCACAGATTCCATAGTATGCCAATGTGTGTTACTCACAGAACTGAAATTGTCTTTTTTTTTTTTTTTTTATTTTAAATGAAGCTTCTGACACATTTGTTTAATACCATGAAGAATTTTGTAAGTTTTTTTTTTTTTTTTCCCTCCTTGATTAATTATCCAGTGAAATGTCTCAACTCCATGATTAAAATGATTAAAAGAGGCTAAATATCTCTTTAGCAATGCATGTTGTTTTTTACTCTGATATGGCTTGACGGCAGAGACAAACCTTTAAGTTTTTAGTTCGCTTCCTATTTTCCCCCTGAAATGTTTGCTTAGACAGGCTGACTTTGTTCCTTAGTGACGTACTTATGTTAAAGGTGTGAAGAGACTGAAAACATCCACTGTCTGTATTAAGTGTGGATAGTTCAAATCTATTAAAGTAGCATTGTGTATTGTAAATTAAACAATCTCAAAGCTTTGTGCTATTTTTAAGCTCATATATGGAATATGCATTGTTCAGAAAAGAAACCGGTGCGGGTGGCAGGTTCTATTTCTTTTTCTTTTTTTTTTTTTTTTACCGACCCTTTATTATGAAATGTGATAAGTGAATTTTTAAAATTAAGTACCTCATGTTTTTTCAGCACATTCAAACTTTTGTAGGGTGTTTAAGCTGGAACACCGCTTAAGCCTATTTATACCAGACCTCAATGGTACCAGTTAAAGTTACACTGGGGAGGTGCACACACATCTTTTCTGTAGTTTGAAGCTTAAAACCCTTCAAATATAACGGGTGTGGGATATTTCCATTTAAATGTATTTTGCTATAAACAGCACGGCCTGCACATTCTGCCACAGAGCATAGAGCTAATAATAATACTCTGATGGTCTGTGTTGTGAGGCACATACCACATTTAAAAGGCTTTCCTTAGGGCTTAAATGACCTGTACATAGATAAATTGCATAAAATGTAGTAGGTAACAAACCTGCCTGTTGTTTTTGTTTTTTCATATTTGTGAGAAACTGAGTGAGTTGGGATGTAACAGCTGAGATCAAAGCCAGGCTTTGAGCTGCATTGCATGCAGGTGTGATGCACAAGCCCAGGCATGTTATTAGATGGGGTAAGTAAAAGTGTAGGATAATTAGTGATTAATTACTGCATTAAATGTTTTTTTAAAAAAATTGTCGTTTTAATTATTTTGTCCTGCATTGAGATATACCTAGTAAAAAGAACTGTAACGATGATGCACTGTGAAGTTTCTAATTAAAATTCCAGGATCTCCAGGGGACAGAAATCACCTGGACACATTGTGTCTGTGCTGTATTTGCAAATACTATCATATAGCCAGCTTTTCTTGGAACCTTCCTGCTACCATTGTTTCTGAATGCAAGTTCTGTTTAGACAAGGGGTCTTGTGTTTTCCCCCCATGACTGAGAGTAGTTGGTCTAGTAGTAATACGGTGGATGCAATGGGCACACTGCAGAATGGTTTCATGATCTCACTGCCTGGAATCATAAAGGGACTTCTTAGAACCAGTTTTAGTACAGCGTGTAAGGGAGACCCCACACTGGACTTGTGTGAAATACACACAGAATTGCCCTTCTTCTTTTAGAAATCTAGTATTAAGTGTTTTTATGAGCTTCTAGTGACACACCTTTAGTGCAAAAAGGGCTTTAAAGACTTGTATACTATAGGCTTTTGTGTTCAAGAGTATTTCCTGGACTGGAAACGCATAGCCCACAGTCTCTGCTTCATCCTCAGGCTGAAAAAAACCCCCCATCTACAGGTAGCTTGGCTATAGGTGCCAAATCTTTCTTTTGCACTGTCGGACCCATTTAGGTGAGGAAACAACCAAGGTGTTTGGACTGCATGTAAAGGCAGTCTAGTAGACTTGTAGTAGTAATGTGTAATATGGAAAGACATTGTGGCAAAAGAATCCAGACCAAGTGAGTTCTCCAGCTTCACTAACCACATTCTGCAGAGAATTGACTTGGCAGTCGTGAAAAGGTACAGGTACCTTGCCAAACTTACCTTCATACAATGCTGAGAGGTGTGTTGAGTGTCTAACACCCTGGGTGGGCCCACCTGCAAAAAAGAGCCACATGAATCTCCTATTGTGATCATTCCTACATCTTACTGTCTCAATGTCACCTAAACAAAGTAACAAATGCTGATGTCTCCGAACTGGAAAAACTAAATTCTATTTCAAGGCCATATTCACTGCCCTAAATTCTAGCTGCTCAATTTCTTCTCACACTTAGGAGCCACACTGCCAGCAGACCATGAGTGAGGTGTCTATGGTCTCTCAGATAGGGCACTGCTGCTATCATGGACACCTTTCGTTTTAGGGCGGTATTGTGCTGCTATTAAGCTAGAATGTGTACCTTTTCTTTGATATGAGGCCATGTCTCTGCTTGTAGTGGGCTGATAACCTACACTATTCTAAAACGTCATTCAGTCTAGCAGGGTCACAGAAACTACAACTGTGGCTGCGCTCAGCAATCCGTGCATCCACAGGAGGAACTGATGCCGCAAACAGCGACCTTTATCTATTTGTTATTCAAATACGGCAGTATCTGCCTGCATACATCTCAAAAACAACCATAATGCCAGGGATATGACAAAGGGCAGGGCATTTAATAGAAATGCATGTACTCGGATGACAAACTCCAAAAGCATGATGGGAAAATGGAAATAAGAATTGTGAAAATGTTTTCTTGGATAAGGAGCCTTATCTTTAATTTGACTGTAGAAAGAACATTACTTATAATCTTATACTCCAGTGCTCATGTTAGTTCTCTCTCTCCAGTGTTCTGTACTGTTGAAAGATTTATGATCAAACTCGTGATGTCACCCAAATGAGGATGGGTTCCCCTTTTGAGTCTGGTTCCCCTCAAGGTTTCTTCCTCATAACATCTGGAGGGTTTTTCTTTGCCACAGTCGCCACGGCTGCTCATCAGGGATAAATGCACATCATTCACCTTAAAATTCTGTAAAGCTGCTTTGAGACAATGTCTGTTGTGCAAAGTGTTATAGAAATAAACTTTATATGAATTGTGCAGATTTATTAATAAAAAACTAGTTCTGTAGCAACTTAAACATAATGAAGTGATCGAGTTTTGAAAAACTAGAACCAAATGGAAATTTGCAGTTTGCTGCACAGCAGTCAAATAGACCCCTTTGTCCTGCACCATGGGGTTCATGACCTATTAGCAAAGCAATTTAGCAGTTGTTGACGGACTCATTGCTGGGATCATGGCTCAGTTTCTGTTGATCAGGTGCAATTTGTCATGACTGTAGTCTCTGGTTTTGCAGAGACCAGCTGCATATTTACTTGATTTAATTAGTGAGGTGGCTGCTCATTAGTCTAACCTCATTATATTACAGCAGATGGGAAAATGGGGATCACTGCAAACTGTAAGAAAAATCTGTTTCACTCTTGTTCCTGGGAATGGTTTTAGTTGACTACATGTAAATTTGATACCAGGTGGAGAATACAAATCTCTTTTTTTTATCATAAGAAATATTACGTGTGCTTAAGATGTAATAAGTGTTAGAAAAAAAATATGAAAAGGAGATTAAAATGTATCTGTACAACTAAAACTATAGGAATCTCCAATTATAAGAGAAAACTATCATTGGTCTAAAAACAAGCTGTTCTTTATTGTCCTCTACTGCCACCTAATGGCTAAATTGACACAACTCTATATTTATAAATGTGTGAAAATTAGGTAAGTTTAATAAAAATGTTTCTAAGCCATATATTTACACTTCCGGGCCAAATATGAAATGGGATAATATTCAGTTTTTAATTGTCTTCCGGTTGTTTTTGTAAACAAAAAACAATGAAATAAATCCTGTAGATAAATCAATGCTTTATCAATCCTTTTCTATTTATGAACTTGCTGTAAGGCCTTTCTTATAGATGACCCAAAAATGACAAATATTTCAAGGAATAAATAATAAAAAAAAACATCCCAAAAGATGTTTTAAACATACTGTACCCCAGACTTGT
Source organism: Silurus aristotelis (assembly GCF_946808225.1). Lineage (NCBI taxonomy): Eukaryota > Metazoa > Chordata > Actinopteri > Siluriformes > Siluridae > Silurus > Silurus aristotelis. Next base: position 25,319,077 of record NC_139574.1, on the reverse strand, counting down.
TCAGTTTTGTGTTTTTAATTTGAATCAAGCATTTCATGATTTTACCTTTGTTTACAATAATAATGTTTAACAACAATGTTTCTTGCTGTTCCCCAAACAGTTCAATGCACCAAAAGGCACAGGTGGCACAGGAGTGTTTCTCATTTTCTAATCAATAATTGCCTGTTATTATTATTATTATTGCTATTATATATATATATATATATATATATATATATATATATATATATATATATATTAACAAGCATATATTTCATGTGTTAAAGGGTTGCAATAAAGAGAGCTGCTGAATGTTTGTTTGTTCAAATAAGAAGTCATGTGGGTTGAGAAATCTTTACACCAGAGTTCAAAATGCATAGAAACTTATTGAACAGGTACAAAAGATTGATAGTGTTAATAAAGTATTAAGCAACCTTCAATTGATTGTTTTTCATGGGTATAATTTGTAGAATATATTTGTATAAATCATGTTTCATAAGGATATTTCATTATTGCAGGGTATTTGTTTTAAATAGGATTTAGATTGACTCAGGAATAAAGATTATGCCTCATCATTGTTCAGGGAGATTTAAGAACAAGCCATGCAGCTGTATTATGGATCAGTTTGCAGTGTGGTGGCTTACCAAGTGTGAGTTGTTCTCAAATTCATAAATGAACAATAGTCTAAACAAGCAACAAATGGTGAATCTGGGCTGAATTCAGTGGTGCAGAATAAAGCATTTGTAGTCTGCATTTGTATATGGTATGTATCACGCCTTATATGTCATGTGCAGTACATATGACGAAGATAACAAGAATGCACATGCTTGAGTAATATCTCTCCCTTGAGGAGCATCATTCAGCTGAAAGTGATGTGAGGTGTCCATGAGGCATTTTTCATTAGAAAAAAAGGACTTAAGATAGAGAACTGATTCTACATTAGTGGGTCTGTGAGTTTAAGGGGATATTCAAGATTTGGCTTCTCATACAATAAGAATTTGTTTTTCTGATTAACTGCAAATGTATGCCTTTAGTTTAAACACACATTTTCTTTTTAATTGAAATCTGATTTATTGTTGCTCTTTGCATATGGTCTATGTTGCCTGACTGCAAAATTAATAATTTATTTTTTTACTTCTTTCCTGCTGTTTAAGTGTGAAGTTGATTTTAGGTTGTAGTTCATATAGGGCATAAGATCAGAGGTCAACAGTGCAAAATAAATTATTTTTCCACAGAGAAATACTGAGAAACAAAATAGAAGAAAGATGTCATAGTTTTTTCCCCATAAATATTCCAGACTTTACACTCTGAAGTAAATTCTGTCCTGCTTGGAAAATATAAGTGTGGTTGGTGATCTGTACAAAAAAAAAGGGGTGGAATGGGCATACACATCAATAGATATAATTTTCTGTGCACTTTTTTTTTATAATTTGCATCTTCTGATAAGAAGGAAAGTTCATTGAAGCCCAACAAAATCATCTCTATAGTTTTCATTTAGTTCTAAAGGTGGGAACATGTTCACACTCAACAGTAGTCAGCCATTAATTCATGTAAACTAACAACTGATTAGTGTACTGAAAGTGTAGAAGTTACAAGTTTTTAATAGCATTGTCAATCACAGCATAAAGTAAGCATTTAGATCATTTAATGATACATAAAAAGTTATGCAGTCTTTCTTCTTTTCAGTCTTTTTTTTGCTACACCATTGTTTTTATTTGCTTGTGGAAAGTACAGACACATATTCAATAAGCACTAATCTGCACAAGTACTTTGTTTCCAGCAGTGGAAAGTAACGAAGTAAATGTAATTCGTTACTGTACTTTAGTATTTTTTTCGCATGTCTGTATCAGTGGCGGATTAAGGCAGAGGCGACATGGGCGGCTGGTGGGGGGCGACACGGGGCGTCGACACGTTTATTTTACGCGGTCGCACCAATTATTAAATCATGTCACGGTGAATGAACCTAGTCAGGACTCGGAGTGCGCGTCCACCGCCCGGAAAAGTTCCTTATACCCTCACAAAGGAGAGGCGGGGGGCTGGGTGACGTCACCTCAGTCTTCAGGGTTTCCAGTGAAAGAACTGACAAGACCTGGAGTGACGTCACGTCAGTAAGGTGAAGTGAATCCAAATGAAAATTATGGATGACAAAAAAGGTCTAAACACACAGGAGCTAAATTTAGAAAAAAAAAGAAAAAAATAGGGAGAAACGTGCAAAAGATTAAGGTTGTGTTTGCAGCTCTATCTCTCATCTAGTTATTAGGATAGGTGAAATGCATTGAATGAAATAGATTAATAACTGTATAGCACTTATGCTGTGATGTCTGCTATGCTTTTACACATGGAGCAACAATATTTCTTTTAGCTGCATAACATTATAATTTAAAGTATGGTGTTTATCACAATGTGTGTAGCAACAAAACATTTACAGCATAACTAGTCTAGTTGTTGGATCGTAGTTAAACAGCACTTATTGATTGGTTACCTTTAATTAAGGTGATGTCAGAAAGGTTTTCTGTGATTGTACTGCTGCTTCAGTGCAGCTTAAAAGAGTAATTTGAAAGACATAGTATATTATAAGGATATAGATGTTGTATGTATCTTATGGCTGCATTTATCCAAAAAGTTGTATCGTTCTTGGTTCTATGATCAATTGTGCACAATGACGTGTATATAATTGTGCAATAAATACATTTAAGGTGATATTTCTCATGAAAGTGAGCTCGCAGAAATGTATCAAAATTTGTGGACTGCTCTTGGAATATGTTTTTACTTATCCAGTGACGGTAGCTGACGCAGAGAGGAGATTTGTAATTCTAAAACTAATCAATGAAGAGATGTTGGGTCATGGCATGGTTTACTCAGGGCGTCATTCAAGCTAAAAACCACCATTGCTGGTTGGTGGTATCTACTTAGCACGAACATACAGTTCAGCATCAGCTCAACATCAAGCAGAACCTTTTGAGAGGAATAAATGATGAAAGAAACTCCTGGTTGATTTTATGCAAAAAGAATAATTTTGATGATTCATGATAATTTTATATTAATTAATAATTTATAAGTAATATTGATATAATTCTATGAATAGATTGGTGTGCTAAACTAAGTTAATTGAGCAAGAGTCTTTTGATAAAAATGATAATAGCATATTATAGCCACAAAAATCATAATACCCGGATACTTAAGAACATTTGAAGGCAAATATTATTGTACTTTTACTCAAGTAAAAGCTTTAAGGGAGCACTTTGACCTTTAATGGAGTAATATTTTACCTTGTGCATCTCTACTTTTATTTAAGTACATGCTTCATCCACCACTGTTGGTTTCTACTTGTGTGCTTTCTTTGTTTCTAAGTCCTGCAACAAAAAGGCATAGCATTTTCCACCCAGGCAGGAAGTGCTACAGGGCAAGTGTTCCCATGCATCAGTCCCCACAGCTAATACAATAGCATTTTAACCAGAGTGAATGCAGGCTTTTGTCCCAGAGGATCTCCTGAATCTAGCTCGAGATCAAACGAACCTTTCCTGTGGTATTTTATTACACCAGGTGTTGAAAAAGGAAAAGAAAAACGCAGTTAAATTAAAGTTAGATTTAATAAGTCCAACTGAATGAGTTGGTTTCCTGTCTTGGACCATGGTGTCATAAATATTTTTGTGGAGAATGAAGAATCCCACCCAGCTATGTAATTGGGTGCAAAATTACTAATATTATTCATATGTATTCTGGTACCTAGATTAAAATTATTTTCCTTGCACAAGTAGTAAATAGTTACTACTGAATAGTTGCCCATAATAATAGCTGTAAGTCAAATAGTATCATATTTAGTACAATATTTCAACAGCCTACCAAATTTTACCCGTCAAATCTGTAGACTTGTTTTCCTGTGTGGCTATACAATGGAGCCCTTTCCATAGTGTGGCTAACACTAGCTCATTGATCAAACTTCTTTTTGTTAGTCTAAGCAAAAAAATGTAAATTACCGGTAAATGAATGCCCTCAGTGCAGAGCAGGTCACCTGTGGCCACATTGTTCCATTCAGTGCTGTTTAGAAACCAGTGATGTATGCAGGTATAAAAGCACATGGGAAGCAAGAGTTCTGATGATTAGCTGTTGGTGGATCCTGCAGTTCAAGATGAGACAGTGAGTAAAGACCACTTTTTTTTCCATCAGCTTTATATGTGTTTAATATGGTGTATACTGTATATGTATTTATAAACATGCACATTTGATTGACTGGTAGGCATGCCTTTAAAGCATTGAATGCAGTTATTTCCGGTCAGTTAAATCACTGTTCTATATTAACAGCGCATACAGAATGAGGCAGATATTATCAGCATTTCTGAATGGCCTTATTTAACTGATGATACTTGCATACTGTTGACATTTGTGTCATGTGATGGAAAATAGTGCAATAAATAAATATTGTGTCATTGTTGAAAACTGCAAATTGGATAAAGCACAAGAAGAATTTGTTGCACTAGGGACGATAATAATTAAAGTGTGAAATATATAACAAAAACGGAGTTAACACCAACAGCTTCATTAATAGAACAGATGCACCACAGTCATGCCTAATTCACAAGCAAACAATCTCTCTCTCTCTGTGTGTTCATATTTCTTAAAATTCAAGTTATCATAATCTTATTTCACACAGGCAGAATTCTAGATCAGTATAATAAATAACTAACAAAAACAAACAGCTATTTTAATCCATTCATAGTTTTTCACTGCAAAAAACAACATCTTGACAGTGCTGGGAAATGACCATTGTGTGTCATTGTGTTGTGTGTGTTTGTGTGTTTATGTTACACTACTGTTTATAGCATCTTAGTGGAATCATGCTTATTTTAAATTCGTGCTTTAATCTCTTTTTTAAAAATATCTACGTCTATACAATTTCAAATTTGGCTCTTGTGTCAGGTCTGCTCTGTCGATGCTGGTGTTTATAACAGTTGTGTATTCAGCAGCTATGAGAGGTAAGTAGTCAGTCTTCAGTAGTGTTTGGTTCAATACATTTCATCTATCTATCTATCTATCTATCTATCTATCTATCTATCTATCTATCTATCTATCGATCGATCGATCGATCGATCGATCGATCGATCGATCGATCGATCGATCGATCGATCGATCGATCGATCGTTGTTTCTCTTAAATATAGAAAACAGTAACTGTTGTTACTGTTGTACTCATGCCAGTGGGTTGTTTTGGTTTTTGTCTAGGCCAGAATGAAGACTTTGTAAACTTTTTAAATGGTAGGTCTCTCCTTCCTTCTCTCTTTTTTTTAAAAACAATTATTGTCTGTATCTAGACATGCGTTTATACACAAAGAAAGATATTAATTAAAAAAAATTCCAATAATCAGTGTGATAGATGGATGGATGGATGGATAAAGTATTCTTATCTTTTTCCAGAAGCCTTTAATAGGGCCAGCCCTGGGCCAGCAGTTGTACCTGGTATGTAACTCTAATGCACAAGTTCTCCAAATTAAAACCGAGTGTAAAAGTTATATATAATACATAGGACACCACAATGGCCCTCATACAATTTTCCTGCTAGATTGTTTCAACTGTGGTGACAAACTCAATAAAGTTAAATTTATTGGACCGGCTTGTCCACCTAAATGACAAAAATATTTACAGTTATCATAACCAACCACATTATAGACCAGTACACGTCTATCTATTTATACAGTTATATTACACTTTTTCACACATTTAGTAGCTCAACAACTTTGAACTAGATTGTTATAAGTCTACACAAATTAATCATAAAAAACATTGAAGCGGGGATAGAGTTTGTATGTAAATGTATGCAAAATGTAAAAGTTCCCTAAAGAAATATCAAAAATGTATTTAGTTATTTTAAATTTTTCAATTTAATTACAGTCCACAAAATGATTTCAAGCCAGAACATGGATTGTTACTTCATTTGGTCAGCTAGATTGCAACCTTTATTGGGGCAGTCCAGACCTACAAGACACCTCTGGTTTAGACACATGTTTGTTCTGAAGGTCTTTGACATATAGTGAATATCTGAAATGTTTACAGATCAGATATTTTGCAATGTTTGACATTGAGTTGTTCTGCTTCTGTTGTTTAGTCTCAGATCCATCAAATCCTGCTGGTGTTCCAGACTCAGTAGCAGGTGAGTGTCAAGGCAGTGGAGTGGGTTGAAGCGGTGCAAAGAAATAAAATATACAAGCCAAAGTCAGAGTTGTTATATTTGATTAGTTCTGATGTTTGAATGAGCTCTGTAATTGCTGAATTTTCAGTTTTTTAATGCCCTCCTTTTCTCCCTTTCTACAGTGTGCTCAACTTCCACTCCAGGGCATAATACTGCTGGTGGGTTTGTATTGTGTTCAGTCTAAATATTGTTTTGTTTTTTAAACTCACATTTCTACTAATGTAGCATCCATTGCACTTTCTCATTAAAATTATTCATTGTGATTCCAGAGCTTGATTCAGTGGAGCATGCAGGTCTGTTATAGAAGATTGAAGTCAATTAATATTAATTAAAGTATTAAAAAAAAAATACTTTCTCCATGTCTCTGTCCTCTCAGACACAGCTAACGAAAAATCTAAAGAGAACAGCAACTCTGCTGATCGCACAGGTGAATACACTGTGCTACACTGGGTATTTCTTAAATTATGAATTTGTTCTACGCTATTCAGTTGATAGTGTCCTTAAAGACACCATCATCCATAAGCTGAATTTACATTCATGACAATTATTAAATAATTGTTTTGTTATGTATTGCATGCACAATTATTACAGAGGATTATGACCACCGAAGCTCAAATAAAAAAAACAAAGTAACTGGTATGCTATTTTTTTCCTATTAAAATCTAAAAAAATATATATTTCTGCTATACACACACACACACACACACACACACATATATATATATATATATATATATATATATATATATATATATATATATATATATATATATAATATATATATATATATATATATATATATATATATATATATATATATATATATATATATTAGTTCATATTTCATAAATGTTTAACATGAAAAACTGTCTCTGTTATTTTACAGAAACCTTGGGATTAGACAACGATTCTACTGGTAAAGCATGCTGCTGACATATATTTATTAATTATGGAAAAATTAAGAAATAACTATGACACATTTTGTAATTTAAAATACATTTGTGACTTCCTATTGCTGCAGAGAGTAAAAGCACAGAAAGGACACACATGGACAAATATGTTGAGACAGAGATTAAGAAGCAACCTGTTAAAACACAAGGTACAATGCATTCTACTTATGGCACTGCATTAAAAACAGGCAGGATTCTGTAATGTAAATAGATGCATGGGTTCATGGGTTCAAAATTGCCTTGTACATTTTCTCAGTTTAAATATTTAATATGTTCTATTGTAAATATATCTATTCCGGATTTATTGACATTGGGGTTGTATAACTTTAATCTTATTTTTTCTTTCAATTTTAAGGTCTAAGTACAGAGAACAGGAGCAGCCAGGAGTTGTATGAACCTTGGGATTCTGTGAAAGACCAAGAGAGGAAAAGGAGGATGGACCATGAGAGAGGAGGGGAGGAACGCAGAGAGACTCCAACCACTCAGACTGATGCCATTAATAAAATGAACAGTTACTTAGCTGACCAATCCCAGGTTAAAGAGAGGAAAATAAAGGACAAGATCAAGCAGATGAGAGAAAACAGTGACTCTCCCCCACTGAGTGATAGTCAGAATATCATTGATCAGAGTCAGGAGTGTATGGAGGTGTCCAGTTGGGTGATGAGATATCCATATGGGGAAAACACAAGTGTAGGTGGTGAAGGTATAGATCCACAGAGTGAAGAGGGAATCACAAATGATGAGCACCAGCCAAGAAAACTGTGTTCTGCTACAAAGAGATTGCACAAACAAAGACCTCCGAGAGAGCAGCTGGACACAGATAGTGAAGAAAGAGTGAATAGTGAGCTTCTAGACACAGATAGAGATAACAGCAGCGAGAGAATGCTTGTTCAAGCCATGTGAGGATTTTCATTGTATAACCATCTTTATTTTTCATAATTATGTTCCAATGTGTGAATTGTTACTGTACAAACTTTTGTTCCTATGACTGTGTCTTATTCTTTCATCTCCCCTTGACAACTCTCTCTGCAGATATAATGAGGATTGTGTTTGAATACTTAGCCAGACCCCCTGCTAACTTATTAGTCACACAACCTGCATAGTGGCTGCCACTTTTTCATCATCAGATGTTGCCTTTTGGGTCGTCCAACAGCAAAGCGGCATCATGCAGGCCTTCCAGGTACAGCTGGCTCCTACTTGTCAGCTTGGGACCATAAACTACTTTGCTCATCTCGTCTACTGCAGGCTTCATCTGCTCTAATGGACCTCAGAGAGTCTTTCAGCATATCGTAATCATGACAGAGATGTCAGCGTGTTAGAGAAGATTTACAACCGATTCACACTCATAGAGATTGTGAAATGTGCTTTGTGCTCGCAGCTGGGCTGCATGGTTATCATTCCTATCACACTGATACTACGGGGGAAAAAAGAAACTCACCTAAACAGGCTGGACTGCATGACGTAATCAAAATAACCCACTGGAGATAAAAAAAAAAAATATATATATATAAAACATTCATATATATATATATATATATATATATATATATATATATATATATATATATATATATATATATATATATATATATATATATATATATATATATAAACATTCAACTCACTATGAAAAGTACAAAAATAAATGAACAAATAATAACACTCAAACATGTTTCTCTGCAATTTAATGATCCAATTCAGGATTTGTTTGCTGCCTTGATACTGATGTTTTCTATATTTAAGAGAAAGCCTATAAGGGAAAGGTATGAACTTACATCAGATCCACCAATACAACTGTTATCAAGCCTGTAAAGCTTTGTTAGTACTGCAAGTACCATGAATATCCGAGTAAAGATGAACTCTTTTAAAAAAAACTTGATTCTTGTTGACCAGGGGACAAAGGTCATTCCTTCTGTATAGCTGCTTCTGAAGAAACTTTAGATATTCTCAAAAAATGCTTTTGTTTACTTGTTGACATTGCCTAAGCATTTTGCAGCAATCATGTTTTGGTAATGAGGAATCAGTTCAACAAGTGCAAAAAGATTAGTCTTCCAAAAGATGTTTGAATTGCTGGCATGTATTAAATGCCATGCTTTGATACATTTTTCGTTAGATGCCATAGTGAAATTGGTATTGACCTAACAAATACCCTCTGTAAAAGGTATACATGCCAGCTGTTTAGATTATTAAAGATTATCAGTTTAGCATCATTACAAATGAGAAACTGAGCTAAAAGGTCCACAAATCAGTTTCTAATGTAAATATAGTGTACAGTAATGAAATAATATTGGCTTACAAACATTAGATTTTATTCTAATTTATATATTAGAATATTAATATAAACAGTTAATAACTGGCATATAAATATTTTATTAGTCTGCATGCATTAAATGTACAAATTCAACAATGTCATCTGCAAATTAATTCAATAAATAAAGCAACAGCTTTTAGACAGTCATTGACCTCATTTATATGTAAAGAAAAGTATGTGCAAATAAGATACAAATTCCAATTCAATAAATTTTAAGTTTAAGTTAATCATTATAAAAATTCAAAAATTAAAAAACCCTCTAATAACTCCAATAACCAGCACCTGAAGATTTATGTCACATTACAATAGAATTGACCTCGTAACCACCTTGTGGGTCTTATTGTGTATCTTAATCTCTTATTTGTATTTTTACTTTGATTTATTTGCTATCTTTAGCGCGAGACTGTTTCTCTTTTAATTGGTAGAGCACAGCAAACGTGGTTTACTATTTTTACTATACTTTACTATACTTACTGTATTTACTTATATACTTACTGTATTTACTTATATTATTTACTAATATTGTTCTGAAATTCTGGATGGATACTAAATTTTTAATAACACAAGAGGCAAAATATGTCCACTCAAACAAAGGAGATGGGTAGGAAGTGCTGGTAAGTGATAAGTTTTAATCATTTGATACCTCTGGTCATCATTTAATCTACTGGTGTGGTAACGGAAGGTGTAGAATTGTGGTTAGTGTTGGACTTCTGATTGGAAGGTTGTGAGTTTAAATCCCAGCACCACACAGCTGCAACTGCTGGGCCCTAGGGCAAGGCCCTTAATCCTCAACTACTCAAGTGGTATAAATAGGATAGTCGCTCTGGATAAGGGCATCTGCCAAATGCTGTAAATGTGTGGCTGTTTTTTCGTACTGTTCCACACCAAACACAATCTTCTCACACAAAAATCAAGACAAATGTCTGGACAATGATCGCAGTGATTCTTAAAACTTTTTATTTTATTTGGGAAACTATGTTTAAATGTGATGTCAAGACCATTATGGTGATAATATATCAATCTGTGTGATATAAAATGTTTAAAAAGCACACATTTAAAACATTTAATGCTCTACAGGCAGAATTGATCCTTGAGAAAAATTCTTACATAAATGGATATAGCATTGGAGCCTCAGATTTAGCTGTTTAACAATGTGTATAAAAAAGATTGCCTTTATGCTTCACTGAAACATGACCAGCATCAGGCACACTTCATTTTCCCTTATAGCTTGAGGATATTTGGAGCAATTTATAGTCTACTATATCTCAAGAAACTCCCATTTCATTTGTGTGATACTAGACAATGTACTTATTCTCTCTTCTTCTTTCTCACATGATATTATTTTCATACAGTTACTTAACCAAGACCAACCCCCAAAGTCTAAATGGAGAAAGTGACCTAATATAAATACAATGAAATTATACGAGTTGTAGTCATTGTTAAATATAATCAAGATCAAAAAGCAAATTTGTAGAGAGCTTTAAAAAACATACCGAACTGTACGATGCCAATCAAGCCTTGTCAAAGTCTTCACTAGGACTGCACCTTCTTATACCTCAGTCCTGCATTCTCATGTTGTTGATTTATCCACAAAAAATCTTGGCTCTCGGATCTTCAATATTTTAGTAGTTTAGTTGCCATCTCTGGGAATTTTTCTTGCCACAGTCGCCACCGGCTTGCTCATCAGGGACAAACGTACTTATAAAGAACATATTAATTTTTTATCACCACATTATTTGTGTAAAGCTGCTTTGAGACAATGTTCATTGTTAAAAGCACTATACAAATAAAAATGAATTGAATTGAATTTAGTCTTGCCTTGGCATTATTATGTAAATTGGATAATTTAGAATATGGAAGCCCTGTTGATGAATGAAAAACAATCCAGCCAATGCACCAAACCAGCCCACTTTTCTTTCTGTGTCTGATAATAGAGTTTTCCCAGCTCTGTGTACCAAGAATGTTCAACCACTTGTGACCACTCTGTCGAGTCATTGTCTAAGGAGATTTCAGAACCCAATAGCTTTTCCATGTGTGGGGTTAAATCTAATGGAGAGAATGAGGGGTGAAGTGGCTTTGGCTTCTGTTGAGGACCAGCTTCCTCAACATGAACAGGCCTCCACCCACTTCTTATAAGAGGTTCATTCAGGAGGAATAGTTGTTTGTGCATGTGTGCGCTCTCATTGATGGAGGCCTGCGTCAATGTGCCATCTCATACGTCAATTTCACTCCTAAAAACAGGAGCTGGTGAGTGTGTGGACATGCTTATGATTAATTTTTCTGATATAATGAATCACAGGCCAAGCTTGTGAGTTTAACTACTGAGCATCTGAACTTCATCTTGGCATTTAAAAGGTGTCTGCATTTAGATGAGGCCCAGTAATGGAGTGATCTGAGATTTGAGTCACTGTGCAGGCCTCCTCCTTGACAGCGAGCAAACAGCCATAATGTGTTGAAACCTAAAGCCAGAATCTTGCTGTTCCACTTTTTCTCACCTTTTTCCCCTCTGTGCTAAGTGCAGACGATATTTTTCAAACATAGCTTGATGATTTTGTTGCTCATTCCAACACGTTTCTTTTCTGCCAGCAATTTCTGTACCATGATGCAATGGCAGCTACATTTTGTCACTCATGGCTAAGGATGAAAACATTTCCTAATAACTATAAGTCACTGCTTAGGACTGTGTGATTTTATGAGCCCTCAGGTTTATAGTTTGCCTTGTTACTGATATGCTATGAAGCTTTGGAGTCGCCAGTGCCAATGTAAGGAATAAAACATGTCTATGTTGATTAACAATAAAAAAAAAACTATTCTTCCTTTTTCCAGTGTAATTTTCCAGTGCAACAATGAGAAAAGAATATAATATAATATAATATTATATTATTAAATAACACAGACAGGAAGTTTGCCACCTAATAGTTATATATTAAACAAATAAAGAATAATTTATAAAACAAAAGGACAATACTCATTTGCTATCTTTCAGGTGTATATGTTCTTGCTGGAGAATGCAATGATGCACAGCCTCTTTAAAAGCTACTTCAGTTCTAAAAATAAAAAGTATAAAATCCCACTTGTGCCCCCTATCACAAAAGAAAACAAACACATCTTGCCAGAGGGGTGTTGGTTGATACCCTGTGTGTTACCCCAGTCTGTAGGAAATTTCATTAACACATGTCAAAGATATGGTGACCACATTTGTCTGGGAATGGAGCTTTTTCATTTGTCTTTAATTCCCAAGTTTAATTTCATGATTGACTAAAGCTCCAGGTGCTTAGTTAATGTCCACCAGATGAGTGCTGCCACAATCCTAATTTTCCAGTGCAAGCTGTGGCTAATAAAAGGCTGGAGTCTTGCAGATACCCCTTGTATTCGGGCCTCTCCAAGAGGCAAAGGGAGAGCAAGCGAGACCGCAATGTTATACTATGTTTTTATTAAAGCAGGTGATTGACAGCTAAAGAAGATTTTTCCAGTATTAAAACCCAGGCCCAATTGGATGGAATATAGTGCATTGGGATCTGGCTCTCAGCTGCTGCTCCTGGCTCTCCAGTAGCATCTCACTCTCTCTCTCTCTCTCTCTCTCTCTCTCTCTCTCTCTCTCTCTCTCTCTCTCTCTCTCTCTCTCTCTCTCTCTCTCTCTCCCTGCAGTAAGACACTAAAAGCTGACAGTCTGCCCTATAGCACTCTGAGAATTCTTTTACAGTCAAAATGTGTTAACCCTGCCTATTTATATTTAATATTTAAATAAGTTGGACCGACAAGTGTGATCCTTCTGAAGGCTCAGTGAAGCTGGAATTGCATTAACATTTCCTAAATCTAATTTAGGAAGAATTAAGCACCTGTTAAGACTTGATCCACTATGATCCATTGAGTTATTCAATAATAACTGTAAACTAGCTATTTAAATATCTATACACATTGTTGACAAAACAAATACTGAGAATACTGAGAGTGAATTGACTTGCTAGACTGGGGCCAGTTTTCTTAACTCTATCTGCATTGCCATACAAAATGATTAAGTATAATACAATAATTCTTTTATTCATAAAAAAATACGATCTGTGTACGATCAGTGAGAGTTAAAACCTATAAAGCCTGTGATGGGAAAGGTTAGACACCGGCCAGGGCTGGATTTAATTAGAATAAATTGGAAGAGCATTTTGCTGACATAACCTGATGGTAGGAAAAACTTTAAAAAGATGACTAACTGGGGAATACTCCCCAGGCACATTTAACTTCTTCTGATTCTTACTTTAAACGGGATTATAATCCCTCCCAAGACACGTGTCATCTCATTCGTTCATTTTTTTTCCACATAAAATGTAATGCAATGCTAAACCCAATTTAAGGTTTGTGTTTACACACAAATTGAACAAAACAATTAATAAAGTATTGCATTATGCAAATTATTGCATAATATATTTTAGTGTTATATTGCAAGTTTTAATCTTTTAAATGGGAGAGGGGAGAAAATAGCCAGATTAGCTATTGAGCAGGGATTTTGCTGAACTGCAGTACCAGCAGGAAACAATTAGTCCAAAAGCCCCAAAGTCTAGTAAAAATGGAGAAGAGTTGTTTTCTGACTGCTGGGATGATGACAGGGTCAGTTGGCAGCAAATCAAACACCAGACAATGATCATGCAACCAGAGGGAGTTGAGTGTGTGTGTGTGTGTGTGTGTGTGTGTGTGTGTGTGTGTGTGTGTGTGTGTGTGTGTGTGTGTGTATGTATGTGTGTTCACGAGAAAGAGAAGACGCTATAGAGAATGTGAATTTGCCACCTGTAGTGCCACTGTTATTACTCTACATTAACCGAGCACTTTATTAGTAACAACCATGGACCCTATAATACATACAGTTATCTAATCAGCATATAGTGTGGCTACACAAAGCTGCTGTTGCTGGATTTTGCTATGTTTATATCAACAATAAGAATAGTAAAAATGCAGTGGTGGACGAAGTACATAAAGCATGTACTTGAGTAAAAGTAGAGATACAGTAGGTAAATTATTACTTCAGTAAAAGTAATCCCTTTAATTTTTTACCTAAGTACAAGTACAAAAGTATCTGTCTTCAAATGTACTTAAGTATCCAAGTATTATAATTAATTAAGGCGATAATGTCTTATGATTTTTATCGAAAAATAGATAAAAAGGTTAATCGACCGTGACATGATTTAATAATGGACGCGACCGTGCAAATGAGCGTTATATAAAACAAACCAAAAAAAAAAAACGCTCCGTGCCGCCTAACCGGCAAGATGCTGCCCTAGGTGACTGCCCATGTCGCCTAAATTCGACAATCAAAACAAGTTTAAAACAGAGCGCAGTTAAGTCCAGTTATGTTTTTATTCACTCGTAAATCAAAAGGAATGACGAAGATATTTCACTTTAAAATGTAGTAGAGTTAAAAAAAAAGTCTCCCCAAACTGAAATACTTGAGTAAAGTACAGATACGTGAAAAAACTACTTAAGTACAGTAAAGAATTACATTTACTTCGTTACTCTCCACCACAGCAAAAATGGGATGCCAGTTATTTTGATAGTTGCATCACTGTTGGCGGCAGTAAACGCATACTTGGGGTATTTCTATTATTATTAATGAATTTTTACATACAACAGTTTACTCAGACAGTTTCAAACAAACAGAAAGACTACAGAAAATCAGATAACATTCTGTACAATTGTGGTTAGTGGAATAGTATGTTGACCATTAATGAAGATGGTATTACAGCAGCTGAAGTCTGTCCAGACTACAGCATGAATCCATCGACTCAACCTGCCTTGCATTAACAGTCCATCTTGGGGAATCCAGAACACCCGAAGTTGCTTTGAGAGCTTAACCTATTAGCATTATGTTTCTATTAGAGTGCTTAGTGAGGGTATTTGCAAGATTTGCAAGAACTACCTTTACATAAAAGGATTCTGCAGTCTTAATGAATGTACCATGAAAATCATAACAATACAATTTACGTTGTTTTGAGGACAGAATTTCAGACTGTGGCAGTGTTGCAGGTATAAAACAGTTTACAGTCTAAGAAGTTCCACTAGATTTTAGAATGTGGTTGTGTATATTTATGATCATTCATCTGTAAGGACATTTGTAAAGTCAGGTACCAATGTAGTGCTGATGTAGTACCAGGTGCAGTCAGCATTCCAATTTATCCCAAAGGTGTTAAAAATGGTTGAGGTCTGAGCTCTATAGAAGGCCACTCAATTTTCCACTCCAGCCCATGTAAATCATATCTTCTTAGAGAAGGTTTAAATGCTGTAAGAGGTTTGGGTCTAATACTTTTTTTTGTGAATATATTTTTCAGTTTTTTTTCAGTATATTTTCATCTTCTACTGATAATTTTCAGGACTGAATACACATTTCCTTAATAGCAACGTAAAACCTGTGGCTGTATATCATAACCCATTGTAGCTATTGAGTAAATTGACTGTTAATTAATCATTGGAAATATGATTTTTTGTGGCATTTTATTTATTAATGATCCCTGGGAAATGTTCATTAACCCAATGGTGTTAATTATGCACACGTAAACATGTTCTAAGTTTTAGTTCTAGATCACATTTAGAGGTGAAGGTGTGCATAGTTTGAAAACAGTCATGCAGTACTGATATATTCGACATACAAAAATATACAAAATAATAATCAGACACTTTTTTTTTATTAATTGTTACTGTAATCTTTATATATGTTACAAGAGATATTTGAAGATCTGCTAAAACAACAAGCAGAGAATCACCTGCATCCAACCGATTGCTTCAGATATCTGTTAATCTGTGAAACGTTTTTCTTTTTTTTTTCGTTTTTCAACTGTCTGTTGAGAGTGACTTATGGCTTCTCATCTTGATATTAACAAAGGGTTCTTCTAGCACACAGGGCAATGGTGGAGGATTAAAATAATGCAAAGATGACAGAGTGCATAGTGCACAGACCAGTGTACAGTATATCCCTACAACAGAGCAGTATATTTTGAAATAAAAAAAATGCTGCAAAAATCTCCTGCCTTAAGTGACTTTCTGTCTGCACAGCAAAGTATTTGGATGGCTCTGCAGCTCTGAGAATAGGGTTGTGTTGCTGTTGGATAATGGACTGAGACAGAGAAAAGGGATCAAGTAGAGTAAATTATATGTCCACACTGTCACAGAGTTCAGAGTTCACAGAGTGTCATCTTGGCAACTTAGAGTTAAATTAATGCTGGCTGAATTATCTTGTGGAGCTCCGTGGAGATCCCTTGAAGAAAACAGCAGTAAGATATCTGTTCGATATGAGTTTTCTATGGTAAAGTGGTTATAAATTATGTATTCATTCGTTCATTCTTCAATCATTCATTCAGTCATCAATAATTGCATCAATCTGGTTAGCGCCAAAGTAAAAAACCTGGATGAGATGCTTGTCCATCACAAGGCACCATGAATACACACACTCTCCAATGTATTTACACATTTAGGGTCATTCTAACACCTGACATGTTTTTGGGAAGACACCAGAAATATCCCACATGGACACACAAGAAAAGTGCATGCAGTAACCTGAGCACATGATTGATATGTGGACCTTGATGCTGTGAGGTGGCAGATCTGAGCAATTAGGCAAAATTGCAATTGAATTACAATCAGCCTAATGCACAGGAAGTAAACTTTTGACAAGGGTACAAAAATCAGCATAACTACAGCATACCATATATACCATATACTATACATATATACATCACATTTAGTTTTAGCTTGTTTTCAAGATCAAATACATGTTAAAATATATTTTTCTGCATATAGAAATCATTGATCATTATTGTATTTTGTTGGCTGGCTGCCTGGTTGAAATGATTACTTTAGGGACTAAAGGATTATTGTGCCATGCTGAACTACTTGAAGTATTAAAAGCAATACAATTAAAATTAATAGTTTCAGGCAGAAATGATAAAAAAAAATGCAGCATTAAGAATGAAACTGGATGGATAAATAGAAGGAAATGTTTGTGTGTGTGTGTGTGTGTGTGTGTGTGTGTGTGTAGAATCTAAAGGTAAAGTAGAGGACAGTTTGTGACTGACAGTCTGCCAGATCTCAACCTGCAGATCTCATCTCCATGAACACACAAAACTCCAGTGGTCTCTCTTTTCTCTCTCTCTCTCTCTCTCTCTCTCTCTCTCTCTCTCTCTCTCTCTCTCTCTCTCTCTCTCTCTCTCTCTCTCTCTCTCACACACACACACACACACACACACACACACACACACACACACACACACACACATTAATATTTGGAATTTGTTATTCTGATGTCTTACTTCACATTATAACTGACATTTGCACATTTGAACAAAGCAGACACAGGTATGGGGTTGATGTTTTACGAATCCAAAATAACTTTATTCCACTCTTGCTGTTAAAGCTGGAGCAGGTCAAAACCAGTGAACTGATTCATCTCCATTATAGTATAGCATTTAGCAAATCAGTGCTGCCTGATATCATGAAACCTATAGTCCATGTAGTCCTTTGTCTTCATGATGCTAAAATTTATATAGAGTCTTAATGTGCCATGTTCAGCACAAACATTGTGTGCTGTTGATTGAAAGTAAAGTCCTCAAAGCTCCGATGCATGAAGCCATTGTAGCAGAGTGATTGCTTCAATCCACAGTGATGCAGTCCACTAATAAATGTACAATTACAGGATAAATAAAGGTTCATGTATGATTCTGCAGTAGCATACTTACAATACATTAGGAAAAACATAGAGTTAGAGTTCAGGTGAATTGAATGGTATGTTCTTCTTCATCATTATCTTCTTATAGCTGTTTTTCTTTCTCTTTCTTTGTTCTGAAACACCAGAGCAATAACAATGTCAGTTTTACAAGTAGCACAAGTAAAATCATCAGTTTCAAGTGTTAACTCAGGCATTTGAATTTTACTTTAATAGATCTAAACACATTAAATACAGACATTTCAATACGTTTAAACTGTGAACTGCATAACTAACCATAAATGAGCCACCAGCTCACCAGTTTTTCTTTAGTGCCATGAGCATCAATTAGGGGTTTATCTGAAAGCAATTAATTTTGGAGAACCCAATCTCGTTAAGGTACAGAGTGCCTGGCCATAGCGTCAGCTGAGGGGGCAGCATGCCTCAATTTTTCCAATCGCTCTCGTGTGCTGTGAGAGGCAGCTGGCACAAATTAATCATGTTCACACTGTTTGTTGACCTGAGGTCAGTGCTATTGGTGCACCCAAACTATGCGTTTATATCTAAATTATTATGGGTATTTATATTATGTATATCTTAATGATATATGAGTGTGGATTACTCTAGTAAACAAACTCCTCTTGATGGTTGAATATGAATAATAATGATGTACATCATTAAATCCGTGTGTTTGAGCAGAAAATTATTTAATTACCAAACTTACTAAAGCTCAATGCAAAAGGACCAGTATGGTTATTGTGTGTGAATGTGTGTGTAATATTATATATATATATATATATTATATTGAATAGTGTTTTATATATATATATATATATATATATATATATATATATATATATATATATATATATATATATATATATATATATATATATATATATATAAACCCCATTAATTATTATATAAACGATGTCAGAGAACTTAATTTATAGTGCATTTTTTTAAGCCATTTTCAATTTTCCCTGCATGTCTTTCTTGTAGAGTTGTAAAAGCTTCACTAGACTTTGGTTATATGGTTGGATTTTTCAGGTAAGTGATGATTTAAGAGCTTCAGCAGGGATGCTGGCATTCATTTGGGTCTGTGAGGCATCCACTGATCTTAGACCAGTGATCTATTTGGAATTTTGGGAATTTTGCGAGCCAGATGTTTCCAGAGCAGCACACAGGCATGTGGGATGCACAATAATTTGTCTACAGCTTTTTGTGTGCAATGACATCACTTCACACACTCATTGCCATATTCCTCACTTTTATTGGCTGTTTCTCAGGCTAATTCTGTTACATAGGAAATGCACTAGAAAAAATTATTTGGTGACACATCAATCACACAAGTGAACAAAACTCTGATGCTGTGTTCAGTCTCACTTGTGACAAGTTTTAGAAGCTAAAAGAGTCACGTTTGGTGGATTGAAATTGATGTTAATTAAAGGCAAATGTTTTATACATAAACATATCCTGTATAAGACTATTTGTAGCATGCAAATGAGGCAAGTGATATAAACAGAGTCTGCGATATGGATAGTTACAAAACATAGAACATTTTATTAAAAAAGATAAGATCAGTAGATTTCACAGGTGTACGGTGTGTTACTCACCAGTCTCCTCTGGTTACTGAGGCAAAAGGTGCAGATCTGTTTTGGCTGAGAGTTCTCTGAGTCTGGGCTTGCATCTATGGTCTTAAGGAGATGGTTATGCAGAGCCCCTGTGTTTTTGTGGCAGGGCTGGCCGTCTCCACATGCTTCTCCCACCAATAGTACGTTTTCCAGGTGAGAGATGTAGCTAGAGGCCAGCCGTAATGTCTCAATCTTGGACAGCTTCCTGTCAGCTGGTTCAGTGGGTATGAGTGTCCTCAGAGCAGTGAAAGCCATGTTCACACTATTTGTTCGGTCCCGCTCTCGAGCGTTCGCTGAGTTACGCTGTCGGGTCTCCGAGATTGGCAAGTGAAGCTCTGTGGTTTCAACCGATGGCCTGCAGCCAAACTTCCGTTTGCGAGAGTCTGCTTTGATAGCGTTGTACCCAGGAGTGGAAAGATGAAAGGATTTGTCATCGGATCCTGAGCTTTCACTGCCGTTCTCATCATCCTCTGACAGAGGGGTAATGTCAGAGTAAAGGAAACGGGCAGGAGACGGGTGAACCATGGCAAAGGACATCTTCACCTGCTCTGTCTCACACTTGTAGCCTTTCACCAGGAGGGACTGGGCTCTCTGTTTTTACCCAGTCTTTACACAGACACAAGGAAACTCCTTAACACAACTTTTTGCTTTTAGTCCTATTTACCAACACACACACAAGACAAACCGTAGTCCTTCACTTAGTGAACAGCAGCACTCAGTTTGCGAAAATCCAGCGGTGTATCAAACCAATCCTGTGATGATCGACTCAGTCGCTTCATGGTGATTCAGTCATTATAAGTTCATATTCCTTCTGCAGATTGCTCTTTCAAGAACCAGAATGTCAAGCACCAGCCTGAGTGGGTGAATAAGTGGAAAAGTATATAGTGTTTTGCACTAGCATTCATCCCTCAACAGTTCCACGTTATTATGGCTGAGTGTTTCCTTATGCCTTGGCTTTATAGTGTGTGTGTGTGTGTGTGTGTGTGTGTGTGTGTGTGTGTGTGTGTGTGTGTGTGTGTGTGTGTGTGTGTGTGTGTAAGAGAGAGTATAGTAGTGGTGGGGGAGTGGCTAGGGACTGCTCCCCCTTTTTCACTGTAAACGCAAATCCAGTGTGAGAATGCAGTGGAGCTCTCTCTCTCTCTCTCTCTCTCTCTCTCTCTCTCTCTCTCTCTCTCTCTCTCTCTCTCTCTCTCTCTCTCACACACACACACACACACACACACACACACACACACACACACACACACACACACACACACACACTTACTTATTGGTTAAAAAGTGTCTTCTTATTTAGCATAAATAGAAATTGAAGCCTGATTAAAAAAATTAATTACAAAATGTTTTGTACAAATGTTTATTTTTCTGTCAACTACCCTTAAGTCATTTCACCTAAAGACATACATTTAAAATAAACAGAAATTTAGGAAATTTCCTAACATAAAATAGTTTTGTTTCTAGATGGTTTTACTGTAGTTACTAAATAATTCATAGTAATTACTAAGTGATATGATTTTTGATGAGTAGCACACTAAGAGTTTAAGGGTTGATAAACAAATGGTTGCAGAGTGTGAATGCTACAGGCAATTCTATACTATTTGTATTATACATTTAAAACATTGGCTTGAATGTGTAGTCTGGTTACCACCGCTGATTGAAAAGGAAGTGCTTCAGGACAGTATGGCACAGTGGTACAGTGGCTAGTTTTGCTTCAAAGCTCCAGGGTCTCTGGTTTAGTACTGAGCTCAAGTTACTCTCTGTGTAGAATTTCTTAGCATGTTCTCTTTCTGCCCATTTGCGATTCTTCTGGTTCCTTTGGTTTTCTCCCACCTACTAAATTGTGTTATGTGTGTGGACTGGACTGGAATCCCATTCAAGATGTATTCCTGCCTAACTATTAGTGTTCCAAACAGCTAAACTGTGATTATTATGATATGTGGGTAATGAATGCGAGAGACTGCTTCAGGCCCCAGGTAGGTCCTGATAAGTGACAGGGAACAGAGCCCAATGAGCTTAAACTAATGCAACATAAAATCAGTATCAGAAAAAGGCATAAAGGTGTGGAAGGAAGTGACAACTTGGTGCTGTTCAGTGAATGACAATGCCTTAGCAGCATCTAAGCATCTAGCTAATAATCAGAGAGTCTTTTAAATTCTCCATTTCGCTACAGTGTTCTGTGCAGTTCTTTATTTTTAAACGTTTTAGGAATTCAGAAAAACTTTTTTCTGCTTAACTGACATCACCTGCCCTCATGACTTTGTCACTCTAAACCCGATTTTCTTCATTATCCATTCTCAATGTCACAAGTGATATTTAATATCTCTGAATGAGTTCAGTAGCAGAGCCATGCTGTCAGCATCTGATTGCTATTACTCCCGCTGACGCTCCAACTTCCTCTTTTCCTTCCACTGTTAAAATCTAAAAACTATTCACCAAGAACCTTCCCCTCCCTCTCCCTTTTGGCATAGGTTATGGAGCTGTCAAAACTCGGAACTAATCCTTTGCACAGCACCGCAGACAGACCGACTGGCTCATTATGGAGTCAGCCGAATGGACGGGTGTACAGCCAGAATGCTGGGGACATGCCAAGCTCACAGGCACCCGACCCTAATGGGACACAATCTCTAAATCTGCCCCATTTAAAGAGTGGGCCTGAGAAAAAGGGAATGATTGTACATGTCACAAAAGTGGCATAAATACTTATAAATGTTATATCTTATTAGATATATGTCTAGAACAGAGCAGATTTAGTATAGCAATGGGAAATAAGCAATTATAGGGTCTTTTTTTTCGCTTGAATAATTTGGCAAACCAAACTTCACAACTTTGGTGCCCTCTGTTAATAATAATAATAATAATAATAATAATAATAATAATAATAATAATAATAATAATAATAATAATAATAACTGTGGCTTGATTTTTTTTTTACTACCAGTTCCGTTATTTCAGGAGCACAAATGAAGTCAACCCTTCCTTAAATTCCATGCTGTAATTGTCCTGTTCTTTAGAAGCCAAAGAATTCAGACAGTAAGCAGGTCAGTGTGCCTGAGAGATGGAAAAAGTTAACTGCTCAGAACCTTGTTGAATCCAGTGCCCATCAAAGTCACTCTGACAGTCCTCATAGGTTTAGATTACCCTTTGTTTTTACAAATGCTAGGATATACTTTTTATACTGACTATATTATATATTAAGCAAAACAGATGAACCACATTTTTAAATGCTCAGGTTCTTTAGTTCTTTAGGTTTTTAGCTTTATGGAACTCTCATAACTCATAACTGAACAGTCCAGTTTACAAATATGCTACTTACTGAGGGCAAATGAGTCAGGAGGAATTGTGAACCACTCTTGTATCTACTTAACATTCCTATGATATATACAGTATATATACAGTACAGACCAAAAGTTTGGACACACCTTCTCATTCAAAGAGTTTTCTTTATTTTCATGACTATGAAAATTGTAGATTCACACTGAAGGCATCAAAACTATGAATTAACATGTGGAATTATATATGGAATTATATACATAACAAAAAAGTGTGAAACAACTGAAAATATGTCATATTCTGGGTTCTTCAAAGTAGCCACCTTTTGCTTTGATTACTGCTTTGCACACTCTTGGCATTCTCTTGATGAGCTTCAAGAGGTAGTCACCTGAAATGGTCTTCCAACAGTCTTGAAGGAGTTTCCCGAGAGATGCTTGGCACTTGTTGGCCCTTTTGCCTTCACTCTGCGGTCCAGCTCACCCCTAAACCATCTCGATTGGGTTCAGGTCCGGTGACTGTGGAGGCCAGGTCATCTGGCGCAGCACCCCATCACTCTCCTTCTTGGTCAAATAGCCCTTGATGCCTTCAGTGTGACTCTACAATTTTCATAGTCATGAAAATAAAGAAAACTGAGAAGGTGTGTCCATACTTTTGGTCTGTACTGTACATATATATATATATATATATATATATATATATATATATATATATATATATATATATATAAATATATATATATATATATATATATATATATAAATATATATATATATATATATATATATATATATATATATATATATATATATATATATATATATATATATATATATATATATATATACACACACACACACAATGTGAAAAAGGTGTGATTAAGATCTTTGCAAATATATTGAAAATAAAAAAAGTGTCTTCTTATTTAGCATAAATAGAAATTGAAGCCTGATTAAAAAAATGTATTACAAAATGTTTTGTACAAATGTTTATTTTCAACTACCCTTGAGTCTTTTTCACCTAAAGACATACATTTAAAATAAACAGAAATCACTAAAGTTCTGGATATCTCTTAATCTCCTATGAGCTTTCAATGAATTTCCTAACATAAAATAGATTTGTTTCTAGATGGTTTTACTGTAGTTACTAAATAATTCATAGTAATTACTAAGTGATATGATTTTTGATGAGTAGCACACTAAGAGTTTAAGGGTTGATAATACAAATGGTTGCAGAGTGTGAATGCTACAGGCAATTCTATACTATTTGTATTATACATTGTGATTAAGATCTTTGCAAATATATTGAAAATAAAAAACTAAAGAAATTACAGCCTCAAGCCTTTTTGAGTATGATGTTACAAGCTTGGCACACCTATTTATGGCAGTTTCTCTCATTTTTTTTTTTTTGCAGAACCTCTCGTACTCCATCAGGTCTCTCAGGTTTAAATCTGGGCTCTGGCTGGGCCACTCAAGGACATTCACAGAGTTGTCCTGTAACCACTCTTTTGTTATCTTGGCTGTGTGCTTAGGGCCGTTGTCCTGTTAAAAGATGAATAGACAGGTGTGTGCCTTTCCAAATCATGTCCAATCAACTTAATTTACCATATGTAGACTTCATTCAAGTTGTAGAAACATCTTAAGAATGTTTAGTGGAAACAGAATGCACCTGAGCTCAATTTTGAATGTAATGGCAAAGGCTGTGAATGCTTATGTTTTTGTTTTTTATTTTTATTAATCATCACATTGTCATTATTGTGTGTTGTCTATAGAATTTTGTGGAAAATAATTAATTTAATCCATTTTGGAATAAGGCTGTAACACCTTTAAATGTAAATTGGTTTAGGAATTGGTAAGGCTAAACAGGGTTAAGTAGCACGGAATGATTCTTGAAAAGTCTAAATTTAAATATTTTCTCTATTTTTTTACATAAAGGTTAGAGGGTTCTCATACCATACAAAAGGAGTCATCAGTACTGACCCATGAACCTTGTTTCTTTGCTAAATATCCTTAACCAGTGCTAGGTGTGGTCTAAGTCAAGACCTTATCTTTGAAGTGTGCCTTGTAAAAGAGGCAGCTGTGAGGGCAAAATGGATGGGGCCTTTCAGACTGGCCTTGTAAAGTCCATTTCAAGCCTTCTCAAGTAGAGCCTTGGGACCAGCCCGCTGCTCTGCTAACAATGCCTTTCTGCTAATTTAACAGATCTTTAAATTCAAAGCATTCTCCTCTCTATCCGCTCTCCCTTATTTATTCCTGTTCCAGGTGCCATGCTGCATAATCACACCAAATCCAGACAAACTTCTCTTACACTCAAAGAGTTAGAACCACTAAAATCAACTCGAGTTTTGAAGATTGCCTAAAACATAAATCTACTCCAAGCACAAATTTCTTATAAAATATATTTTTTTAATTTACATTTTTTATTTTTTTGCAGAATATCAGTCAAATTTCGAACAGCACTTCTCAGTAAAGCATCTGGTTTTAATTTACTTTTTAATACTACACTGATATTTTATTTGTCATTCACACATATGGACAATGTGCTTATTTCTTCATAGGATGTTTTAGTTAGCAGCACTTCTTTAGGTTTCGGTGCTGTCAATTTGGGGATGTTGTATAAAGAAACAGGGGCACTAAATTCAATAAACTTCCAGAAGAAATGACATATTTAGGGTCAGATTTCCTTGTCAGTGGTATTGCTGGGCAACAGGAAATTTCAAATTTGTAGTGATTGTTTTTATTAATAGATATGTGCAGGCTTGGCCGGTTTCCACTTTAGGCCAAAAAGGGAGAGGTCAGGGGGTAACATACGTTTTCCTTATTACATTCAGCTTCATGGTTTGGAATGTATTAGTTAAGGGTAGTAAAATTCCTGCTTTGTGATGAGTGATGCATTGTGATTAATTCAATGCTCTGGAAGGCACATGGCTGTTTTATAAAGTTTAATAAAGTTTAATAAAACTGCTTGACAGTATGTACCTATTCCTTAGCAAGTCTTTGTAGAGCTTTAAAAAAAGAATAAAATTTAATATTAATCCTCCAGAGAAACTTTGCACAAAGCTCACAGTGCACTTTATCTTAAGTAAAGAACACTAATAAAAGCTGTAGGTATTATCACAAGTCAAACATTAAAAATGCATTGGCTGTCAAATCATAGAAGAATGTGAATAGATATAAATGACGACTTACATCCTTCCCTCTTACTAGTGCTGATTCATCTACTAAAGCTCTGCTGTTTGATGCTTGTGGTCATTTGTAATGTAAGCAGTAGCTAACTCGTGGCTTATATCATCCACACAGCAAGCACTATGAGCTCATGTTTTTGGCTGTGAGGCTGTTACTAGAGATTAGGACCCAAAAAAACAGTCATCCATTTTGTGTGTGGGGGTTGTGCATGCACATGTAGTTTTGGAGCAAATATTTGCTGGCACTTTTCACCATTCAGTCATATAATGTGCTGTTGTGAATGTCCCGCTCAAACTTTGGCTTTATAGTTGATTTTCTTTATGGTTTCTGGCAAACAGGTTATGGTGCGGTTGCCAGGCCTATAAATAATCAGAAAATCCTTGATGCAAACTATAAAATATTCAAATGGTTTAAATAAGAATTTGATGTGAATTTGAATTACAATGAATTGTCAACAGTAAATGATCAAATTGTCATATAAGGCAAAATTTATTTGTATGTTTGTGTGTGTGTGTGTGTAAAGAGAGACATAGAGAGCATGCATGTGTGTGGGTGGGTGGTGGTGTGTGTGCAAATGAGTGTGGGTGTGGGGAAGGTATTTCAGTAAGGTTTAAATGAACAGATTGGCTGCATATGATTGTCATTAAAAGTAAAGCAAAATGTTTGAGTGAGCATGGAGGAAATCCAACAGGCAGAGCCTATATAAACTGCTATTTGAAACAGTTATTGTGACTGGTTGCATACAGTCCCCTAAAGTCCTGAGTTTATTTGCCAATGATTTCCTCTCCTCATGCTTGTCATCTGATTATCTTTATTTGCTGAATAGCTTCCAGACTGACAAGCATTGCCTCACTGGGTTGTCTTACAGTCCTGACCCAGAAGGACCTTATGCTTTATCTACACGAAATAACAAATTACTAATGCAGTCTATTCATCTAACGTATCCTATCCATCCATTTTTAAGACACCTATTCAGCGACTTCGACAGTGTGTTTCACGGTTGCCCTGTCTTACCTGAAATTGCTGCAGTGACATTTTACTTAATCAGTAGTGTTTTTTTTCTTGATACAAAATGACACATACAGTGACATCATGTTGTTTTGACCTTCGCTCTCATTCTGTCTCCCAAGTAGATTGAGAACGATCTTGGCTGAAACGTCCTCACGTTAACTTGCAGACTTCACAAATCATACTATTCTGCTTGTAATGGCTGTAAAACTGAAAATAAACACACAGAATGAACAGTTTACAGCTCAAATCCTTTGCACGCTTGATGAAATGCAATAAATTACTCCCCAAAAACCTGGATTTTCTTTTTTCTTCACTGGAACTTGAGAAATATTTTTATTCTTTCCAGAGGTGAGACTCATGATTTATATCGCACTGCTATGTGGCTGTCAAGTTCTAAGTGGAGTGGGATACAGCTTTAAGGCATACATATAGTGACCATATGAACTCTATGATACAGTAAAAAACATCTCGAATAGCCTATAGATATTTGGTTCATAATGTCTAGGTGGTATGATACTATGATACTTTTCCTCCCATCTGTATTTGTATTGATGTGTTCATATAGATCCAAGTTTTTAAATGTTACCCAAAGGAAGGACTTGGCAGAATAAGGAATGTTTCATATTTTATTTTTACTTTATTTTCATCTATCTATCTATCTATCTATCTATCTATCTATCTATCTATCTATCTATCTATCTATCTATCTATCTATCTATCTATCTATCTATCTATCTATCTATCTATCTATCTATCATTATTCTATATAATCATATAACACATTCTCTGTAGGGTGTGTTCAGCTTTAGGGTTTTGCAAATGTGCTCCTAGAAACACAGGTCCAGCTACTGAACCATTCCTTAATCATACCACTTTAACATGAAAAATAATAATTCACATTCAAGTGAAAAGAGCAACATTTGATGATTGAGTGATTGGTGTTCATTTCCTACAATCAGCATCACTAAGGAGTCATGAACTAAGTGGTCTCCAAGCCTCAGTGCATCTGGCATGTGTGTGAAGGGATGCCTAGTTTTGTACACCGTGAAGTAGGAGGAGATGGGGGTCCACTCCAGCACATGAAATGTGCTACTGCCTCTTTTGTCTACAGTGCTCATAAAGCGCAACCACACATGCATGGACAATGAGGCTCCTTGTGAAAAGTAAGATGTTCATACAGAGTCTTGCCAATGGAAACATAAGTAGACAGAAAACCATGAGTGGGTCTGGAAGCCATTCTTCTGTTCATGGCAAATCCATCATTTACTAAGTTCTACATGGGTTGTGTCAACAATGTATTATGGCATATGATAATGCTTTGGGGTTTTGGAAATTTGTTTAACCTTTTCCCCTGTCTCAAAACTCGATATGGTCTTTTTCTACCCACTTGATATGGTGCTTGTCTGGCAAACCTCTTGTGCATGGTTTTAGCATCATCAATAATGATCTTATTTTCTTTTACCAGTTACAAAACTTACAATGGCTTGCACAAGTATTTACCCATGTTAAATCTTTCCACATTTTGTATTTCAACCTGGTACTTAAATGGGACTTTATATCATAAACTGCAACTTAACAGTTATGACTGTATAAATATTTGCACATTTGTGTAGTGACATCCCTAAATTAGCTCTGGTGCAGCCAGTTGCCATCAGAAATCACATGATTAGTAAATGGAGTCCACCTGTACGCAATTAAAGTGTTATGCGATCACACCATAAATACACGTCGCTGAAAGACTCCAGAGTTTAGTAAAGGACATGTCTAAACAAACAATCATGAAGACACAGGAGTTAACAAAACAAGTTTCTCAATCAAGGTTCACTTGAAAAAATCCCAAAGATTTAACATGATGTGGAGCCTAATTTATTTAATTTATAAAAAGAACACAAAAGTCAGTGAGCAGTTGAGAAGGACATTCGTCAGAGAAAGAAACAGCACTTATGGAAAAGTGGCAAGTCATATAAAAATCCTCAGAGGCTAAAATCCCACTGAGCTGAAATGAATTTTGTGGCCCAAAGTGCAACAAGGGTGGACACCCAACAAAAATCATCACCTTGAGAACAATCTCCCTACACTGAAGCATGTTGATGGTAGCATCATTTTGTACTTTTTCCTTCCATGTGATTAGATTCAAGCATGCTTTTAATAGGTTGGTATGCCGTAAGAAGACATGTAAGACAAGAAAGCCAAACACAGATTCTTGATGTAGGACAGTTTTTACCAAATAAGATTCATACTCTTGCTCTTCTGCTGATCCTGTTGAAATATAGGATGAAAACAAATTGAGAACAATTGTATTAAAATAGCAGTAAGTAAAAAGAAGACAATATAAGACCTAAACACTTGCTTTCTATGTTCACAAATGCATCCCCATACAATAATTGTATTTACTGTTAAAATAGTTTACATTTTATTATTGAAATTATTCCTAGTTATTACCTTTTGTTGCTGAGGTCCAAATGAGTTTAAATTTGCATTCATTTGCATTGACACGATTTTTCCAGATAAAACACACCTAACATCAGCGGCTTCGTAGGCTATAGATGGAGTACTACATTCTAAAAAAATATTATTTTAAATGCTTTCCAAAGGACTTTTGTGCAACTCACCCATGACCTTTATTGTTTAGTAGAGCCCTATAACCATGAAATAAAATACTGTTGGCTCTCTCTGCCAAAACTGTCAATGGAGTATGAGGTCCCCTTTAGTGGCTCATGTATGTACAAAGCTAAAAAGGCCAATCTAATAAATTCTTGGGATTTGTGAGTCCTGCTCACACGAATTGAGATAATTTGGTATGCAGTGTCTTCTCATAAAATATCTAAATGACACCACATATAGTCACAGTGATTTATAAAAGGATATTTAATTCCTTTTTATTATAGCCCACACTCCTAAAGTCTAGATGTATCATTTACAATGGTAATAATTACAAGTTAAGGCACAATAAGTACATCCTTAAAAACAGCAAGTGACCATTTTGTTGTATGGACACCACATGCTGATCAGAAAAATACTTTCCTGACACACTGAACTTTTGTTGCTGCAATTCTGGTAAGATATCCACTTCAGCTCTTCTGTGGTTTCTTTCTTTCACAATTATCCATTGATTTATTTCTTCAAAATCCTTATGGGCCAGCTGTTTGGTAACTGGACTGCTACCAGAAAACTATCACAGCTAATGTGTCTACTATGAAAACGGTTCGCAACAATTGCATCATAATAAATAGAAAATTGGGAAGTAAAATGTGATTTCAGCATCTGTGGCATGGTTCTTGGTAACCAATAGGCTGGTTTGACAAATACTGCTGATCTTTTGGGATTTTCATGCACAATAAATTCTAATGTTTTGGGGAAAAGTCATCCAGTGAGCAGTAGTTGTTGATGACAGAGGTCAGAAAATCATGGGAAAAGAATGGGCAAGCTGGCTGGAATGCTAGAGTACAGATTTACCATTGCAGTGTTTTTTTCCTACATTCATGCACAGTGGTGAACTGGAATTGAGAGTACCTAGAGGTGAATAGGGACACATGTGCATTTTCTTCTGCCAGGTCTTTAAAGAAGTGTAGGGCTTTTAAATACAATGCATCAATTTCAGGTGCATTTATAGAGCCAGAAGCAGACATGTGTCCATATAATCAAAACAAAAACCCTGAGGTTTCAATACTGCTCCAACCTATTGTTAACAATGAATTGGGGCTCTGGAGTAACATTATGAGTAAGATGAAATAGCTGTCGTATGGATCATATGGTGTGCACGGTAATCAAAGCAGAATTCTGAATCATATGGTGTACTGTGTTTCCATAAGGTCCTTTCATTTGTTGACTTTAAACTCTCATAAAAACTGTGGCAATGTAAATTATGGCAGTTTTATAAACCAACAATGCACTCACAAAAGCCATAAAACACTTCATCAAACACCTGATGGAGGATAGCTTTTTAACGGACCGTTCTCCTTTCCTATGATTTGATCCATGTGATAAGAGACCATGTGAACCAAGTCTTTCCAATTTTGTTACTGGTTTTGCTCAGAGTTCTGTTGTAAACCCACATATTTTATGACTATTGCGCATTATACCGAATGTAGCCTTTGGGAAGATGTGGTGAGATTTATGCTAACACACTTTCTCTCATGTACATCAGCTCTTACCTTATCCTGTGAATGACATGTCAGTAAATAGCATTTGATGACAGAGAAAAGTCAATCCCTCCTCCAGGTTTTCCTGTATTGTGCACATGTTATTGTGACTCCAGAAGGAAAATATACTGTATATCTTATAGAAAACAATAAAGCAAAGCCACATATTCTATAAGGTTCAATTGGGTTACAATTCCCTTATTCATTACTACATGGGATAGTGAGAAGTGAGTATAAATGGTACTACTTTTAAGGAATTTATAGCAGTGCATTAGTGATTATATTTTATGTATGTCTGTGTAACTAACAACATAAAGTACAATGAATGTGATATGTAGAGCCTATACATATGACAGGGTGATACCAATAACCTGAAACAAAAGAACCTTGAATACAAAAGAAATCGCATAGCAGTGCGAAATTAGACAAGGTTCAAGCAGTGGATGATCACTCATGGACAAAATTTTTGAAAATTGCATATTTTTGAAATTTACTAACTGAGAAATTTGGCTTGAAACTGTAAAAGAAGGGGTGGGCTCATATTTTGCAAGTGCTAAGTGTCCTCAGGAGAGGTCTAATAGTAGTAGGGAACAGCTGTTCAAATACAAAACCATTTTAGTGTGGTTAATAAGAATAGGGTCACAATGGTCATAAAACATCTTATAATAAAAACCAGTGGTTCTTGTATGTGCAGCAAGATCATATTTTGATAGATCAATGTCGAAAATGCTAAATCTATCAAAATAAATAAACTGACACCATATGATGATTTTTAAGCAGAAATGCTAAAAAAACTAATACCTTAAATAAACTTTAAAAAAAAGCATACTGATGCACACCATGTCAGTCATGTAAAACCATGCAATTTTAAAAAAATTGTAGTATATGAAGATCAATGCCCAAACATAATGTGACAGGATGTGCGGCCCTGCATGGTGCACTATTAACTGCCCAGTCTGGGTTGTGGAGGTTAACATTAGAAAAAAGCTTTTCATTTTAATTTGGGAAAGAGAAAAAATAAATTGTCAGAAAATTAAAGGCAAGGTACGACTGCATATCATGATTGAATCTCATGAACATTTCTCACACAAGTGAACATAAATGAGGTAGATGAGTTTGGTGAATTGTCAGATACAAAATTCTCATTCCTATGCCTACTTCAGGTTTAAATCCGAATACAAATTCAGATGTGAATAACTGGAGCACTTGATCAATACAGATTTATATACAAGTAGTATTGTTTTGTTATAGTCCCTATTTACTGGGTATTACATGCTAACCATAGCTTTAGTAAGTACATGCTGTCACACACCAGGCACCAAAAAGCCCACAGGGCTCCCCATAGCAGCTATAATTCATCTGTGATTACACTTTCTATTGTACAACAGTAGCATATTGTATATCATGTTATTCGTCCAGCATATGCCTTTACATTTGAAGTGATTTCTGTCAAACTAAAGAAGAAAAATTAGTGCACAGTGGGCTTGTTTATGAGAATGTGGTAAAAAAACTCCACAAATGTTTATTTTAGCTCTAACCATGTTTCCTACTGCCACATAATCAATCAAAGTGACCAGTCACATGTACTTCCACATGTCAGACGAATAAGTCAGTTATGGACCTTTATTACATCTGGTAAGTTTTCTGAATGTCACAATTCTACTTAAATATGAAATAGGACAAAAAAAAAAAAAGACAAATTGTAAGGAAAAAAAAATCCTATAATGCATTGAATTTCCTTTAGAGTGTTTTCATTGTCAAAATGTATTTTTTTAAATGATTTCTTTTTAATACAAAAAAAAAATGTAAACATGTTTTTCAGAAGTGGAAAAAATCAATCTTTTGTGTTAAATGAAATGTTTTAAAATTGGTTAAATGAAGTTGTGACTGTCCGAGACAATGTTCAGCATTAATTATGATTGTGAATACAAACATCTGACTCCCTAGGTTAACTATAGTTTTCTATATTTAGAAGGAGTGAGAGATAGAGAGGAAGAGGAAGAGAGAGAGAGAGAGTGAGAGTGTGGTGTTGGTGGTGGGGTGGGTGGGGGTTAAGTCATGTGTTGTTCAGTATAAATCACTTTCTGATCTAATTTTTTCCCCTACGAAAACAAATTCCACTGGAAATATTACATAGTGGGAAATTACAAGCAGCTCTATAGTCATATTTTCAGTTTGGCATTACGGCTTATCGTTTCTTGGACCAAGATCTTGTTATAGGTTTAAACCATAAATTCTCAGCAAAATAATGAAGTAACAAAAATGCCTGCTGCTACAATTTATTTCAGTTTCCTTTGTTTGTGGTCGTCATAAACACTTGTACACGTTTTTTTTTCATGGCTTAGGTTTAACTCACCATTCCAAATTAACCACACCTTGATGTTTAAATCTCATTGAGAGATTGTACATTCATAACATTTACAATGCTCTGGTTTCCACCTGATACAAATAAAATAATCCTTTGTCTTTTGTAATCAATACTTAATTCCACTCGTTTATTTTTTAAACAGAAAAAATAATCTAGTTTGTGACATGATACTTTTCGAGATCTCACCCGAGACATATAACAAAAACAAACAGAACAATTCCTTATAGATATCTGCTGTACCTCACAGACTGCTGTGCTAGTCCTCAGGGACAAGGTGTCTATGTGAAAAATGTCTCAGCTCATTCAGCTGTACAAACAGACACAAGCTTGTATTTGCAGGTTGGATGCTGATCTGGGCTCCGAAACTCCCTCCATGTGTGTTAGCCTTTGTTACGCTAAGCAAAATTGATCCACATACCAAACTGGACTATTTTGTATATATGGCCCTTGTTTTCCCTGTTTCCTTCAGCTCGGCAGTAGCTTTTTATGACTTCAACTCGGAACGTGTTTTGTTATATGTGGTTGAGGTTTGTGCTGGAGCTAGCGATTTGTCATGCCATTAAAAAGATTCAAGTGTCTGTAAGCTTCCACTGACTCACTGTCTGAGTGACTACATTTTATGGGGCATAATTATTTAGTTTCAGTTTGACTGGTCCATTTTAAAAATGGGATTCCAGTTGAAAATTCACATCAAAAACATTGCAAACCGACTGCCTTTTATGGTTGCCAATCCTTCACATTTATACAATTGCAAACACAAGCCTGCACATAGTATTAACATTGTTGAGTTTCTGTATTAAAAATGTAAGATGTGCTGCACAGGCTGCTGACTTCCATCTTTGTTTAAAACAGCTGGAATGCTTTTGTCTTGCAGTTAAGCCTTAATTTATGTCTTGGACAGAGTGTAAAACACAAGCAATACAGAAGGTGAAGTTTCTATTGCCTTGTAAAAAAACATGGTGGGAAATTCTAGCATTGTCCAAACAGCATGTCTCCAAAATCATTTTATGTAGTAGATATACAGTATTAGAACATCAAATTTCTCTTATCTGTTCCAGGGGTTCCAGATGAAATTTTCTTATCATGAAATTTCTTACAAGGTTTTAGTCTCGAATATCACATAGAGGATCTGATAAAGTACAGTATAGCTCAATATAGGTATTTCCATTTAAAAAAAGCAAGTTTCTTATTGCAGCTTTAAATAAAGGAGTCATACAGTAAGTATTTATGCACATTTTAATGTGCTTTGAAAATAAGAGCAAATTGTCCAAAGTAAGTAGCAAGGAGTAGCACAAACCTGGCCGGAGCAAAAAACAAACACACCTCCATATTTCATGGAGTCGTATAATATTTCCATTCCAAATAACCATATGTGAAGCACAAATCTAAAGGCGATTGCTTTTAAACCTCACTTGTTTATTTATTTAATACACTTTTAGACCTTTTAAAATGTCTCTAATTTTGTATTATGTCCATAAAATTGAGTCATATAGACCAGGGATTCTTACATGTCTTGCAGCCAGAAAAGTGCAACTGTAAAACATATTTTACTGGCCCTCTCTGTCGAGATTTATTTCTTGAATATTATTTAAATGTGTACACTACTATTTGGTTATTTATTCAAGCCATACATCTTTTTATTAGAAATCTTTCCAGTAGCAGACTAAATGTAAGTCGAAATTATTTATGGACCTACTTGTTTTTGAGTTGTTTTGGTTTGGTTTAAATAATTTGACAGAGTGAAAAATAAAGGAACTCAATACTAAATATAACAATTTGATAAAAGTGGCTTGTGATTTCTAGCACTGTAACAAAAACAAAAAACTTCACACATCCCCAGGCTGTGCTTTACGGGCCCCTGATGTAGACTATACAAAGGTTCTGGCCAAGATCATACAATTGTTGAACAAACAACATCAATTAAATGTAATTACATATATGAGAATCTGTTTAAGTTAAGACCACTTTCAAGTACCATGATTATGCTTTTTGAATTAAAAAATAACAAGAAAAACTGCACCTCAATTTATTAAAATAAAATGCTAAAAAAAAAAAAAACACCTTGGTTTAGTTCTTTGCATATGTGCTCTTAATTTACATGTTGTTAAGTATGGAGAAGATGTATATATTTATGCTGGGGCATTGTGCATTATGGGATATAAATACATACACTCCATACTGTTGTATATTCAAACACACTTCCTGATGCATGCACAGGACACCTGAGCTGTTTAGCTCCCTCTAGTGTAATTAACTTTAATTGTTCCTTTGATTGTTTTTTTTCTTCCCTTTTTTTTTTGGGGGGGGGGGGGGGTTGTATGGTGGAGGGGGGTGTTACTACTTGAAGCTAAGGTGCTGAATTTTTTGTTGACTACAGGGTAATGAATGTCTTGATGAGGTCGTGAATAAGATGAATATAAGAACTTCAATAACATGCACCAGCTGGATTTTAAAGTAGCATTTCCCAATTCTCATTTACAATAAACAACAAGTACCATCTGTATTTTATTCAATTGCTTATACAGCAATTGTATTTAAAAAATGCCAAGAGTTAATTATCAGAGTATAAAATAGGTTTGATCCAAACTTCAATAACTAAATAAGAAATAAGCCAATAAATAATGTCAGAAGGGATGATGGAAAGCTCAGGTATAAATAAAAGCTCTCCGGCTAAATAAATATTTAATATATCAGTGGACACATTTTAACAAAAGCCCTATTATTTGAGTAGTTGGATTATGTTCAGAAGGGAACAATGAAATGTATTTTACAGTAATTGGGGTCTCTGGCTGAAAAAGTTTGAGAATCCCCTAGTCTGTAGGATTCGTATAAATCTCTGACTTATTTACAGATCAATCCTTATACTCTTTACATGCCAAGTTGGCATTCAATGTAATTCAATAAAACATTATACATTTTGGGTTTTAACTTTTATTTTGGGTATATTATTTTCATATCATTTTTAAAAAAGGTTCTGTGTATAGGCCAAATTGTAATAAATTACAAATGCTGATAAAGTACTACAGAATAGGATTACCATTAATGCTCCCAAGTGGCATTTACCTTATTGTCAGTACATCATTAGATCAGCAGTTTGAATCAGAACACAGACATCTGTAGCCGGGAGCAAAGGGAGTAAATTTGGCTTTCTGCTTTGCTTGGGAGTGATGGCAACAACTGCTATTTCTTACATAGTTTAAGACATAAAATGCTTTTCTTCATATGCAGCTGAGGTCATTGGTAATAATAATGTCAAAGAAATACACAGGAGTTTGTGCAAAAACTATGTGGTTTAATAGTGTCAAAAAGTCATGGTTGCTGTTTATCCGTAGTTTGTTTCTTTCTTTCAATCAATCTCTTTCCTTCTGCAGTTTAGCATACATGTTGTCATTAAATGTTCCTATATTCCTAATAGTTTTAGGAAAAATGCACTTTTTTTTTTTTTTTGTTACTTTGGTTAACAAGGCTTCTGTAGATTATCGCCTGTTTTGTTTTTAACAATTAGAACAGTTTGTCAATAACAATGTACCTGTAAAAGCAGCGGTTTTGTATTCCTTAAAAACTTTGTTTTTTAACCCAAGATGAGGAACCCACCTCATGGTACTCTTCCAGAACTTGTTTCCTGTATCCCTTTTGTGTTTTGCATTGAAGGACTTAACAACAAAAGCAATTTATTCATTTGCAGAGGCAAATTCTAACCCCCTAATCTGAGGGTAATCACACTGATAAATACAGAGGTGAAAAGGATTTCCCAGCATAAGACTTGCACAACAAACTGTCCATCAATAAGTCCTATCACTGATTTTGCTTCAGCAAATCAAAGAGCATTTAAATTACCACTCATCACTATCACAAAAGCGTAAAAGGTCAGATAACGCTGTCTTTAAAGCCTGTCAGTGTAGGGTGCAGACAGTAGTTTGTCAGTAAACAGCTCATGTACAACAAAACTGTAAAAAAGCATTTGCACCAAAGCTGTATTTTGAACATATACAGAGACTAGATAAAGTCTATGTGCACTGCAGCTTGTACACACAGTTTGTAGTTCCTCAGTACAAAGCTTTTCTTGAACACCACTGTTATGATAGTCAGACAATCAGACACTGCATATACTTCATCTGAAAAACTACACTGAGAAATGAATGTGAGTTTAACTCTCTTGCATTATGCCAAAGTCTGTTTTACAGTGTCATGCAATGATTCAGCATCTAAACTGTCTACTGGTTCCTTTTTTTGCTCTTCTTGAATTAAATTCTCAGATCCGATCATCATCATTATCATGTATATTTTAATAATGGTCCTAATAGTCCCTATGGGTCTCCAGTAGGTAGGACTTGTGATCTACAAGTTGCCAGAAGTGTTCAATTAATGGTATACACTCGATTAGAGTTTTCCACACTTTTTCAATGAAGGGCCAAAAATCAAACTTGATTGAGAGCTGTGGGCCAGAAGTAAATGTTGTATTATTCCAAATTGTGTTATGTAAAAAAGTACAATTGCTATGGTTCCCCTAATTTCTGGTTTAATTATAATTATAAATAAATAATATCACTGTAATCTGTTTACAGTGGTGGTTTACAGGAGTGGTACAGTTTAGTGGAACATATAGTACAATGAAAACAGTGAAACAATCCCATTTAGAGAACAATAGAGTTCAATGCCTTGTAGAGTTTTTCAATTTATAAGCAATACTTGTAAAGCTGGTCTTTATTTCTTTGTACATTTTTCCCCAATTTGGCCTGCAACTGATTTGCTGAAAAAGTCATGACATTATGTAGGTGAGAGTCTGTTAGATCGCTTCTCAGTTCACATTTGATCAAGTTTGTCAGTCTGTAAGTCTGCTCATAGAGGTAGATACCTCCAAAGTGTTTGCTGCTTAAAAATATAACTTAGATGAATTTAACTATGCATTTCATATTTAATTTATTTGGTATTGCAGGCCCTAGTTTGGGCATCTCTGCACTAGATATTACATGCCAGTAAGGCAACATATCACAATAGAAACCCACATGGACCATTACCTTTTGCATTACAAACACAATTACAACCATTACAAAAATCTATGTAGGTTTCTAGTGCATTTTTTCATATTACAGAAATAAATCAAACTCGTGAATATTTGCTATTGTTTTTTTGGTGCATGATCTTCGCTTTACATATATTTCTTTTAAATACAAAATATATTATGTGCGTGTTTTTTATGTTAAAATTCCTACCTTTCTTCTAGTTCTTAGACATCGTAGACACTCCCACCTGCACAGGGCATATGTCTACTTGTACACTAGCGCACTACACAGAGCTCTAGAGTATCAGTAGGCCATTACTGCGCCACTCATACTG
The DNA here is from genome assembly GCF_946808225.1 of Silurus aristotelis. Classification (NCBI taxonomy): domain Eukaryota; kingdom Metazoa; phylum Chordata; class Actinopteri; order Siluriformes; family Siluridae; genus Silurus; species Silurus aristotelis. The sequence goes on along the minus strand of NC_139574.1, from coordinate 25,280,030 downwards.
CTCAGTACGCTAGTATGCTGCAAGGGACGTAGTCAGGAAGCACATGATCGCTGCTGTTTACATGCAGCGCAATGCCACGACTCACCTAGACTAACAAAACTGCTGGCTTTTTTCACTTTGCCGGTTTGTTGGATTATATTAGTGACTCAGATTCACAGGATCTTCGTCAGTATGAGGGTTTAGCCAGCTCTGCTGTACTGTATACTCCGGACTGAGGATCTGCCTGGCTTTGCTTCACCAAGCGACCAAAAGCAGTGGCATAAAAGAAGAAAGGTAGAAGAGAGCTGATCACATTACAGCTGTTTTATTGCCACTTTTTTTTGGATTGAAAATCCCAGTTGTCGGTTGGCTAAGGTGAATTAGCTCGCATGCTAGCTATCCTTTGGTCAGGTTCCAAGCAGCAAGTTCATGTGGACTGAGTAGGAAGTGAGCAGTTAGCTAGCTGGCTAACTGACAAGGCAGCTTGTGACTGCTGTGGGTCTGTTACTTGTGCTGTACATTCCTGTAAATATGTCCCCGTTCTGCTAGAGGACAAATGTAGTCACTGTTAGAAGTTAAATTGCCGGCTGTCATTATTTATTTGTCTTGTGTTTTTGGGGTGGAAACCCAATGTTCCTTCTATATGTGACTTTATATGCATTTATACACACAATCTATAGGCTTTAATATTATATATAATTTAGTAATCATGTTAATAGAAGGTTCTTAGAGGTATGATAAGAAAAGTCTGTGTGTGTGTGTGTGTGTGTGTGTGTGTGTGTGTGTGTGTGTGTGTGTGTGTGTGTTTGTTGAAAGGCCAGCAGGATTCCCAGATGTATAGCTAGATGATCTCCATTGCATGGCCATGGGGGTTATCGAGGAGAGCGATGTGGAGCGTAAGTACACTCATGTTCATACCATCAAATGACATTTTTTAACTCTCCACCTCTGTAACGGTCTCCGAGCTGCTCCACCTTTTTGATCTTGACCCACCAATGCACCTTTATCTCTCTACGATACTATATGTCATTCTGTTTAAACAGCTATAGAAAAAACCCGAGCCGGGAAAGTGTTTTAACCCAAACTGACACAGGAGCAATTTCAGAAGGGTTTGTTATGAAGTGCTGCTTCGACCAACATCGACACAACCTGCATAAAGACGACCAAAATATGCACCGAAAAACAGATGGATATAAATAGATATTTGCACTTTTGCATATTATAAAGATGATATTTATAGGGGTACTACCAGGATTACTATTACACTAATTGTGCTATATGATGCCAGGACTACAATATAGCACACCATAGAACACAGGTCATGATTGTCCTCTGCTTTTTGGCTGAATTTGTGGTTTTGTTCACTGGTAACTTGCCTACATTAATAATAGATATAATACAATTATTGGGCTCTATACACCTGATGGGTATACAGCTCATCCAATTATAGCAACACAGTTGATTACATTGTACTGTAACCAGTGTAACTAATAACACTGTATAGCGACCAATAAGTTCCATGCTGTATCATCTTAGCTTTACATTGTAAGTAAAAAAAAAAGGCATGTCCTTAAAGTGATTGTAATCCTGCTGTGTCAGATTGCTGGATTCACAAGTGAAAGTGCAGTCAAGTCAAGGCTTAGACAATAATCTGTATCTGAGACTCGTAGAATCCAGATTGAAGCATTTCCCTTCATCTTTCTGCTGATAATTTCATGTACTTCACAAAGCAGTTAGGTGTAAGGTTTAATGGGGAAATTATTGTGCAATCCTAGTGTATTGAGTCATTTGGTTTTTTTGGAAGTCTTTCTGTAAATAAGCCAAAGTAGTACCATTGTCTTGTGATTTTGCATCAGCATACGATGATGTAATTCTCAACAACGGTTATCAAATTAATAATTAATTACGTAATATTTAAATCGATTTTAAAGATTCAGTGCATTTTTATACTTTAAAATGCCCTAGTTTCAGCCTCCACATGTTTAACTTTGTTTTAAGCAGCGTGTTCTCTCAGCAGCAGTTGGCCCTTGCTGTAATCACTGTAATCCACCTAGTGTGATTGAACACCCACATTAGTTAACACTGTCTGCTAGTGAAGGGAGTAGGAGGAAATGTTTCCCTGTTAGTGTGCCAAACTCTGAAAGAAGCAGTACCTGCTTTTTTTTCTTCACAGTCACTATGAGAAAACATGTTAATGGCTGCCTGATGGTCACATGCCTTATTGTCATGAAACTTGAACAGGAACTGTCCATTAAAATTGTGACCTTAATCAGTAAAAAGCAATAATGTTTCCTCTAAGCACAACAGTCATATGCATTTCTACATGTCAGCTCGTGACGGTCCGGGTTTAGTAATGCTTGCTAAAGATTTATTTCAACACGAATTTTAGCCAATTAAAAAAAAAACGAAAAACAAAAAACTAGACAGTGGGTAACCTGGGTATGGTTTACGTGTTTTACAGAGGCTGAATAAAAAGTGGGTGATATTTTTTATAATAATGGATCTCATGGGAAATCTGTTTTGATGAATAAGCTTTGATTTGTTTTGGTGTGTTTGTGTGTGTAATCAGAGGTGACCCTCGCTCTACTGGATGCAGCTAATGATAAGGATGTGGGTGTACAAGAGCAGGTTCGAAAGTCTATCCTTACACTGGGGAACCAGCAGCCAGATAAAGTGCTGTCCATGTGCCAGGACTACCTGCTTAAACACTCCAAGGTCAGGCAATGATGATGATGTTGACTTTGTGTGTTCCAGGAAACTTATCAATAGGACTGCTGCTATCGATTATTTTAGTAATCTAATATTCTAAAGATTTTTCCATCGAATAATTGATTAATCGGATAAGAAGTACTTTTTTTTTATTATTATTAAAGAGCAATACTAAATAAGAGGGAGAAAATAAGACGAGTTTTAGAATTTAAAAAAAAAAAATGTATTGCTGAAATTGCATACAAGAATATCGGTGAAAACTAAACCCACATAGTGCATTTAATATAATATAGTACAGTGGGTTTAAAAAGTCCCCCCGTGGTGGCCGCGTACAGTAAGTTATGGGGAACAATTCGTTTAATGGAACTCATGATTATTCTCACTCATGTATTTATTTATTAAATCTCACAGTATCGTGATGTGGTTTTCTTGTCTCCCGAAAAGTTTTCCACACTAATCAGTGTATTTATATACACGTCTACAGCCGAGGGACTTTTTGAATGCACTGTATATAAATAAAACATATAAAAATCTAAATCGAATTGCTTTAAAAATGAAACCCACACTGTACATTGTTTCCTTTTTTAGTTTGAAATTATCCCAAACTTTTGATCCCAAACCGTTTTTTCATGTTGCAGCATCGTTTGTGTTACCTGTCCAGAGCGCTCCAGATTTTAGTGGCCGGTGCATCAGTAATAATGGTGTTTGGGAAACACAGTGATTCGTTTTTAGTTAAATAAACTAAATGAAGCATCGAAGCAAATTAATTCGCCCCGATGAATTTATGTACGCTAATTGAATTACTCAAATTACTTGAGGAATCGTTACAGTTCTACTTATCAAACCTATGTCAGCGGCACTATCATGTATATTTGTTATATGTGCTCGTCTATATACTTCATCAAAATGGGAACATGCTGTGGTATTTTAATCTTAAATAAGCACCTGCCACCCCAAAATTTACGTTTATCCCTGCCAAGCATTTAAACTATGTTTGAGAGACTTTTTTTCTTATTCAGAAATGTTTGGCAGTGGCATATAGGAAATGCACATCGAATAAAGACTGTTTAAAATAGCATTCTACACAAAAGCTGACAGTTCTGCAGTAAACCATTTTAATAAATGTATCATTTCCTTCCCGAATGTGCTTCAGCATGTGATCGCTTTGATACCAAGGAGAGAAAAAAATGTTGTGACATGTTGTGTTTTAAAGAAGATTTACCAGAAAGTCTTAATGAATCATATAGAGTTAGATGAAAATTATTGCTTAAAAGGTGAGAGTTTAAAATTCTTTATTTTTAGTGCAGTAACATACTATATTTTCCGGACAATATATGCCGCTACTTTTTTCCTACGCTTTGAACCCCGCGGCTTAAACAATGAAGCGGCTAATTTATGGATTTTTCCTGGGTTTTTCCCGGGTCACAAGCTTCAAGACAAAAAAACTGAGCCCCATAACATTAGACCAATGAAATTGCAGAACGGGTTCAGGTGAACCAATGAAACTCTTTATATTAAATCAGATGCGCTCCCACTGAATCGGGCCGCACCACATTAGAAATATGAATGAGGTTCCTCTGACGTTTGACCTGCCGCTCACTCGGACTGTCTACAGGAAATGTGAATCATTCGTCACGCTGAAAACAACCGGGCATGAAAAAACACTTCACCTGTGTTCTGAGCTGCACGGCTTCGGGAGAAAAAATTCACCGATGGTGATTTTTAAACGCACGACGATGCCAAAAGATAAACTCCAGAGAGAAATTGTTGTGAAAGGAAGGAGGAAGACAGTGAACAATGACTTTCTTGGTAGGCTACTGTTTAGATACAAGCCGTGTAACAGGCACTGTCTTTCATTAAATCCTGTGTAAAGTTCATTAGTTTCAGTGTATATTATAGACCGGTGCGGCTTATTTATGTTCAAAATAAAAAAATAAAAATTTAAATTCAGAGGGTGCGGCTTGTATTTGGGTGCGCTTAATAGTCCGGGAATTACGGGTAAACAGCAATACAATACAATTTCCCTCTTTTAAATGTAAAATATGTACATAATACAAACAAACTACTAACAAAACAACAAATAAAATGTAATCAAATAACAATAATTACCTGTGGGAGGGCATATATATTCTTTATAATTCAACTGCAAAATAAAAGTTGTGTATTGTAGGTTCTCAGTATATAGTAGGGGCTTTAGAAAAAATCATACCAATTTCCAATATTTAATAGGAGAGAAGTGAATTTGGGGAAATTTGCAAACACAGTTGCCTTACATATTCAACCCATTTAGACAAGGATTTAATAAACACATTTTTCTGAATGCGTAGAAATAAAGTATTCTTTTCCATTATATAGATGTCATTTACAATATCCAGACAGAAAAGTTGTGAGATTGTGGTAAAAATGTTTGTGGGTAATTAGGACCGCATGAAGTATACGATTTATTAAACTTTTCCTTGTTTGCATATGTATTGTTAATGCGCTTATTTATTGCTTTTGCTTATCTAGATTCTCTACAAGAATCTGCTTAACCTTAACTGTGTGTTTCTTGTTCAGCTGGTGGCAGGGCACAGAGTGGTGGTTCTGCAGACTATAGAGCTGGTGGTAAAAAGCAAGATTGAGGACATCAGTTACCCTAAAATAAAGACCACCATTTCACTGGCCTCAGATGAAATGACCAGATTTAAGGTAATAGTTCATCAATTTACCAAAAGAAGAATAAGAACAAGTGACTACAATATTTAATAAGTTCAAAATGATTTTTTACTTTTTCTGCAGGAAGTTGTCCATGACTGGCAGCAAACGGCTAGTAACATTTTGGTTGCGGTAGGGAACAAGTATATCAATGAAATCATGGAGGACATCCTCTGCAAATTCCAGCCAGGGGTCCTGCCTCATTACTTTGTCGTCCAAACATTAGCCAGTCTCTCCGACTCCAATGGTAGATATTTTGGCCTGAATCCATTAACAGTAACACGGTTGTTTTCACCTGTTTTAACTCTATGCATGTTTGCATTGTAACTCCATACGAAGCATTTAAACACATGTGCTGTGATGGATTTGTATTATTTGACAGATTGGCACATTATATCCATGGGGCCTTGAATGTTAAATAAAATGTTTACTGTCTTTTTCAGCTGATTCAATGCCTTTTTTAACTCCAGCTTTAGAATACCTTAGCTAGTATTTTCCAGGGTTTATTTGATTTTACTGTCACTTTCCTACTCAATGAATATTCAGTTTGAACTCCGTCTGCTTGCAGTTTATGGCATGGTGCCGTTCCTCAGTGCTATCTTGGGTACCATGTTGCCAATGTTAGGACTGGCCAAGCAAGACAACATGAAATGGGTCTTCTCATCAGGTAAGATTACAGTTAACAGATTGCAGGAAAATGAAGCCATTTCTAGCATTATAATGAACAGTAGATTAGATGTAAACAAGAGAGCAAAAACTATAGATAGCTATATCAATTTATTCATCTTCTGTACTTGCTTAATCTTCTCAGCATCGTAGTGACTCCAAAAACTGTCCTCGGAAATCTAGGTGTTAGTAAGAAATATTTCCTAATTTTTTTTATATGGGATGCTAATTAGATGTTAAGCGTCATACATATGAAATGTCTAGAGCAGAGGTCACCAACCTTTTTGAAACTGAGAGCTACTTCTTGGGTACCGATTAATGTGAAGGGCTACCAGCTTGATGCACACTTCTGAACTGACCTTTAATTATATGTTATTATTAATAATATAATTAATGATATTCATATATATCTAGTCATCTATATTTAAATATTGTCATTTTCAAATTCACACCAATGCAAGTGTGATTTAAAAAAAGAATAGTAACAAAAGAAATTAGATGCAGCTCACTGGTAAGTGGCACTATAGTGAGCTATTTTTAGAGAAGGCCTGCGGGCGACTCATGTGGTCCTTGCGGGCTAATATCTACCTCTAGAGCAGGGGTGTCTAATCTTTTCCACAAAGGGCCAGTATGGGTGCAGGTTTTCATTCCAACCAATCAATGGTCACACCTGATAGTCATTTGAACAGGTAGAATTTGGTGTGGATTTGCCTGGTTGGAATGGAAATCCTGCACCAACACTGGCCCTTTGTGGAAAAGATTGGACACTCCTGCTGATATTGTGCCGCGTTTTTTTTTTATCAATCTGTTTTTTTCGTCCTTATTTTAGCAGTTGAAAGATCCACTGTGCTGCCATCCTCATTGAGTGTTCTTATTGCCTTTAGCTCTTTCACGCTTCAGCGAGAGCATTCTGGAGTACCTGGCAAACCTGGACAAAGCGCCGGACCCAACAGTTCGCAAGGACACTTTCTCCAGTGAAATCTATGCCGCCTATGACATCCTCTTCAACAGCTGGCTACAAACCAGAGACACCAAGGTGCAGTAAATTCGACAAAGCGTGAAACCAATTAGAACTAACTCAATTATACAGTCAAAAGAAGACTGTCTGAGAAGATGTTGGTGACTTAAGAGGGAAGCGGTTATTGAAATCTTATTTTTAAGATTAACTTTAAAATCAAAGCTGACCCCATTTGTAAATTTGGAACACTACCAGGAATTTAGAAATCCACTTTGCAATCTAACTAGAAGAATATGGCATTGAGGACAACTAACAAGAGGTTTCTCAAATATGATAAAGTGTTTTGGGTATTTGGAAATCGTGTAGAAATATACAGTTGTAAGAAACTCACTCGCATTTTTACTTAATCAGTCAGTGATGCATGTCTTTACTATGCATGGATTCATCTATAGCCATTTGAGACCTTTTAGTCAGTAGACTTTTTTAAGTAGTGCCCAAGGCTGTGCAATAAATCCCCAGTGAATGAGTCTGAAATATAAGCCAATGTTTGGGAAAACATGTTCTTTTCTTCATTGTAGGCTTTAGTCTTTCGATTGCAGCATTGGAAATCTATTTATTTATCTTTTCATTGATGAAGTATAAAATTCACCATGTATAATGCAATGCTTTGTTATACTGTTTATTAATAGAATTGATAAATCTTCAAGCTTTTTTTTTTCATTTTAGAGAATTCATTGGAATTCATTGTGTCTTTATACTTACGATATGCATGTCTAATCTGAACTTGCTGGGACATAATTATAATAACAATATACACCGTGTTCCAATTTATTATGCATATGCCATTTTTGTTTGGTTTTACACAATGGTCAGTATGTTTAAAGATTTAATTTTATCCCCTAACAATTATATTACAATGTGGATATTATTACATGTAAAAGAACTGACAATGTCAACAGCTTTATTAATTTTCGGGAAAAAAATAAATACAAAGTATGTTTCAAATAATTATGCAGAATGCACTTTAAAAACATTCAACAAGTCATAACTCAAAACTCAAATCTGTCATATATGGTGCATGGACAGAACTTTCATAGAAATAACATTTAAATTTACAACAAAAAGAATTATTCATATTACATTTATTATATTATCTAATATATATACTGTGTATTATATTACAAGTTACATGTTAATATATGAGCCCTTCTTTGACTTTAACAACTCTCATCCATTTAACTTGTAAGATTCCTGTATTTCATAAAAGGTTGCCAGTATTGACACCCATAGCTGTTGTTTGGAGCTGTACTTCCTCCCACTGTCATAGATCTTCCTTTTGTGGATACTTTACAGGTTCTCAATAAAATTGAGGTCAGGGGATGATAGTGGCCACACCATGGTTTTTTTTTTTTTTTTTTTTTCTATGCCCGTAACAACAGTGTGTGATTGTGCGTCATCCTCCATGAAAATCATTTTATTTCCCAAGTCACAATTTTTGTTTTTATACATGACAGAAAATGAACAATTAGGAACTTCACATATCTCACAGAGCTCATTTTGACACCGTCAGGGAATCTTATAGGGACCTTCCATCTCACTTCTCAATATTCCAGCCGAATCATCACTCCATGCTGACATCAGTCTTGTTAGAACAGGGTGGCCATCCACCAGCCATCCAGAATTTCTCCACCGGCACCATCCAGTGTAGAACGGCATTCATCAGTGAACAAAACAGATAGAAAAATTTGACCTTATCTATCTAACTATATATCTAACTGAGCCCACTGTAAATGCTTTGGTTAGGGGTGGCTGTTGTTTGGGACTGAGACAATGGGAATTCCTTGGGATTCCAGAGACACTAGCATCTTCAAAAAACATTTTGCTGCTTGACAGGCTTTTTAAAAAAAATCATTTTTCTTTTTAAATACCATACATTTTTCTGACAGAAATCTTTCTTACTAATCCTTTATCTGATCGAATTCTTCTGTTTTGTGGATCTCTGTTTACTTTCTGTGATATATCCATTGTTTTCGTGTCTTTTGCAGGACATTGCACTGTTTCACGCTTTTCATCTTCAGAAAGATCTTTCTTTCTCTCCGTATTGCATTAGAACTGTGACTTGCTTAATAATGTGGAACAACCTCAAGTAGGTTTCCTTCTTTAGCTAAAATCACCTGTCAAACTAATTAATGAAACTGAGACTGAGCCCAGTTATCTCATCATATATGAGAAAAAACAAACAAACAAATGCTTTCTTTGAAAAACTGAAACCCGGATGTTTATTTTATTAAAATGCTACTAAAATGTTACTTACATAATAATTTGGAACACAGTGTAATAATATATATATTTTTATTAAATAAAATAGCTGAAATTTTGATTGAAAAGAATTAATGGCTTCTGAGAAAGAAACTGCTCACTGTGTTGTTGGTAAATCAAGTGTCAAGTGTGAAGTATAGTAAGAGTGTGTGTGTGTGTGTGTGTGTGTGTGTGTGTGTGTGTGTGTGTGTGTGTGTGCGCATGCAATTATTTTGCAGTTGCGTCTAACTGTAGCTGAGGCTCTGGGGTTGATGAGTCACTTGATTGCTCATGACAAGTTGGAGGAGCAGCTTCCTAAACTTCTTCCTGCAATACTTAACTTGTACAAGAAAAACCCTGAGCACTACATCATCAGCAAGGTGCAGTTTTTTATGACTTCACTTACTTACTGTGACTTGACTCACTGGAGATGCAGTAGGGATGAACTGGAATGAAAATTCTGGGCCAAACCCAAAATTCAGGATGCACTTGGCCGAAAACCAAAACCGAAAATTGCTTATTTTTAATTATTTCTAAATACTTTTTTAAAATAATTAATTGTATTAATATAAGACTTTTAATCTTGTAAAATTGTATTAATCTATACTGAAAAATTATGAACCAATAAAATAATCACACTGAAAAAAAAAATAAAAAAAAATATTTTAGAACAAACTCAAATATCTTATTCTTCATTGAGTTTTTTTCAACATAATAAAATGTTACAATTATTGTGCAAAACAGCAGTAACACAAACTAGAACCAACCTCAACCTGTAAATAACAAATGTATCCACACGCTACACAAATGTAACGCTACACAAATCTTAATATAACTGCACATAGCAAATTGGACTGCTTTCTATTTTAATAACAGTGGCAGGTTTTTCTACAACAAAAACAGTGGCTCAGCTTTCTGACAGGAGAAACAGTTCCTTCTCTCATTGAGAACAAGAGATGCTGCACCGAATAATTATAAACTAAATTATAACTGAATAATTAAAAATTATCGCTTCTGCCGATGGGTAGTTCAGCAAGGAAACAGGTCCAGTTGTGATGTAGCGGTGACTACTGCTTTAAAATTCTACTTTATATTGATGACATTGATGACTATTGATAGACATGATTGCCCTTCCATAGGTAGCGCTGTGATAATGTCTAGAGCAAGCGTGTAATCTGAGCGCCAAACGTGGGGGGCGAGACGGCATATTTTTGGCTTGTGATTTTTTTTTTTTGCCCCCCACCCCTTTTTTTTTTTTTTTCTTCCGGCCAAAAATGTTCAGCGGTCAAAAATTTGGTGCATCCTTATCCAGTATGCTACATTGATTCAGCTCTTCATTGAGTTGTTAATGAAAATAAATGAGTAAACTATTACAAAATATTAAATAAGTGTAACCTTTATCAGTAAGGTATGTGTAATTTTGTATATGTATTTTTTGCTGTGTGTGTGTGTGTGTGTGTGTGTGTGTGTTATAGAGTCTTTGTCAGGTCCTGGAAGCCTCTGTGAATATGGGTAGCAGGGTGCTGGAGTCTCAGATGGACAACCTTCTAGTTGCTCTGCACCAACAGGTTGTGGAGGTTTTATTTCCTTTTCCTTATCGCTCCTGTGTGTGTGTGTCTCTCTCACTCTCTCTCTCTCTCTCGCCCCCCCCCCCCCCCCCCCCCTCTTTCTCTCCCCCCCCCCCCCCCCCCTCTTTCTCTCATTCGCTTGTGCAAGACACACATGGCTGTTTTGTAAGCAGTCCTTTCCTATATGCTGTTGCAACAGAACAGGTTTTGAACAGGCTTGGTTTGTTTAAATAACCCCACCCAGCTCACATGTACAAACCTGCCAATACTTAATGATTAAAAAAAAAAAAAACTAGAGACAAGTTTGTAATACTTGTTTAAATAATGCGACTACCTAATGGCTCAGTTTATCAATGCTTATTGATGCTTTGTATTTTGGCCACACAGTTTCAGGTTCATGTCTACTGAACTATTCACGTCGTTCCACCTCATTTAAGACACAAATAAATATTTATTCTGTTCAAGGCAGCAAATACTTGTCCAACCCTGTGTTCTGATGTGCTCTTTCAGGTCTGTTCACCTCTGGACTATAATAATCTTCCAACTGTGAAAAACCACAACGAAGTTCTGCGATGTTTCACCGTCCTTGGTAGGGATTTTTTTTTCCTGAACACTGGTTACTGGAAAATACCCGATTTAATTAATTGGTTTTATTTAGATCCAAAATTAGTGGATTTAAGTGAAGCATTGATTTCTACTGCATATAATGAGCAGTTTATTCCCCTTATGGACATCATTTGGACACAACATTGTTCAGTCTTTTGGTGTCTAACATGAATGTTATAGAATAATGAGTGTACAGTGTGTCTGCAGTCAGGTGACTGCTGGTGTAATGCAGTGGTTGGGGGGAAAAAGAGGATTAAATTCAAGTCGAGTTAATCTTCAGACGCCTCGGCTCCTTCCGTCGCTAAAATTACATTTCACAAGTAGATGTTCGCTGTATTGACACGGCTTTGCTAGTGCTTTTTATAGAGATTTTTCTGTGACTGTGTAATTCCTACTGGTTTATTCGAATCTGAAGTATACTAAGTAAGCCAAATAAATTTTAAATGCACAAGCAGCACATTTCTTGGCTGATAATTTATTAATTTATTTTTTATTAATATGATTTTTTCTGTCTTGGGTAATGTGAATATTGAAAGTAACCGCTGAAAGATGGGTGGGGATGGCTTTTGGATTTTAAGTTAGGAATTGTTACCGTTAGAATACTGTACTGTACGTCCAAGTCCTATTGTAATATTTAATTCTTTGTCTGTCTCTGACACAGCCAACACATTCCCAGACCGACTGATGGTGTTTGTCCTGCAGAGACTGGAAAACAATAATGAGAGAAACAGAATGGGCTCCCTGGCTTTACTCAGACACCTCATCAACTCAACAAGTGAGACTCTGTCGTCATCAAATATAACACTTATGTGATAGATTTAAGAGGCTCCTGATTCAACAAGTCAGCGTTATCTGATGGATCATGTGCTGGAGATGCTTCAGTTTTTATTTGCGTAAAAAAAAAAAAAGTTTCATATTTTATTAGTATTTTAGTAATCTATAAAATGTAAACTATGTGTGTTAATCATTTTTTGATTGGCTTTACTAAGAAAATATATTACATTGTTCTATTTTTTTATAGCTTCCATAATGGAAAATAAAAAGCTTTTTATTATTGCAAGTATGAGGCAGCCTCTAGTAGACCACAGCAACAAGGTGAGCTTTTCAATAATTGGTGGGTAATGTGCACTTCATGTGTCTACACATCATCTTGAGGGGAAAATATGGCAAAATGATTAAATTGGATAAAGCATCTTGATGTTTCAGTGGTGGACATGTCTGTTTATGTGCGCAGGTAAAAAAGAGAGTTGTGCAGGTCATCAGCGCCATGGCTCACCATGGCTACCTGGAGCTGGAAGGAGGAGACGTGCTTGTGCGGTTTATCGTTCAGCACTGTGCTCTGTCAGACAATTATCATGTACGTAGCTCTTTTAAGTTCGCTATTTTTTCCATTTTGTACCTTCGTGTGCACCAGGCTTTTCTGCAAAGAAAGGGATGTGTTGTGTAAATGATCTATATTAGAAAGTCTTTTTTACATCACAATAACCCCTAATTATGGTGCAGATAATACCATCCTATTTTTAGTTTTTTTTTTTTAAAACAAACATCTTAAATATAATATATCCTGAATAAAAATACTATTAATATTACAGAATCTCTTAAGTGAAAAGCCTAAATTTGTATCTTTTTAGTTGTTTTAAGATCTGTGCAGATCGAGGTTTATTTAATGAATTGGAAAGCACTCTTTAGTTCATGTATTCTATATAAACTATTAGAGAAGGTATTTTATAAATAGACAGCAGACTGCAGCAAACTGCTTGATATTAATATTGTTATTCTGTGGAAATGCTAATGATGACGGATTGCATTTGCAGCGTGGACAGCGTCCTGTAGATCCAGAGGAGGTGACAAACGAGGCACTGAGAAGCATGTGTGATAACACACTCCATCTCTTCACCACAACTGTGGGCCGCCTGACTGATGTGAGAGTGGCACAAAAATCACACACTGACATATGGCCAGGAGGATTGGAAGGACTGTAATACTGAAAATGCACATAGGTTTAGTTGTTGGTATCACTTTGGAATGTAAACACAAAGAGCGATTTTCTCTGAAGCGAGATTAGCATGATAACAAGTTCACTAAGCACTTCTGTATGAATTGCAGATCAGTGTTTTAGCCTGGTAAAAGACACTGTGATCTGTATGACACCACAAGGAAGGAGCGTCATGAACGTTTAACCGTAAACTGTAAACCTTCAGCCAGCATCAGCAGCCCCAACCCATAATAGCAGTGTCTGTGTGTGTTTGTTCTGGAAGAGGTCAGCTCTTTTCCTGTATAGCTCCCAACATTAACAGAGGACTGATGACGGAACTCTGTCATCACGCTGGCACTTTGAGAGTTTTAGTGTGCAGACAGAGCGGGCTATTTTTAGTGACTTTGTTTCTAGGTGCTTTATATAGGACACTGATCCTATTCTTTTGTTCTGGATTAGTAACATGTCACTTAAATCTACTCCAACTATTTGTCGTCAGTTAAGTTCCTTTCCTGAGCAGATTTCGTGCACTGTGTAAGTCAAGTTGGCAAGTCAGTTTGTGTGCTGTAGGTGCTGTGGCCGATGCTGCTGTGCTACCTGACCCCGAGTCAGTACTTCAATGCCACCACACCTCTCTGCAAGAGCCTTATCTTGCTGGCTAATAAGAAGCGATCGGCCCAGGAACCCAATTTCATCATCAACTTCAATGCGCCAGGTGAGGGACATAATCAAACTATGCACCATGCTTTTCATGCACACAAACACATACGTCATCAACAACATGCACATAAACCTAATCATGATGTCATCGATGAATGCGGCTCCAGACATTTTTAAGTGCAGAGGGCTTTTCCACTGGCTAAGCTATCCTGTGCCGGTTAAACCAGGCCATCACATAAACACACTCTGACGCTCACAGCTCTGGCCAGGTGCCTTTTTTTGCCTGCTTTTTTCCACTTCTTTTTGGAAGCAACATTTCGCTTACAGACATTTTGTTTCTATTAACATTTGTTTGGCTGGCCAGTGCTGTCTGGTTCTAATTAGTCAAACCAGAAGTCATATTTATCATGTGACTATAGGTCTGGAGTTCTGTGATGAAGGATAATTATTTTTCACAGCAGCAGAGATTAAACTGTGCTCTTATTGATTATTTAATTGTTAAATGCAGTTCTTTTTCATCGAGTGATGATTACTGTCTTATCCTTGTCTGTACTGCTGCTGATTCTGTCATCTATCTATCTATCTATCTATCTATCTATCTATCTATCTATCTATCTATCTATCTATCTATCTATCTATCTATCTATCTATCTATCTATCTATCTATCTATCTATCTATCTATCTATCTATCTATCTATCTAATATTATTATTATTATTTATTTTATTTATTTTATTTATTTTACTTATTTTGTCTCTATAGGTTCCAGTCTTCCTTCTCCATATATACTAATGATAAGGCTTTTGGTAAGTGACTGTACAACATCTTCAGAATTCTGTTTCTCCAGAATCATTGGTGCTCTTCATAATTTTAAACAATGTCTATGCTATTAATTTAATTAATTTAATAGTGTTTATATAACTGCTTATCGCCTGGGATTTTAGTTTACTAAAATAGACGATAAAGTCAGAATCAGTTTGAAGCCGTTCACTCAATCTGTCTTAACTAATCATTACTTAAGTGCCACAGTCCATTTCATCATGTGCATCCCTTTATGGCTACAATTTACTCTTGTAAATTTTACTCTACTCAACTTTTCTCTAGTAGCTCCTTCCGGTATGATAATGTATGACAATACAAAAATTATTTTAAACTTCTTTCATAAAACATGAAAATCACTTCAGTGTTCTTCAGTGACCTTCCCATTCACCAGATCTGAATCCAATAGACTGACTTTGGGACGTGATGGAACAGAAAATTCACAGAATGAAAGTGTAGCTGAAAGGTCTGAAAGAATTGTGCAATCTAATAACATCAGCAACTCCCAAAACCTTGAAGGAATGTTTCCAAAACCTTGTGTAATCTTTGCCATTAAGAATTGAGAGCAAAAGAAGGCTGTACTTTAAATTATTATGGTATTCCTAATAAAGTGCTCAATGATTATACATTACCCAGCAATAATTAAAATCTCACCTTTTTGCTGTGGTCTAGAAACTGTTAAATCTAAAAACATTTAATGGTGGTCATCCATGACCTTGTATTTGACCGACAGGGATATATAACATTTCTTTAGCAAATAATCTGCTTGAAGAACATTATAGAATCCACAAATTTAATAAGAAAAAAGTGAACCTGTTTAGAACCTGTTTCTTTAAAATAAAGGCACAGAACTTTGCTAGGACACATGACATTATGGACCATGGAGTGCCCTGAAGTAGCCATGAAAACCTGGCTGCATTTGCCAAAAAGCTACAACTGAGTTGTGGTTGGACAGTAATCCAAAGTGTGCAATTTTATGCAGAAGAGGTTCACTAACCACAGAATCATGCTTTCACTGAATTATCCCAATCCCTTTATAAAATCCCCTTAGAATACATTTCCTTTAATTCATCATTTCTTTCACATTATTTTTTTTTCTGAGTAACCACAATGATAATGTTGGCAAGCCTTTACCCATCTTGACAACATGCACCATTTTGTTGATTAATTAGTTTGCATCTAACGTTTTAATAATGAAGAAATAATTTGGCAGATGTATGTACAGTGTTTTTTATTAGACATCTGTCCGTCATTCCACTATTAATCATGTGTATTTTTAAAATAGAGCAAAACATGAATGTGAAAATGATTGTGTGATTGCTGTCCTAGGTGAATGCCTCCATGCCATTCTCGTATCGAGGTCACGGTGCTCCCTCACTGAGTCTTCTAAATGCCATCAGTCCAAACATTAACCCTAAAGTTGAAGCACTATGGGAGAGTGAGGTCCCAAGACTCCTTAGCTATCTGGAAGGTGAGTGTTCGAGTTTAACCTTCAGGCTGTGGCTGAAAGTGTCGGTATGAAACAATGCAAATTCAACAAATCTGCTCCAGTTTGGAACAGGCTAAGTTGGACTGCATAAGCTATAATACATATTATTTATGAGGCACACTACAATTTTTGTCCTATTCACAGTTAAACTATTATTTAGCATAATTTTTTTCCCCACAGAGGACTTATAAATTTAAACAGTATTCTCATAATGTCTGTTGAGGTGAGGCCTTAGCTAAAAGCACGCATTTCTCCGAAAACAAACAAATTCCTATGTGAATTTATATGACTGCCAGACATGTCAACAAGCGAGCCTGTGTCATTTTAATGAGGAAAATGTTACATTTCCTAACATTCTCATAAAAGTATATGGTTTAAATAACATTCTTTTTTTAATGCTTGGTGTAAGCCACATTTATTTTGCCACACCATCTCTAACGAGGTGTTCTCTTTCACAAAACTAATCGTACTTTTATGATTAGAATCCACACCAGATGCATTTAACAAAAAGAAATGGGAAGACAGCCTCGTTCAGGTAAGTAGCTCTGTGTGTTTAGAAAATTATATGAGTTTGCCTTTGTTTGCTTTCTGTTGAACTGCTTGTCTCTGGTATATTATGATGATTATTTTGCTGTCTTGGGAAAGTTCCTGTCTAAAACTCTGGTCACCATTGATGATGGCCAGTGGTGCTGTCAGCTGGCGGTTGAGGCAACCCAATATCTTCCAACCTATAACTCTTTAGAGGAGAAGGTCAGTTCTGCTAATGTTAATCTTCTTATTCTTGCTATACCTTGACGTTTATGCATTTGGAATGGGTTGTACAAAATCAAGCTTCAAATGAGACCTGTACAAATTGTAAATATGAACAAATTATTTCCAGCATCCTCTCAGTTTATTCATACTGATACCTATTACCCGTTCTAGAGCTTCCTGTATAAGTGCATCGGTGTGGCTCTGCAGCAGTCTTCCAATAAAGAGCTGGTGAGAAAACAGCTCCAGGAGATTCTGATCAGCACCCGCCATAACGACGCCACCGAGCGAGCGGTACGGCAAAGAAAACACATTACACACGCTGCTCTGTTTGCTTTTACCTCTTTTATCTGCCAGCATCTGTCTGGCCTCTCATACATCGTCTTAAGCACTCCAGATGCTGTAATCTCAGCCATAGGCTCGTCTGCTCACTTGTTTGACGTGACCTTTAGTGCAGTTTCCTGTTTGAGCATTCAATTAAAGGCACATGGTTTGAGTGTTTGTTTCACTCTATCAGGAATGCTCAGAGAAATGTGGTCTTGTGACAAGAATGTGTTTGAAGCTGGCTGCTAATTTGCAAAAGGAGAGGCCATGGCTAGGCTCAGTCCTGGTCAACAGTATGGCTTTTCTACAGAGATTTGATCAGAGAATGCAGCCCAGCAGTTCTAATTGCAGAATGGTGCATATTGATGATTGCACCGAACCACTGCTTGGAAATGGGATACTTATACAAGCATTTAAAATCTACTAATATGTAATAATGAGAATAACTGGGAGTGATTGGTTTCACAGGGAGTAGCGATGGCTGTAGGGCTCTGTGCCAGCAGTCATTTGGATGGCACTCTGGCCAAGCTTTACGAGTTTGGGAAATCTGATGCCTTCAAGAAAGCCTCTGGGATTTTCAGCTTGCTCAAAGTAGGTTCTGCTGGCTTGTCTGGTGAGAGGAAACCAAAATGTTTCAAACAAATCAATAAAGGGCTCACAGACATGTGCGGTTATAAATATTACTGCTCTCATTACTGCTAATGTTGTATTTTATGGATGTCTTGTCAAGCAGGATAAGAATGATGTGGATGTAGAGAAGATGAAGAGCACTTTGATTATGTGTTATGGCTACGTAGCCCTGAACGCTCCAGAGGACCAGCTTCTCATTCGTCTCGACAATGACATACTCTGCAACATCAGCAAGCTCTTTAACACCAAGGTAGGATTAACAGATGCTACACATTATGCTCGAATGGATCTTTTTTTTTTTTTTTTTTAAGTTTAACTCTGAAAAGCGCAACTCATTGACTGATATTCAAACTCCTACACACACAAACCCTATCCTTACCTAATCATACCCTGCCAGACACTTTATTACATAACGGAATTTAAAAATTTTTATTACTATTTAACTATTTATAAGTTATAAATATATTTAATCTAATCATGTTTATTATGTGAAAGGGCTCAAACGAGGTGTAAAATTACATAAAGATTTGCTTTAGATTTTTTTTTATTACAAAATTCAGTTTGATTTAAAGCATCCATTTTGTAACTAGACAGTTAAAAAAGCATGACTTGTTATTAAAATAAAAAAAAAAGTTAGTCAGACCACTGTACACCTCAGAGTCGTAATTCTTTCCTAAATGGAACAAAAAAACGTCTGTGGTTTCGTATTGTAGTTGAAAACCAGTGTCTGCTGGAGAAGCAGCCATGCTTAGCTTGGCACTCACCCTGAATGACCTAATGTCAATGAGATCCTGACTGAGGTATAGTCCTCTAAAAGGCCCATTTTTAAAAAGTTACGAAGAGCAATGATACACTTTATTCCTAAAATTTTTATTTGTTTGATTGAAAATGTTGTAGTAGTCATTGTGCTTAGAATCAGGCTCAGTGCTGATCTCCTTTCACAAACATCTTATCAGTAAAGTTCAGTTAAGGATTAAATGAAAAGGTATCTTTTCCAGTAGGAGAGCGGGTAACTCCGTGGTTATGATGATGTCTTGATCAAAAGGTCAAGTGCAACCAAATCCAATCACTACAGCAGCCGCCACTGCTGGACCTTAAGCAAGACCTTTAACCCTCTACTGTTCAGTAAATGAGAGAATTGTCTCTCTGGATGAAAGTCGCTGTGGGTGTCTGCTAAATTCAGTATATGTAAATGTTTTGTACATGATATAGTGACATGAAACATAGTTTTGTCCATGTGTGCTAGCTAGAAGCCATGACTACCCTGCTAACCAGATTCTCTTATTAATGTCACCTTTGGACAATTGATTTGGTTTATTAACATTGGACTATTGAAGAATTGAAGACCAGGAGAAAAACTTTTCTATTCTTGAATTTTACACCAAGTGGATAATTCTATTACTTGTTCCTATCATTGCCTTTTAATGAATGACCTGTCTATAAAAAAGGCATGTATATTTACAGCAGCCATAGAAATGAAAGCACTGAAGGAATTTCTCAGAAGATATTCCAGTTTGCACGTACCCTTTTTTGTCATTCCGATTAAAATCATTCAGATACAAAGATTCTGTGGATTGTTTTCGAGATGTTATCTAATCCGATATGGTGTTTGTGTGTGCCGGCGCTTTCAGTTAGAATAACTTTGTGACATGTGCACATTAGCCTATATCCTGTTTGACACCTTTTATTCCTGTCAACGTGGAGTTCCATTATTTCTTATGCGCGCTATTTTTATGTGAAGTTTTGCTCTTAATCGATCAACAGCATGAATTTGTATGCGTGCTACTGCTGGAAGGTATGAGGAAAAGACAGGTGCAGGAAGCTGAGATTTTTTGGTGGTTGTGCATCTCTAATTAGGATCTCAATATTACCCCTCCCTCCTCCGAAAAGCAGAAGCGTGTGGATAAGGGTCCGTAGTAAGGACTGGTTGGAGCAGGTGTATTGCTGGAATTTAGTGACCTGGAATAGAAACTAAACTTTCGCCTGAGTCGCCGGTCATTCACACGTTTGTGTGGACTGGTAGAGGGATTTCTGCCCCCTAAGAAGAGTCCGTCAAAAATGTTTTATACAAACTCTGAAACTGTGCGGAATACCGTGTTGTGGCAAATCAATTCTGTGTTTAAAAAAGTTTTTGTACATCTTCTGCAAGTAATCGGTTTAAAGAATTTTTATTTTGTTCGGTTTATAGAAAAGTTTATCCCATCTCTCTCAAACAGATTACAATGTCATTCGGGTTGGGAATTTTTTTCTCTGATTAAGTTTATATGGAGCATTTTCATTCGGATTGGACTTTTAAACCGATTACAATGCTCCATGTAAACGTGCCTAGTATTGCCGCAAAATACGAAACTTATTTTGGTTAATTTGGAGATTATTGGTGCATTAAAGTTATCGATAGCTAGGCACGTGTGTGTGTGTGTGTGTGTGTGGATACTCTTATATTGTTTGTTTCAAAAAGGTAAGTTAACAGGTAACTTGCCTGTCCTGATTAAGAGTTCACTATCAGTTATATTCTGGCATAATAAATATACGTGTATGCACACAGCCAGTATTGAAATGATTGTCAGGGTGAATACAAATCTTACACAAGAACATTTTTCTGTTGCATTTATTTTTTTTTTATCTAATATTAACATTGCATTAGATGTGCTAAATATCATACTTTAACCTTATATGATTTGTAAACCGTTTACTGTAAAGCTCAATACAATAGTGTACATTATTAATGAAATGCAGTGTGTTGTCTTGATACAGTATATTGTGTTGTACTTTAAACTCCAACATTACTTTTATGTTGCACAGGTTCTTGGAATTAAAGTAGAGACTAAGGTACCATAAGGAGCCTCTTTCTTATTCTGACCTGTATAAAATCAACTTCATCCTTTAAACTATCTTTAATCTTGAGGCCTTCAATGAAAATCTGAGGAGCATGAACTTCTAAACTTCTCAAATTAAAGTAAAAATGAAATAAAATAAACATTGTAATTGTGTCTTTGTAAATGAGTTTCTCCAAAGAAGATGCATTTAACCCTAAGACCTTTAGATGTTTATTTAGAGGAGTACTAAATTATCTGTAGATCTCCTCTTGGTGTCTCAGTAAACTTAGTTCTGTGGCTTTGAGAAGTTCAGAAGGTTTAAGAATGAATATCTGTAACTAACCCCCTGAATACTTTCTGTTACTGAATTATCACACTGATGGTTCTGTAGGCTTCTGTGGACTGGCTTCTTTAACTTTCTTCCACAACCTACTTAATCTGTCTTTCTACTCACCATATTAAGGTGGAGGGTTATGATTTGCCTTTTCTGACTCTATCAACAGTTGATTATATTAATGCTTCAGATTGAACTGAAAAGCTAAAATTAATTTGCTAAATAAGTGGAAATCCTTCGAAAGCGAATATCATTTATTTGTATTAAAGTAAATAGTAATTTATTTACTTGTCTTCATTTAAACCTTTGAGTGTTTTAAGAAGAAATGTACCGAATAAACAAGTGTTAACTTGTGGCATGCCACCCTGATGTGGTCCAAGCACTAATACGAGTATGGCTTACTTAAAAGATTGGTGTGTAAAGTGACCAACCTTTGTAATTAAGTCTTTGTTTATGTCTTTCACTGTGTTTAAAATCTCAACAGGACCTGACCATGAAGCTGAGTCTAATTCAAAGTATTGGCCTGATTGCAAAAGCCATTAATACCTGCGTTCACAAACAGGGATTCGTCTTCACCCGCAAGCAGGAACTCATGGGAATAATGATGGTGTGTGATTTGTGGGACATCGGTTAAAACACTTGATCGTGAAGCCGTTTATTTACATGAGTGCTCACAGTATTGCTCTATTGGTTTGAATCAGGAAATAGTTTTTGGGCCTACCAATGACAAATCATTCCCATCGATTGATGAACAAACCAGGTTAAGGTCCAGGACATGCATCAGTTGTAGTTTGGATACAGCTCTGTTCTCATTTCCAAGATGTCTAATAGGTTCAAAATCCAGAAAAAAATTTTATTTTTATTATTAATTATTGTAGTCACCATCATTGGCAGCTTTTTAGTTTTTTTTATACTTAACTCTGGAAATGCTTGTGAATATAAAATCACTGCTGGATGTTAGAAGCATGCTTGAGCCTGCCTTTTGCTACCTGCACACTGAGATGAATGCTTATTAATGCTAGAAATACTAGTCTGATATATTGAGTCCCTGACTCAATATCTTCAAGCGACGATTGAAGACCTACCTCTTCCTGAAACACATAAATCAGCACTTTCCAATTGTAAAATTCAATAGTTATATTTATTTTAAGTTTGTAATCTGGCGTACCAGTGTAGATTTATTCATTGCTAGAGACTCAAAGCACTTTTGTACGTCGCTCTGGATAAGGCCGACTGCTGAATGCCGCAAATGTAAATGTAAATGTAGTCTGCCTGAATTGTAGCAAAGAGTGCAATGACGTGACCTATGTGCTGGAATGTATAATCTATTTAGAAGTGACTGATGTGTCTAATAACCTGCCACCTCATTGTATATGAGGTTTAGAAACAATAACTTGTCATAAAATGCTGTCAGTCTGTCCAGAGAACTCTTGTGTTTTCTTCTGTTTCACTAGGATTTCATTAAGGCGGAGCCAGTCGATGCCATGCGTACTCCAGTGCGCCACCTTGTAATGACCACATGTGCCAACCTCAAGTATCCTTTAAAGAGTAACCCTGACCCTAGATTTATATAATTTATTATATAATACTAAACCTACTAATATACTAGTTTTAGTATTATAAATCTAAGTGAAGAGCTGCTTTGATATTAACTTTTTTACATTAGAATTTGTGTGTGTGTGAATGTGTGTAAATACACAATATGGCTAAAGGTTTGCAGACACCTGACCCTCACACCCATATGTGGTTCTTTTTCACAAAATTTGAAGCACACGATTGTATAGGATGTTCTAATATGGGACCAAAGGGACCAAGCAAAAACATGTTCCACCATGACAGTTCTCCTGTAAACACAGCAAGCTTCCTGAAGGCATGGATAAGTGGGTGGTACTGGAAGAACTTGACATGTTTAAACATCCCCATAATGGATCAGGTAGACCCCTAGGTCTCCTTGCTTATTGCATGACCACACTGACCATAGTACCTGAATCCCTACAGCCATACTGCAAAATACAATTGAAAGCCTTCCAAGAAAATATGGGTGTCCACAAACCTTTTGCCACTGAAGTGGAGAACATGAATGATTGGCCAAAGCCACTGTTCACTGGCTGGCAGAGGAAAATGTATAAAAACCTAATAAATTTTTTAGGTTGTAACTAGAACTGAATTTTTTTTTTTTTTTTTTAAACCTTACACTAAAAAAATGTTGGAAATAATCTTGACTCAATGTTTCAGTTCTCTGGATCCACCACTGTCTGAGAATTACAATTTTGACATGCTAAAAACATGTATAAATGGTGTATTTGGGCTTCCTACATCGGAAATGGTTGAAAAAAACAAAGACGAAGAGTTTTTTGATCCCCAGGAGCGAAAG
This sequence comes from Silurus aristotelis, assembly GCF_946808225.1. NCBI lineage: Eukaryota > Metazoa > Chordata > Actinopteri > Siluriformes > Siluridae > Silurus > Silurus aristotelis. Next base: position 25,256,381 of record NC_139574.1, on the reverse strand, counting down.
GTGAGAATAAAACCTGGATTGACACTCGCACATTTTAAATTTTTGACTGTTTTTGAAAATAATAAATGGTTGTGGTAGTTGCAAATTTTTATAATATAAATGATGATCAAAAGTAAAATAGGTTTTGAAAACTCACAGTGACTTTGTTTTTCATCTCATTTATAAAGATTCGCTTTAAAGCAGTCAGGTGATTTTATATTTTGGTTTTGGGGAAATTGGTTATACTTATAACCAATTATATAAAAAAAATTAATAAAAATTATAAAATAAATACATTTGTCTTGCCTTTTTTTTCTCTCTCTCTCTCTCTTCTCTCTCTCTCTCTCTCTCTCTCTCTCTCTCTCTCTCTCTCTCTTTCTCTCTCTCTCTCTCTCTCTCTCTCTCTCTCTGTTATCTAAGTCCCAAATCTAATTATATAGTACAGCATGTATCGCTTTAACACGTCTGACACCAATGTACCGCAGTAGTGTGCATTTTGTTACAGTGGTTTCCTCTAAAAAGAATAAGAAATGGGTCATACGATGGAATCCAGATGTGTGTTTCAGCAGCTAACAGCTTCTTTTGTTTTTCAGGCCTTATATGCATGTACATTCAGTGCCCTTCATGAACTGCTTTGCAGTGTTCTGGCCAGAGATTTAAGTCCAGATGGTATTCAGACTTTGTTCAAGGTAAGCAGAAGTTCACACATCTTATGAAGTCTTAAATTTATTAAACGATCATTTCTGAGTGCTTTTGCTTTTCCAACCAGCATATAGAGGGTTGGTTGAGTGCCAAACAGGACCACGAGCGTGAGAGAGCAATGAGGACTACAGCCGAGATGCTTCAGTTCTACTTGGACAATCTCAGTGTCAAGGTGTGACATACACTCATGTGACATACTTATCCTAATAGTTTGGCATTTTTGTCATTTTTTTTTTCACTTTTATCGACTTCTGTGTTAGAATATCCAATAAATATTAGTGATACTGATAGTGATAATTAATAGCAAATTAAATTGTGACCCAGAAATCTGTTAATCAAGTAAGTACTATTTATATTTTCTGTTTTGAGAAATGTATATTTTGTATAAGATAGCATTAGCCAAACGCTAACAGGTCACAGATTCTCAGAAGGTTTCCCAAAAAATTATGGAGATAGAATTTTATTTAAATAAATAATAATAATAAAAAAACCTTCAGTGAAAAAAACATGGACATAAATGTCACTATTGCTATATTTTAACAATAAGCCTTTATTAAAATGTTTTTGTCTTTTGAAAGGTAGTGCATCAGTAGGAGTGGTGCAGCAGAAGGTGCTGGTAGTAATTTGTGTTAAAATGAATTTAATGCTCTTGACTTATGATGCTGATCATTTTGGTCAGCCGATTAGTTCGATGTTTAATTCATAGGCGTTTTTATTTTTTTCGGTCACTTTATTCTGTATAGCACAGACATTATCTGAATTTTTGTGCAGACTTTAGTGGCATTCCATAACCTTGGTGCATTGTTGGGGCGTCTGGCCCCACGCTGTACGGACCCCAATGCAGCAGTGCGTACAGCAGCCATAGACTGCATTTACTCACTTTTACACATTCAGCTGCGCTATGAAGGTAAGACCCTATAATCATAAAAATACCACCTGTGTTATTTATGCGTGATATGAATTGACTGTACTTAGTGATCATTAGCTCAGCAATCTTCCCAGCATTAGTAATTTCTGTTTTTACTTCTCAATGTTTGTTAGTTTCACTGTTAGTGCATTTATTTGTGTCATTTCCTTGACATAGACTGACCAGGCATAACGTTATTTATGTGGTCATAAAGTTTTGCCTGGTCAGTGTATAACAGCTGCTTTAATTAGAGGACTTGGATGTTAATCTGAGGAATATTTTAAGTTATTTTATTTGCAATTCCTTAAACTATTATTGTTTTTGGATTCAAGTTCTTGCTTAAGTTTTATGTGTTAGCCCATGGACTATGATTTCGTATATGAGTAAACTACAGTTGACCCCCTGTCATTGTTTCTTTATTCATGCTGTGTTCTTCAGGCTTTTCACTGGACTACAAAGATGATTCTATTGAAAGTTTATTAACATTGAGAGAGAAATTAAATGACCCTGACCCTTCAGTCCTCTATAGGACCTGCTCCGAACTCACAAAGGTAATGAATATATACTGTATTTAATGTAAATTCTACAACACATTAATGCATTAGTTATTAGAATTCTTTGAAAAAAAGCCTGCTTGCCTTCATGACTGTTATATTCTTTATATTTTCTTCTCTTAACTATTATGCACTAATATGCAACCACTAAAATAAGACACTGTGAAATCAGTGTTGCTCCCTAATTGTGTGTCCAATTAGACTATAACATAATTATCATTTTCCTGATATGTTAATATTACATGGCATGATTTATTTATAATGCAAGTTTCTCTCTTCTATCTCTCTATTTTGTGGCAGATCATCAGTAAACGTCTGCCTCAGCAGCAGCTAAACTCGCTGATCTTCATGCTGTTTGAAGGTTTAGTGGATTCCCAGTCAAATTGCTCCAGAGCTTCCAGTGTCATTCTGAACACTCTGCTCAAAAACAGAGGGGCAATGCTGCAAGACCTGGTGATGATACTTAGTTATTCCCCCTCTGTGCAAAAAAAGGTCACGTTAAAGAGGTCAAAAGCCATATTAAAAATATGACTCCTTATTTCTGTGCATGTTTGTGTGTCAGGTCCCAGAGATGTTAGAGGTGCTGCACATTCGGCTTCAGGACATCACCGAAGAGCAGGTGAAGGTAGCAGTTGCGCAATCGATCCTGATCCTTGCCACACAGCACCTGCAGACGGTCATCAACACGCTCATTTCATATCCTCTTCCTTTCGACAGGTACTAGAATATTCAGTCTTTTTTCCCGCATTATGGTGGATGAAATCTTTATTCACATCAAGCGGGGGTGTTCTCAGACTGGATCTTGAATGTTTTTGTGTTTTTTTTCAGTTGGAGCAGTGAGATGTGGATCGCTCTGGGAGCTGACAGCACTGTAGCCCGGCAAATCATGGAGATGATCATGGAGAAGCTGAACGTCATTGTACCCTATGTGGATAAGAAAGAGTCCCTGCTGAAACCAGGCATGACCAAAGTAGCCACCAATCAACCTTTAGCGGTGAGTGAATATTTTTTTGTGTGTGTTTGGATATTGAGGAAAACAAAACCATGCCCTTTGCACTTTTGGGTGTAATTATCACCTTAGACATCAGCCAGTATAATAAAGCAGTTTTAAATGTAGTCATTTTGCCTAAAACAATACTACAAAAGAATTTAGATGCAGTCATATCGCTATAATAATTATTCTCGTTTGCAAATGTGCATTTCTGTTAATGCTAATTTGTTTGTATATAGATGCATTACTGCATCCATGTTATTAATTGTGTGTATATTTATGGATCTGTAGATGACATGTGCCCTGCGTGAGATGATGCTGAATGGACACACTGAGGAAGCTGTGGTCCGTCTGTTCCCACAGCTGTTCAGTGCCTTGCTGGTGCGCATGGGCTCCAGTGTCGGGGTTCAACTCCCTAAGGATATTAACAGCAACAGTATCAGAGCAGAAAGTAAAAGCCCCAGCAAAAGCACCATCATTAACTTTGATGTCTGTGGGTGAGTCATCTCAGTGTAGCTGTGGGTACATTCAGTCAAAATCTTTGAGTTTCTAAAGCTGGTGCAGACTAATTCACTAATTAGCAGTAAACATGCATTTGTGTTTCGCCCATGTAATACAGTGCATGATCATATATAACACGACAAATCGATCATATGTTCAGACAACCAACAGCTGGAGGAATATAAAAACTATCCATTGCCATTTGTCTTTTTATCTCGAGTGCTCAAGTTTTAATCCTGGTAATACCCTCTGTAGAGAAAAGCCAAGGGAGCAATATTGGGGATTCTCTCCGAGAAAGAGGGATGACGTTCTGCCTACTCTCTCAGTCACAGTGCCACTAGGCAACCATGGGCAGCTAATGTATGCTAAAGATGGCAGATAGCTCTTTCTTCCACGTGTGTTATGCTACTAAACAGCAGCTTAGAAAGGATGTAGTTACTGCCTTGTCTGAAAGAAAGCAAGTGTTTTGTCTTAGGAATCAGCAAGTGACCAAATAGGTGAGAAGAAATGAAAGGTAAATTGACAAATGAGATCATTTGTTTTTTGTCTAAATAAATAATGCATTACAAATAATTGGTATGGATAGGATTCACTGAGGTTCGGATAACACATGCCTGCAGACCATTTCTGAGATATTTATTCTTTCACCACAGCATTTTAAAACACCCTTTTAAACTTTAGCTTTCTTAGAATATCATTTGTTTTTATCAGATGTTTTCAAACGCATCTTTTTGAATTATCGACTAGGACATGAGTAATTTCTATAACTTTTTGCCGTAAACACATCGTCACTGACTCAGTATGGAAAGTAAGTGGCAAGCGTTACTGTTTGTTCTCCCTACAGTACAGCAGTTGAAGCCTTGCGCATCCTGCTGGCTCGAGCTCATCTGGATGTTGTAGTTAAGGTGCTAGACCAGGATGCAGTGTGGGACAAGATGAAGGACTCTCAGCAGCATACAACAGGGGTCACACTTCTCTCCAGGTATGGTGCCTAAAGCACTTGAAAATGTTCATTTCTTCATTTTAATTGACCAAATTAGTTTACTGCATAATTAGTATTTGAAATGCTAGCTGGTTAAGATAATGAGTGAGGAGTAATGATGTATGAACACTGTGTATTTATAATTTTTTTTTTCTCTCTTCCAGAGCGATGGCAAAGCATGCAGGTCCACGCATCCCAGCTATAGTGGAGAGCCTTTGTCCGTCCCTCAGCAACATCTACGAGTGCCAGAGAATCACAGTCACAGCTTTCTTCTCTGAGGTTAGATTTTTTTAAGCTATATTGGTATATAATTATAACGCAATAAGAATTAAGAACGGCTTTTATCCCCCAAATATATTATTTCTTCAAGCAATCACTCTACCTAAAAAAACACCAATATGGAATTAAACAAATGAAGAAAAATGGGATTATTAATTACCAAGTAATTTTACATAAGATATGAATATACATATATTGACTATGAGGTGACATTAGGGCAAGACAGTGTTTCATAATCTTGTCTACCATCTTTAAAAAAGGGGTGACAAATAATTAGTTATTTCCCTAAAAAGTTCAGGCTGAGACTGTGAGTGAGGGGGAAATTACAAGCAATTTGGAATAATTGGGCTACACACTGTTGGCTTCGTGTGACAGTAAGTCGAAGTTAAATTATATTTACATCCTGATGGTTTGAAAGAGGTCTAAAAATCGTGAATGGCAATTTCTTACAACTACAAATTGACACAATTCTCTTCTCTCTTTCATTCTTTCCCTCCTCCCTCAAGCTCCTTAACCATCATGTGGTGACAGAGTTGATGATAATTGATGTATTAATGAACAATATGATGGAGAGAATTTCAGACCCATGTTGTACTGTTCGTATGCTGGCTATCAGAGGCTTGGGGAACATCGCCATTGGCTCACCAGAGAAGGTACTTGGATCTGACCTACAGTACGAGTTGAGAAAGGCTGCAATTATTCATCGTGTTAAAAAGTGCTGAGTCTGTAATGGTGTAACAACCAGCTCCCATAGAAGACATGTGTTTATGTAAACATAAGCCAGTTGGATTATATTTGTATCAGCATTTTTATTAATGTAATGCAAGAGCCATAGATATGATACAGTGCAGTAATGTCTGCTGAGAATTCACTACACACTCATTTCACCATGTTTAGGTGAATAAATATGCTAAGGAGCTGCTGGCAGCCATGAGTTCGGGGATGGAGGAGAAGGACGACCCGGGGAAACTCATCACTCTTGAGGCAATGTCTGGCATGTCCAAGGTGTTGCTCTATTTGAATGAGAAAAATGTCCACATGCTGGTTGTTTACATCTTCATGAAGATTAAACCCTCCCTGGAGAATGTGAGTGAATAGCACAGAGCGGATATACTGGGATTTGCTGGAATGCACTATGTATTAGCTTCTTTTTACAAGGATATGCAAATATGCAGCAGTATTACATAGTTTAGCTCAATCTTCATCTTTCTTACAGCTTTAGAGCATAATTTCCTAATGGCAATGATACAGTTTCGGATAAATATAAATAAAAGGGATTTTGAACAATTATGCAACAAGAAGAGTCAGAAAGATGGAGATGGACAACATTGTGTTATTGTGGGTTATTTTATGACTTTGTTTATAATTTTGCTTATATACATGTATTCATCCTGCTATTACAAACATTCAAATGTATTCATCATTTAAATACACAGTCACCTTCAACAACTTGAAGATTTTATGCTGTGTACAGAATCAGCTTAACACAATTTCATTCCACAAGCTTTAGAATACATTTTTTATTGAATCTGTGATCTGTGAAAAATTTTGACTTCTAGACGAACGATGAGATCCGCTGTGCTTCCATCATGCTTTTGGGAAACCTGTCAAAGTTCGGCTTAGGGGAACCCGTTTTTAAAGACCAGATTCATAATGTGTTGGTCAGTCTGCTTCTGCACCTCAGTGATCCAAATGCACAGGTCATCAAGGTCAGTGTTTCACAGAGTTCATGCCTGAGGACATACATTTGCCACCAGCTTCATTCCATTGTTTCTTTCCTGTTAACAATTTCGAATTTTATTGGATAAAATGAACAAACGCTGGCAAAAACTGGTGATAAACCATTTGTGCGTTTGTGTTTTTTAGGCATGTAAATATGCCATGCGTGAGTGCGCTCCTGTCTTGGGTTCCGAACAGATCAACAACATGTTTCTGAACCATCTCCATGAGGAAAAGCCCCTTCACTATGGTGAATTCCTCAACGACCTTGTCAAATACCTAGTAAGTATTTATATGTCAGACAATTTTATTATCGTGGTTGGGGTGCATTGTTAAATATTTCATTTCTAGATGCCAGCCTACATCTCAGCACATCATAGAGTTGTTTTCAAATGCTGGTTATTATTTATTTCTTATGGTCAAATCCTGCGTGTGTGTAACCTTCATGTTGTAACAGGGTCTCAGAAAAGAGTTGGCGGGAAAGGTGTCATTGGAGCAAATTAACTTTAAGACAACACCAACTTGGCTTTAACGCTCCCTCATTCCATTGAATGAAAGTGCAGCTTGGATTAGTTACTTATTTTACTATACCCTCCACCTATGTTTTTATTTCTAATTGACTCAAATTTTTATTTTTATTTGTTTAAAGATTCAAGACTTCCCAGGAATGCTTAATTTCTACCATCTCACAGTCGTTCAGTTCTTCAAGAGCAACTGGGCAGAGATACGAGCAAGTGCGGCTATGTTTATAGGTAGGATAATTTTATAGTAAAAATATGAAAGATACTCTTGTGTCTGTCCTTGTCGAGGTTTGTACACAAATTTTTAAAATTTTCCTAAAGTTCAATATTCATGTGTGCTTGGGTGCTTCTCTTAATTTTAGGGTTTCTACTGGGAAATTTGCCTCATGAGCACTTCTCTCATATGAATATGGGGGAGGTGACTAAAGGTAATTTATATGAAATATTGCACATAACTTTCCTTCACTATGGTGTCCTTCAAAAAATATTACCACAGGGTTATCAGACTAGTGACATTTATATTGCATTCAAGTAATACAGAAACTGCAGTGTCATTTTATGTAATTATACACATTTAGTTATTTATTAGTGATGTAAAATGAGAATTCCATCCCGAATTACCTCCAGGCAAAAAAGTACATAAAAATGACAAAGACATCATTTAAAACAGATGCACACAGTAAAAACACGAGGCAAGCCAATTTCTGAATTTAAATTTCCAATCAAGTATGCATTTCCCATGCTGAAAAAAAAACATTGCAGGCTTTCTGATCACTGGATCCATGAGATCGTCACATAACAAATTTCCTTGCTTTTTTTCTTCTAGCTCTAGTCATGCTCCTACAGGATCCAGATCCTCTGGTACGAGCAAAGGCAGCAGAAGCCATGGGCCACTTTCACTGAACATTCCCACTCCTTAACTAAGCTTATTATTGTTGGTTACAACGGTCAATAGCCTATATGTTGCACTTGAATTATTCTTTTTAGTGACCAAAGACTGTGCACTACTGATAGAATGGTAAGATATACAGAAGCTCTGTAATGCCAGTCAAGAGGCTTGGACAATTTTGACGTGTGTGTATATATATATATATATATATATATATATATATATATATATATATATATATATATATATATATATATATATATATACACATACATACATACATACCTGTCAGCATTTTCCAAGCCTCTTGACTGGCTTCTGTATATCTTACCATTATTTATATATATATATATAATATATAATTTATATTGTGTGCCTATTGATCTGTAAGGGTTTGTATTATATGTAGTGGGCAGTCAAAGCTGTAAGGCTGACAGAATCCCTTTAAATATTGAGAGATTTGAGGTTTCAAATAATTTGTCTTTATTGTCCAGTCTAGACATTGTTTATAATTACTATTCGCCTGAGCTGACCGAATAATACCAGTGTTTTTATTTTCTTTTGGTATTGCTTTATTTCAATAGGCTATGTAGTATATGTATGTGTATATAGTATGTGTCCTAACTAAAACACAGTAATAAGTAAAAGGAAGGATGCAGCAAACTACCATTCAAAAACAGTGTCTATAGTGCCCTGAGCAAATGTAAGTGTGTCCTTTTTGTAGCATAAAGCATTTGAGGTAGCAAAATTAGTTCATCTTCTTAGGTGAGCATATTGGTGTGGGGCTTCCTCTAGACTCCAGGCAGAGCACATAGACAAACTTACATTTGCAACACCAGGCTATTACAGTGCCAAAATCCTATAAGGGTCGAACATACAGTGTAAACTAAGGCAGTGAACAGTGAACGTTTCATACTCATTTTTAATGCAGTCGAGCTGCTGTCAGTGAAATCTCAGCAGTATTTTCATATTGGTCAATGAGATATAGACAAAGATTAATACTAAATCATTATTACAACTGTTGATGCATCTAGTGCAGATAAGCAGGTTTTGTGATTTCCATGTGTATATTATTATCATGATTTATGTTGAAATGAATGCTATCCAACCTAGAACTCTAAACTCCAATAAACTGGACTCATTAGACTGCCACTTACTGACTGTACAGTCCTGTTGAATTCGAGTCTAGATTTGTTGATAATTACTTTGAACTTTGTCTTTTGTTTTGTTTTTGGGTTTTTTTTTTGTCTGAGAGAAACTTTTTTATGGATGATTATGGAATGTGGGGTGATTTATTAAAGCTGTTGAAAGCACACCCAGCACTAATGTATTCATTCTGGATCACAGCTGATCTTTTATATCCTACACTTCTATATTGCAGCCACATATTCTTGATTAAGTATCTATTAACATGTAGAGCATAGATTTATTTCTAAACATTTAATGTTAATCTGTAGCTGTTAAAAAGAGTTGAAATGCATCTCAGCTGGATCAAGACTTGTAGCAGTTAACTGTAGACATATTTTGGAGTCTATTTGCAGTTTATCACATCCTCCAAATACCCTGTGAATCTTTCAACACTACAGAGCTGTGGGTTGTCTGCTCCTACAAGTCAGTATTCCCTTATTAGTATTGCTAGACGGTATTAACCATCATTCACTATGTTCATTATCTGCATGAGTTTTTTTGTGTAGTTTATTACTTTTCATTCAGCAACCAGCACTAAATTCTAAGTTCTCGCTTCTGTATCGCTTTTTCCTTCTGTCTTGTCCTTTCTGAACATTCCACATCCTTAATTACAGGCCTGTGACTAACATTTCTCTAGCTTGGCTGGTTTTCCATTGAACATACAATGTCCTGTTTATTGTCAAATCTGCAAAATTAGCTGGATTTAGCATTTAGGTTAATAAGCAGCTCTGTTGTTGGTGGCTGTTTTCTCTCGACAAAGCAGACATCTTGGTTTCCTCCATAGATCTAATAAGTGGCTCTGCAAAAGAAGCATGCTGCATGTTTCTAAATCCTTTGGTAGCCAAAATTGGCATCAGTGTATGTGGCTGTTTCTGTCTCTGTACACTCAGTTGGTATTTTTAACCCCTGATTTGCTATCGAATATGACCCAAAACAACTGGCTAAACAAATGTTGTGTCACAAATGTTCACATCCAGCAAAGGCAGATGAGCGTCACAAAAAAAAAAACTGTCTTGAAACCAGCCTTGGCAGCCAGTCAAATGATGTCAATGGCCCAAACTATTAAATTCTGATGAGCACCGACTGCACCCTTTCCTCAATGTGCCATTCGTGACAGAATTCACTATGCCATAGTTCAAAATGAACTTTGACCGCTTTAAAGAGGGATTGAGGATAGTCATTAGTTTCCATTCGCATGAAATGTGTGGGGAATGTTATGGCTAATATGATTGATAGCTAGCATGTCGTTGTGGCCATATGCCTGCTGTTGATGCACAGATGCCTTTAGGGTTTGGGAGCAGTGAATTATGGGTCTGGGGGAGGGTGTGTATGTCACACTGGGGATCAGATCGTGTTAACCAGCCCTAAGAGACTGTAGTTCTCTGCCTATCAGTTTCTTTTTTATCAGGCCCAAGACATTGTTTGTTCGATCTTACAAAGTTGTGACAGTCATATCAATCATCAGAGTGGCACGACATTGAGCAGCTGTCTCCACCTTGCATGAACTCTTCTTAGGATGTACATTTCCATAGTTAGCCTCACTGACAGCAGCTCATCTGATGGGGCTGTAAAATGGTGCATTGAACACACAGTGAAGACTGTCCAAGGCATCCAGTGAAGTAGCATCTGTACCCAGAAATGCTAAACCAGATCTGGGAAAGATTTGCAAGGTGCAGATAGACCTCTTCTGCATGGAAAACCGCAGTGGTCCTTTTTACGGAAACTATTGTACAACTGAGGTCTATGACCTAACAGACCAGGACACATTCCTGAACCCCTAGTGCATAATTGTTTGTAAAACTGTATGCATTGCCCAAATCCCGAAACCTTTATATCAAGGACTGCTATTTCCCCGACAATGCTAAAATATTTGCATACAGCACCACAGCACCATGGACGGGATTTCCCTGAGGTCTGATAGGCTTATTATGTTTATTATTATTTTCTAAGAGGGTCGCTGTGCCTCCATACACCATAATTTCCTTAGAGCCTGCCATGGCATTCTGCCTTTGGATGAAATCCCTTGGGGCCCCTCCTTATGTGCTCATACAGGATGCTAAACTGAAATCTCTGAAACCTGCGTTTTTGCTAGTCATCAAATAGGAAAAAGTACCCACTGGTGCTACGTTAAACTTGCATGGGTGGCAATTTGACACTGAAGTGACCTTGTAAGTGAAACCAGGATTATTGGTGATCGTCATATCACCTTTGGGGAGTCCAGAGAGCATTCCTTTTGTCCAGTCCAGTTCATGGTACTGACTGGACTCACTGGACAGTTGATCCCTTCATTTAGGTCTACATACAGTACAAGCTGAACACAGAGTCCCTGCTGTTGTTAGATGCTTCCATACAAATGGTATCTGAAATAGACCATGATAATACACAGACATTTTCCCAACAGAGTTATAGACTGATGTTATTCTTAGTCTGTGTCCTAATAAACCAGCATTAGAATGCATTTAATGATGGAGATTTCAAAGCAGTTTTGTCAGTCGCTCTGGATACAGGCGTCTGCCTAATGTCGTAAATGTAAATGAAATAGGTTTGCTGAACCACTACACCTTGAGGACACAGTTTATCTGTCTCTCTTTTGAGTTTTACACATGCTTTACTTCAAATGCCCTGCCAGTGTTTATATGTAAATGAGAGCAATTTTCTCATTTCCTCTGCTTTACATAATGACACCGAATACTGTTTGAGAATGAAAAGACTTTGAACAAGTTTCTGACGGGCAAATTTGTCATGCAGCGTAAACATGCTTGAAGTACATTATGTGTAGTCAACTATTGACTATAATGTATCCTAATAAACACTTGCTTAAATCCCTGCTAGTGTTGTTTTTATATAAAAAGTACTGTATTATCAATTTTCTATCTGTGTAGGTTAGTCTACACAATTCATTTATGACCACTAGATGGACCTAGAGTACATTTTTTTCTTACAAAATGTTCCTCCATAATATTCCTCAAAGGGCTAAATCTGTATCTCAAAATGTTTTCACGAAATGCTTCAATTTTCACCAGTCAATCACCAGTTATTATTATTTTTTTAACCATTGATAAATCAATGTACTGAAAAGTCAAACTTTTTTGGAAATGATGAGTTTTCAGAAGTTAGAGGTATAACAGAGGTGTGTGTGTGTGTGTGTGTGTGTGTGTGTGTGTGTGTGTGTGTGTGTGTGTGTGTGTGTGTGTGATGGAGTGTATGTGTATTTACAGGCAGTATTCTATTAGACAGTCTGACTGGCCTTCACTGTAATTAACTGAATCTTCCCTATAGGCATTCTATCGACTACTCCAGCATAGCGATTACGACTTGTTTACACCTTAATAATGTTTATTATCCACCACTCTTGAGGGTAAAATAAGGTAAGATTTAATGTTTTAATGATTTAATTTGGGATTGTGGTTGGAGCTTATTTTTATTATATCCCTGTGATCTAAAACTGAAATATCTGATTTAGATAAATAAAAGATAAATAAGATAAATAATTAATAATAATAATAATAAAAAAGTCTGTCTGTGTACTAAATTGTATCACCCAAATTTTGTTTAAAGCAGTTTCTTCTGATAGAGACATGGTTAATTTGATTTAAATGATATCCTTTCTTCTGCATTTTGAAGGTATATATGTTGCAATTTCAAAAATGTACAACCGAAGTAGCTTGATAGTAAAATCTCAGGAGCATTCTATCGACCAGCGCTTTAGTTATGTTGAAGTCAGGGCTGCAATTGTCCCACTGGGTTTAGATTATGTCTTTAGTGAATGGTAATTTGCAGTGTTTATTTAGACGGTTTGTATGGTGCACATATATGCTGGTCTTTAGTGTAATAAATGTTCTCCCTTTTTATTTTTTTTTCTTCCTTTTTTTTTTTTATTTTAACAATGTATAACATTTTAGCTGCAACACCTCATATAAGGCTGTTTCTTAAAAGAATGTACTGGGTTCAGTGCCAGACAACTGTGCCAGATGCTGAGCAAGCATTTGACTAGATTCTTTCTCTTAAGGAAATGTATCTTAAAGAAATCAGGACGCAGGCTGTTTCTGAGGGGCTTCTGTTGCATTTTGGCCTGGTTTCTTTTTTACAGTTGATAATTGCTTTTAATATCTCTATTAATATTGATTAAGACAAAATAGGATAATGTCTCAGTATGTTAGTTTAAACATTTCTAAACCTCTTATGAGGAATGAGGAACACTATAATTAATTGTTCTCCAACACGCCATCCACTTGCACACCTGGTGCAGCTAGATAGTGTCTAATGGGTTGTGCTGGAGAGAAAAGAAATACATGGAATATACAGAGTACTGCAAAAAAGGTTTGATGAATTGTGTCCTTGCAGAATATTTGAATGCACTTATAAATGCACTTTTACTGTATTCATATATGGTTAGATTAATTTTAATGTTGCATATTGTTTTACAAATATTCGCACTTCAGCTTAATTTAGAAAAACTTAGTTTTTCTAAGTTGCTTTGGTGCGTTTCTCAGGAGTAACATTTTCGAAACTACTTGTTCAACCACCACATATATTTGTATATCATGTAATATTTGTGGATAGACTAAGTCTTTTAACTATTTCTCAATGTGTGTTTGAATGTGTTGGAAAAGAGGACCGGACTCTGTGGAGGCCAGTCAAGTTCTTCCACACCAAACTCACTCATCTATGTCTTTATGGGCCGTGCTTTGTGCACTGGTGCACAGTCACGTTGGAACAAGAACGGGCCATAACCAAACTCTTCCCACAAAGTTGGGAGCATGAAATTGTCCAAAATGTCTTGGTAACCACCAAACCCAGACGCGTCCATCGGATTGGCAGACACTGAAACGTGATTCATCACTTCAGAGAACACGTCTCCACTGCTCTACTGTCCTTTTTGTATACAGCTGCTCGACCATGGAAACCCATTCAGTGAAGCTCTTTACGCACTGTTCTTGAGCTAATCTGAAGGCCATATGAAGTTTGGAGATCTGTAGCTATTGACTCTGCAAAAAGTTGCCAACCTCTGTGCACTATGCATCTCAGCATCAGCTGACCCGCTCTGATTTTATATGGCCTACCACTTTTTGGCCGAGTTCCTGTCATTCCCAATCGCTTCCACTTTGTTATAATACCCCTAAAATATTATGACTGTGAAATATTTAGTAGCGAGGATTAGACTTATTGCAACCTTTCACGGTACCACGCTAGAATTCACTGAGCTCCTAAAAGGGACCTATTCGTTCACAAATGTTTGTAGAAGCGGTCTGCATTCCTAGGTGATTGAATTTATACACCTGTAACCACGGAAGTAATTGGAACACTTGCATTGGGTGGGTGAGTGAATACGTTTGGCAGTAGAGTGTATACTATATACATACATATATCTATGTGTATTACTCAATCAAAAAAGTCATGAATTTGCTTCAAAAAATAACAATTAACATGACTGAGTGACAATGGAAAACTTTTTAGACTCAACATTTCCATGATCTGGAAGGATGCTGCATAGTGGCTCCTTTCGCCAGCCTGGCTGTGTAGAAACACTGCATACAACTGCATTGAAATATTCAGTCATAAATAGGCCTACGGCTCACCAACATTACATCAATGCACCATTGCTGCTGTCAGAAAAAAACTGCTTCATCAATCATGAATGCTTCATTTAAATTAGTAACACTGGCAACTTCTCAATCTACTCAATCAAAAAAGTCATGAATTTGTATTTAGCAATATATAATTATTACGTAAAATAAATAAAAATAAAACAGCGGAATGAGTTTCATATGTGATTAAAACCAAAAATTTACATTTCTAACCACTGATATTTTACTGCATTGTACTGTACTTTTGAGTGTTTCTGTGCAACAATGTCTGCCTTACACTGTTACAAAGCACATATGTGATTGAGTTTGAGGAAAATGTGGACAATGGGGTGAGATTAACTGCTCAAAGTTAGAAACATTATACTATCCAAATCATGAGGCACTTTTTTTTACATGAAATTATTGTATTATTCAATGTTTCATTAGACAAAAGCACATAGAAAAAGCGATTTATGACCTTATCTAAGGTTTCATTGTGAAACTGAGTTGTTACGATTTCAAGAAAGGTGAAGTTTCTGAACTAGAAAAACAAACATCATTATAGCATTAAATAAAAAAATATATAAATAAAAAAAATAAACAAATTTCTTCAAATAACATCTAAACTTCAAAAAATAACAATTAACATGTCTGAGTGACAATGGAAAACTTTTTAGACTCAACATTTCCATGATCTGGAAGGATGCTGCATAGTGGCTCCTTTCGCCAGCCTGGCTGTGTAGAAACACTGCATACAACTGCATTGAATTATTCAGTCATAAATAGGCCTACGGCTCACCAACATTACATCAATGCACCATTGCTGCTGTCAGAAAAAAACTGCTTCATCAATCATGAATGCTTCAGTTAAATTAGTAACACTGGCAACTTCTGTTGCATTCCAGCACATTGTATTATTATAATAAATATATTTAAACGGTTATGCTGTATGTGGAAGTAAATTCTGAGGTATTGTTTCAGGTCATATTGCTGGTTATAAACGTTCTCGAGTGCAACATCTTTTCTCTGCATTTAATACAACACTGTAATAAATACACATCAGATGAGTATCTACATATAAGAATTAAAAATATTAAGATGGGACTGAGTTTCTCTCTTTTTTTTTTTTTTTTTATATCTCTGCTGAAATTACACTCATTTATTCCTCTGTCAGAGGGGCAGAGTGTGACAGAGCGTGTGTGTATCTGGAGCTGACCCGGCTGTGTGAGGACATATGGGTCTAATCTAGAGCTCAATTGCTTTGGCTCACATGTGATAGTGGCCATCAGTTCATAGCCTGGAATAGAATAGGAGAATATTCTCCCACAGTTCAGGCCATATTATATATGCTGGATCTGCTGTTATCATTGCTGTAGACTAGTGCAGGCCAGAATTCATTGTCAGCTCCACAAGAATGGGAAATCAAGCTCAGTCCTTGAGAAGAGATTAAAAAATGTAAACTAGTTGCCTTCTCTGCTACGAACTGACCTTCATTTCCTATAAAATTTCCCAAGATCTAATTTTATCTCAGTCATTTCTATTGTAAGATATCTTGTACATATTTTTTTAGATCTTTGTATGTTGTAGTATTTAGTTATGCTGAATAAACCAGTGTTTCATATACCTAAATGGATACTGTATTATGTATGTGTATGTTATGTATGAGGGGGGATGCTCTTTTTAAATATGAGTTCATGTGTACTTGGGGTTAGCTAGTTGAAAATGTCCGACTCTAAATGAGAAATAACCAACCATTAATGCTCTCTTAATTAACAACCAATCACCCACTTCTTAAAACTAATTAAACGCCACTTGAACTACTTAATTCAAACGCCTCTTAAAGTGTTTTAGTGGACGAAGAGAAGCACAATCCCTCGGGGAATGCAACGAATTATTTTGTCAGGAGGACATTCTCAGAATTAGTGCGCTTCTCCAAATTAAATGTCTGCTTGATCCACTCAGAATCAATTTAAAGTGTCACTGCAGTAGAGGACATGTCGTTGCTTGTTAATAACTGCTATATAATGAATTTGTCCCTCAGATGGCCAAAACTCATCATGGTTCAGGAGTGTCGTCTGATCGCTCGTCATTAATACTAATGATGGCCAGATCTGAGGAGGACAAGTCATAAACGAACCACTGATGTTCGATGTGATCGAAATTCCTCCGTGTGTAATTGCCTTAATGAGTGGAATGAAGTGTCATGTTTTTCAATATTTTAGTATTAATTTAATTGTTGTGTGGATGGATTATTGCACAGTTCTAACAGAAAAGTACACGAAACATGGGCAGAAAGGACAGATAGAGAACTGACACTGGACTGAAGGAAGAAGTGGGAGCAATACAATAACTGACAGATTGGAACACGAAGGACAACGAGGAAACTAGTGAGGAATGGCAGCTTAGAAGAGTTCTTGTGTGGTTCAGTTGTTTAACTTAGAAGAGAATACATATTTTGACATATTTATCAAATTGAGAAAGGAAAGGCATGCATATGGGTATACTGTAAGAATAAAAAAAAAAAGTCACGCCTGTGTTGGATGATGGATATTTTCTGAGTTTAGGTCTAAAATAAACACACACACACACACACACACACACACACACACACACACACACACACACACACACACACACACACACACACACACACACACACTATGATGTGAGACTAAGAGAATGTAAAGCGATGAGTAGCATTATGCATGCTGCCTAACCTCTCCTTCCAGTGCAGTTTCTTGTTAGAAAAAAAGACACAAGAAAAAAAGCAACAAAACTGAACGAATACCATCCTGGTTTTAACGGTACCACTAGCTTTGCATGTACAATGCTGCCTGCTTGTTAGTGTACTAAGACCTGAACCTTCCCTCTGCTCCATTCTGTTGGCCCTCAGCATACTGCCATGGCCAGAGGTCACTCCACACCAATTTATACTGATGCATATCAGCCCTGTCAGTCCTCAGCCTGTGAACAGGGAATAATTATAGAAGGAGCATCTGCTTTCCCTGAGAGCCTGAGACAGGCAGCTTGGACACTCCAAATCATGTTTCTTTTTCAAGACAATTGGATTGGAAGTGAAAGAGAGGGAGAAATACCGTCAGAGGAACACCTGGTGAAATCTTCCCTCAGTGATAGCTGCATATGTTTAATCACTTCACACTGGCACTAATTGGAATAATTACCCGGAATCTTCCATGAGAACGAGAGCGCAGGATATCCTGGGGAGAGAGGAATCAGGAGGATAGGCTGCCGCCGCACATCATTTAATTGTCTCTGGTACAGCAAACGACATGGTAGGCAATTTGACTTGAGATTAATGATAACGATCTTCATTGCTAGCTTTAAAACAATTTGGGAACAAAAATGATCTTTGTTCAAATCAAGATCTATTTGTTAAGGGCTTGGGTGAAACCTGCAATTACCCTGACCACTCTTCCATCAAATATTCGGGAGGCTAAATTACAGAGAAATGACTGTCACCTCGATTGTAAAGCTTTTAGTAAAGGTTTTATTTATCAAGTGACATAAAAATGTACTTTAACATCTAAATGGTGATTGGAGAAAGTTCCTGTGTAATCGGTTTTAATCAGAGTTCTTTTATCCAGGCCCTTATCCTACATGCACCCATTCAGTTTTAACACCAAGACACTTCCTTTTCATGCACTGTCATCTTCTTCCTGGTCTTGTTCTCAGACAGAGCTTTCTGTAGGTGTGCAAATGCTCTTATAATATGTATTCGTATTACATCTGCAGGTGAAATATTTCACACTGCCTTTACAGACTAGAGTGCAAACCTTTTTAAGATTCTGGTGCACCTCCCCAGAGCAGGAGATTTAGATTAAAAACAATAGACTATTGTATGCTCACTGACTTTCACTAAAGAGAGCCATCAAAATAGTGAGGGGAAAATGTGATTCCTGCTGTAGATAAAAATAAATGTGATTCCAGATGTTGTGCCAAAGGAAAGCTTATTAGCAGAGCTAAGTGTGTTAGTTTCACTGCAGGTTTTAAAACATCCCCGAGCTTGGTAATAATATCCACAACAGACACTAATTACAAAAAAGAAAACCTACATAGCTTTTTTTTTTCTGGATCCAACAGAGACCTCCAGTCAGGGAGCATGTGAAGTAAAAAAAAAAAACAGAGATGGGTGAGTAAAATAGCTGACTGTAAGTAATATCTTCCCTTGTGTCTAATAAGTTTTCTCACAGTCAAAAGACTGTTAAGATTTTACTGTGAGTGCTGGATCCTAAACCTCTGTTCTCAACTTAATTGTTGGGCTTTTTGTTTAAGATTTAAACCATCACTGTAATATCACATGGTCTGAAGACTCTGCGAAATGACTCAGCACTTGGATGATGACCTGCCCTTTGAAACACAAAAGTGCAATGATGCATAACATCATTCCCGTGCTGTACATCCTGCATTAAAAACTACCTTTCTATAATTATACTATTATCTGACGGCTGCTCTTGTATGCGCCAGATCATAGAGCTTATCTTCAGAAAATATATAGAGGGAACACACACAGTATTTCTATAGGTAGACCAGCACTCTACTTGCACTTCTTATGAATGTGTAAAAACCTTTTTAATTAGAGCCTCTTTTGAATTTCAGGCTGTATAGTAAGTGTGTATGTGTGTGTTTGTGTGTGTGTGTTTGAGTGTGTGTATGAGTGTGTGTGACACTCAGGTCTTTATGTGAGGGAAGTGCTCGTTCATCACTGTCTCTGGGGACAAAAGGGACCTGTAGCGCATGCTAAGCGGCCTGGCCTTCCACATGGCTGCTGAAATACATCAGTGGCCGAAAAGCACACAGACACACACCCTTGCATTTGGTTGCAGGGTGAACACGCTCACAGTCATCCAAATGGTTAGATGAATACATTAAGGCTCCCTCACGTACACACGCACACACAAATCTCTGATAATGAGCACTGGATGCCTGATGCTTCCCTGTCACTCTTACCCATCACCACAACAAACGCAGACAGATACACACACACACACACATACAAACCGTCTAGTCAGCCACTGACACAAAGAACGTCTTTCATCCGGTACCCTTAGAAGCAATAATTGCCTCTTATTTTACCCTTTATCAACCATACACTTTCAACTTTTATTCTTGTCTGTCTATGATTTATAAATTCATTTTTCATTGCCAATCCTGGTCGCTAGACTTTGTGTGCATGTGTGTGTGTGTGTGTGTGTGTGTGTGTGTGTGTGTGTGTGTGTGTGTGTGTGTGTGTGCTGGCACATATGCAATTGTACATGAGGGGGTTCTGCAATCAGGATTAGCTGGGAGCACAAGTCTTATCAGGCAAAGTCAGACCTCTAGGGTTGCAAGTTTGTTTGGGATTGATATAGTGACTAAATTAAATCTAGTCCTCCCACAACAAATATTCACTTCATGGTGCCAATAATTGCTCAACTTAATGCCCAATGATTATACAGGACCTTATCCCATAGGAATATGATCTCATAGCCTCCGCTCAGTCAGTACCGACCCACTGCCCACCTCTAAATCTGCCCGTGTGCGCTCGCCCTATATGCTTGAGTAATTGATGTCTGAAGTGGTGGCCTCTTTGTCATTAAACATGCATAAGAGGCTCTTGCTCTCTCTTTGTTCTTTTCTCCTTTGTAGGTCTATCTCAATATTAAGATGTTGAACAGGCATTTCAGTGCAATTTTGGCTAAGAGCTCTCAAGGAGGGCATAAAGAGTGAAGAGAACAGGTTAATGAACATGTTCTTTGCACATAGGGTACAATAAATGGAGAGCTGGTTCAAAATGATTTAAAATAATGGTGCATGCAGTATTGCACATTTTGCATAGCTCCGCCAAAAGCAGAATAACATGCGAGATAAGTGTGGTTACACAACAACGTATAAGTGAAGTGAATCATCAAAGCAGTTCATCAGATAAAATTTTTTTTAATTATTTGTGCGTTTAAAAATTTGGTAATGCAAAAGAGAAAAATTTTCTTGAATTAGATCACCTAGAGATAGCAAGCCACCTGTAGCCTGGGGCCAAGAGAGAAAAAATTGTCTGTGCTCTTTCTCTTTCTCTTTTTTTTTCTCTCTCTCTCTCTCTCTCTCTCTCTCTCTCTCTCTCTCTCTCTCTCTCTCTCTCTCTCTCTCTCTCTCTCTCTCTCTCTCTCTCTCTCTCTCTCTCTCTCTCTCTCTCTTCTCAATCACAGATCACAGAAAAAGTAGCCAACCACTAGGTGTCTGTGAACTTGTATGTGCTATTTTAAAATGGTTTTTAAATGTTATTTTTTATGGGTGGATAGTGCACTTCTCCAAGTATCTTTACGCTGCCCTCTGATGCAGCATATACAGCATACAGTTAGTTGACTTCACTTGCCTGTGTTAGTCTTCATCCTTGCTTCTGACATATTATAGGGACTGGGAAATAACTATAAATTCTGCCTAAACACATGCAATTTTCTTGAATGTTTTTCATTTATGACTTAGGACTTAGACATTCACAGAAAATTGGATGCATATGTAACTATCTAGCTGCTCTTTTGCCTCTGTTACACAGAAGAAAAAAGCTGAGTGTTTTTGTGATGTGCCTCAACCCCACCCCAAACCCTTCCTTCAAAATCATGCAGATTCAGCTTCACCAGATGGTTTGTCCATCAGCATAAGCAATAATGCCTTAGGGCTTTAGCAAAATCGGCCACAATGAACTAAGCCCTAAACATAGGTACATTTAAATAATCAACCATTTAATACGAATTTTGTATATCCAAAAGATAGCAAATAAGGCATTTGCTGTTTCCATGGTTTAACAGCAGTGAGAGCTCCTTTAAGCTGGGAGAGTGCAGTCCAACACAGGCAGGTGGATTAGATCAGGCACACCAGGCAGCTTTCCCTCCTCACACACACACACACACACACCACACATACACCACTGTCTGCTACCACTGTCTGAGTAACCAGCTGGGACATTCACCCTCAGGACGCTCACTGAGACAACACAAAAGAAAATTTTTAGAAAAGCCTTGTTGTCGTCCCCTAGTTGTGCCTTACGGCAGAGTTTCCCCACCCAACTCCTTGAAAATCTCCAGGCGGTCTGTATTTTGTGTTCTATTACAGCTCACAGCCTAGGCAGGTAGTGCATAATTTCTAGTTTTTGAATAGGGAGTTGGCATAGGATAAATGTGTGTCAGTAATGAGTCCACAAGGATCAAAATCTTCAAGAAATAAAACTTTTTAGAACTCTACAAGTATCTCAGGTTTTTATGTCAGTGACAAAGTCCCATTTGGACTCTTTGTGCAATAGGTTCAATGTAGTTTACTGTGATCTCTCCATTTTAAAGCACCTCAGCCAAAATGACATCATAGTGTTGTAATCGATAAGATGAGCTAAAGGCAATACAGGTTTTTTTGCCAGTTTAATGGCTTTGTATTCAGGTTTATTACATCACACGGAAATGCTCTCTCCTTGTTGTCAGAGTTTTGCTCTTGTCCCTAGGCTTCTGTCCGATGGCTAAAAATCAATCCCAAACCCACAACAGGATGATGGTATTCACCAACTTAGGATGAACAATTGGGTCTGGGGAGATGTGAATGAGATTCAGCTCTCTGCTCAATTCTACCCCTTTTCTCCTCCCATTCCACTTCTCTTTCATCCTGGCAGCTTGTCACACCACCTTGAAAAGATGGAAGGAGAGAGAGGGGGAGGGGATATGGGGGGGGGGAAGAAGCGGAAAGGAATGAAAGACACAAAAAATGAGCAAGCCAAAAAGGAGGCAGATGAAGGGCCGACTGTAAAGCGGCTGTAAAACGTGTTGATGGTGAAGTGAGACCTGATGGTCAATGCTGCGGGAAATCACACTCATACAATCATCAGCTACCAAAGAAATCATTCACAGGTCAAAAAGATTAGTTTTTTGAGTGCACTACAGAAGCAGACACCTTAAATGTACTTAGAGACCTCTAGATGAGCATTACAATCCTCAAGCAGTTACCCATTCCTCTATCTATCTATCTATCTATCTATCTATCTATCTATCTATCTATCTATCTATCTATCTATCTATCTATCTATCTATCTATCTATCTATCTATCTATCTGTCTGTCTGTCTGTCTGTCTGTCTGTCTGTCTGTCTGTCTGTCTGTCTGTCTGTCTGTCTGTCTGTCTGTCTGTCTGTCTGTCATTACAGTTACATTTTCATAATTACAGATCATTTTTGCATAATTCTTGGTGGTGCTGAGTTGTACAACTTTAAATTTGATCAGTTATGATCTCATAAGACAGAAAAACAAATCTATAATGACCCTTAAGCAAAAGCAGCTACTTACAATAAATAAAAGATTTAGACCTTTTCTTTGCCTTATACAAGATCGGTTTACAAAAGTCTTTTATTATGTGAATTCTATCTGGTCAGAAATCTACAGGCCATTCTTAAACTAGACTCTGATTTCTATAAAAGCTTTTGGATTTGCTATATTAATTTATATGAAACTTGAGATAAAAACATAATATTTGAACTAACTGTAGCTATACTGTATCTAAGTCATCCACATCACCACAGTGTAAACCAAAGAGTGTTCACACGAAATAATTTAAAATTGAATATGTAATAAGTTATAAACTTTAATAACATAAAAAGTCTGTAGAAGTTGGGAGAAAGCTCTTGTGAGGTAAATAAGATCCCAGTCATGACAGTTTCAGAGTTTAGCTGTTTAGCACAGTTTAGCTGAGTCTTGTGGTGGTCATGTCAACAATGAAACACAACCCCATTAAAATCTGTAAAGGTTGACCCTGAAATTTTATTTCCACTAAGCACAAATGGAATAATGTTATGTTCAAGATTACTTTAAGTCCATACACATCAATGCATGTTTTTAAACAAAATGGACTAGTGTGTATGGGCTACTGTACAAGAAAAAACCCTGATATCTACTGTTACATGATATTTTTACTTTTGTATGTGCTTGGAAAAGTCTACAGTACTTTATCAGAGAACAACTGGAAGAAATCAATGATCAATAGATTGTTATTGTGCACCTTGTGCTCTAATTTATGCTGATAATAATAATAATAATAATAATAATAATAATAATAATAATAAAATTAAAAATAATAATAAACAATCAACAACAATCATTATCATGATCATCGTCATCATCATCATCATCATCATCATCACCATCATCATTATTATGCTACACCAATCTATAAGCAAACAAAACTCATCACATGCTTCTGCTTCCAAAAGATGGTACTTTGGATTAAAACCCTGTTTGTAATCTATATTTAAAACTATCCATTTTTGATATTACAGATTGTTTTTGTTTTTGTCCTGTCCAGCTTCATCAGGAAGAATATTACAGTGTATATTGCAATAGATGTAGATATGTACAGTCAAACTGGACCAGCTGCTTTCCTGTTAATGTTTGTGTTTGATTTTGGCTATTCACAAATTTGTCATCTAGTCTTAATCCATATCACCTCACAAAGCTTTGCATAATCAGGCAAAATCTTCAGGCTGCAACCTCATCACCATCACCGCTCAGTGGCCACAGGGTGACCGCATTAGTATGGACGATGCTGTCGGCTTCATGAGGAGGTGCAGTAATGCGTTGCTTTGCCTAGAATTCCAATAATTAGCTTGAGCTCCACTGATCAAGGACCCTGCAGTCATTTCACAATCACTGCAAGGTGACTTCATGGAGATTCCACCTATGTCCTTGGTTTATCAATATGATGCTGACCATTTGATGCTGAAGCAGAAGGAAGATGTGTAAATAATAAGAAGTAAATAAAATGATAGTTTAAGCAAAGCAAAACCTTAAACCTTTATATTATCTTATTTAAGAGGTGCAAAACAATGAGCTTGATGTCCAACCTGCTGTACACACAGTTGGTCAACACAACACAACACAACACAACAAAACACAACACAACACAACACAACACAACACAACACAACACAACACAACACAACAAATGTGTGTTCCTGTTTACCTAGGCAATGCATCATTCTACTCCATTTTTCTTCTACACAGTATATTGTATTTTGGATGGAAATTAAATGTAGCCTTTTGGCTACATTCACCCCACTATAAGTAAGGGATTTTGGATCGAAGCATCTGTTTAAACAGCAGTGATAGAGACAACAATCACAAATTGATTATTGTCTATTATAATTGATTAAAAATCAATTATTGAAGATTACAATCGATTAAACATTTATTCTTGTCAGAAGAGGATATACATACAAATGTTATGCTGAAAAAAATAAACACTTGTGTAAATAAACTAGCAAGGTGACTTGCCTTTAACTCTGCTGCGTAAAATAGTTATTCTCATTAAAATACTGGTAAGTATTTGAACAACCTGCTATTTAGCAAGTTCTCCCACTTAGAAATCATGGAGGGGTCTGAAATTGTCATCGTAGGTGCATGTCCACTGTGAGAGACATAATCTAAAAAAAAAAAAAAAAAAATCCAGAAATCACAATGGATGATTTTTTAACTATTTATTTGTATGATACAGCTGCAAATAAGTATTTGAACACATGAGAAAGTCAATGTTAATATTTTGTACAGTAGCCTTTGTTTGCAATTACAGAGGTCAAACATTTCCTGTAGTTTTTCACCAGGTTTGCACACACTGCAGGAGGGATATTGGCCCACTCCTCCACACAGATCTTCTCTAGATAAGTCAGGTTTCTGGCCTGTCGCTGAGAAACACGGAGTTTGAGCTCCCTCCAAAGATTCTCTATTGGGTTTAGGTCTGGAGACTGGCTAGGCCATGCCAGAACCTTGATATGCTTCTTACAAAGCCACTCCTTGGTTATCCTGGCTGTGTGCTTCATGTCATTGTCATGTTGGAAGACCCAGCCTCGACCCATCTTCAATGCGCTAACTGAGGGAAGGAGGTTGTTCCCCAAAATCTCGCAATGCATGGCCCCGGTCATCCTCTCCTTAATACAGTGCAGTCGCCCTGTCCCATGTGCACCCCCAAAACACCCCCAAAGCATGATGCAACCACCCCCATGCTTCACAGTAGGGATGGTGTTCTTGGGGTGGTACTCATCTTTCTTCTTCCTCCAAACACGTTTAGTGGAATTATGAACCAAAAGTTCTATTTTGGTCTCATCTGACCACATGACTTTCTCCCATGACTCCTCTGGATCATCCAAATGGTCATTGGCAAACTTAAGACGTGCCTGGACATGTGCTGGTTTAAGCAGGGGAACCTTCCGTGCCATGCATGATTTCAAACCATGACGTCTTAGTGTTTTACCAACAGTAACCTTGGAAATGGTGGTCCCAGCTCTTTTCAGGTCATTGACCAGCTCCTCCTGTGTAGTTCTGGGATGATTTCTCACCTTTCTTAGGATCATTGAGACCCCACGAGGTGAGATCTTGCATGGAGCCCCAGTCCGAGGGCGATTGACAGTCATGTTTAGCTTCTACCATTTTCTAATGATTGCTCCAACAGTGGACCTTTTTTCACCAAGCTGCTTGGCAATTTCCCCGTAGCCCTTTCCAGCCTTGTGGAGGTGTACAATTTTGTCTCTAGTGTCCTTGGGAAAGCTCTTTGGTCTTGGCCATGCTAGTAGTTGGATTCGTACTGATTGTATGGGGTGGACAGGTGTCTTTATGCAGCTAATGACCTCAAAAAAGTGCATCTAATTTAGGATAATAAATGTAGTGGAGGTGGACATTTTAAAGGCAGACTAACAGGTCATTGAGGGTCAGAATTCTAGCTGATAGACAGGTGTTCAAATACTTATTTGCAGCTGTATCATACAAATAAATAGTTTAAAAATCATATATTGTGATTTCTGAATATTTTTTTTTTAGATTATGTCTTTTACAGTGGACATGCACCTACGATGACAATTTCAGACCCCTCCATGATTTCTAAGTGGGAGAACTTGCAAAATAGCAGGGTGTTCAAATACTTATTTTCCTCACTGAATATATATATATATATATATATATATATATATATATATATATATATATATATATATATAGTGCAATTGTGCAAGTTCTCCCACTTAAAAAGATGAGAGAGGCTCATCACAGGTTTCACTTCATCTATGAGAGACAAAATGAGGAAAAAAATTTCTAATTTTTAAAGAATTTTTTTGCAAATTAATTGACCAAATAATTGACCAAATGAGTATTTGGTCAATTACAAAAGTTCATCTCAATACTTTGTTATATACCCTTTGTTGGCAATGACAGATTTCAAACGTTTTCTGTAAGTCTCCACAAGGTTTTTAAACACTGTTGCTGGTAGTTTGGCCTATTCCTCCATGCAGATCTCCTCTAGAGCAGTGATGTTTTGGGGCTGTCGCTGGGCAACACGGATTTTCAACTCCCTCCAAAGATCTTCTATGGGGTTAAGATCTGGAGATTGGCTAGGCGACTCCAGGACCTTGAAATGCTTCTTACGAAGCCACTCCTTCTTTGCCCGGGTGGTGTGTTTAGGATCATTGTCATGCTGAAAGTTTCATCATTTTCATGTTTTATCTTTAATGCCTTTGCTGATGAAAGCAGGTTTTCACTCAAAATCTTACGATACATGGCCCCATTCATTCTTTCCTTTACACGGATCAGTCGCCCTGGTCCCTTTGCAGAAAAACAACCCCAAAGCATGATGTTTCCACCCCCATGCTTCACAGTAGGTACGGTGTTCTTTGAATGCAACTCAGCATTCTTTCTCCTCCAAACACGACAAGTTTTTACCAAAAAGTTCTTTTTTGGTTTCATCTGACCATATGACATTCTCCCAGTCCTCTTCTGGATCATCCAAATGCTCTCTAGTGAACTTCAGACCCCGGACATGTACTGACTTAAGCAGGGGGACACGTCTGGCACTGCAGGATTTGAGTCCCTGGTGGCGTAGTGTGTTACTGATGGTAGCCTTTGTTACTTTGGGCCCAGCTCTCTGCAGGTCATTCACTAGGTCCCCCCGTGTGGTTCATGGATTTTTGCTCACCGTTCTTGTGATCATTTTGACCCCACGGGGTGAGATCTTGCGTGGAGCCCCAGATCGAGGGAGATTATTAGTGGTCTTGTATGTACTCCATTTTCTAATAATTGCTCCCACAGTTGATTTCTTCACACCAGGCTGCTTACCTACTGCAGATTCAGTCTTTCCAGCCTGGTGCAGGTCTACAATTTGATTCTGGTGTCCTTTGACAGCTCTTCAATCTTGGCCATAGTGGAGTTTGAGTCTGACAGTTTGAGGTTGTGGACAGGTGTCTTTTATACTGATAACAAGTTCAAACAGGTGCCATTAATACAGGTAACAAGTGGAGGACAGAGGAGCCTCTTAAAGAAGAAGTTACGGGTCTGTGAGAGCCAGAAAAAGTATAATATATATATATATATACTTTTTGTTTTCCTTTCCCTGAGCATTGAGCTAATTGTACTTGTGTGTATACTGTACCAATAGAGAGCAAAGTAGAAAGCAGGGAGCAAACAGGAAAGCTGCCAGGAAAGCAGATTCCAGGGTTCAATGAATATAAAATACACCTGCCTCATGCTATAGAGTTTAGAGACATTTGCTGTTCGTTTTTTTGTAATTTGCTATAGTGTTCACATCGAAACCATGAAGACAGCCATATACACTTCTCAGAACAGTAGTTTAGGGTCACCTCTGTTTCATTATAGGAGATCCCACATCATACTGCAGACACCTATAATATGTCAAAGATTACAACATGGAACCTCTACAACCACATAGTAACTGTATTAAGAACCTCCCA
The DNA here is from genome assembly GCF_946808225.1 of Silurus aristotelis. Lineage (NCBI taxonomy): Eukaryota > Metazoa > Chordata > Actinopteri > Siluriformes > Siluridae > Silurus > Silurus aristotelis. Next base: position 25,227,853 of record NC_139574.1, on the reverse strand, counting down.
GAGTTTTTATTTTTTGGAATGTGCTTATCATTTAACTCACTATGCCTTTTATTCAGTGTCTCTCTGATATATTTAAATGCTATATGCTCACCATAACAGTGCACACTGCAGCATTTTACTTTTATTTATTTATTTTTTCTAATGACACAACCATCTATTCACAGCTCCTACTAAAACTTTCTCTGTGTGATTATTGTTAGTCACGGGAAAGCTTAATTTTATTGCTCCTTTTTAACTTTTAACTATAGACTGAATGTCTTATTGTCTAACATAGTACCTAATTTTCAGCACAGATACCCACCAGCTTTATTCTTTTATTCAATAGCTCATTAAGGTTAATTAAAATAAGAAAACCAGTTGAGCACTTATGTGGGGTATTCTGTATACAGTGAAATATTCCCCACTGCTTTCGTTTTTTTGTGGTTCTTCCCCAAACTGCGGCAACAAAGTTGGAGGCACACAACTGTATAAGATATCTTTGGATGCAATAGCATTAAAATGTTTCTTTACTTGACTAGGAGACCCAAACTTGTTCCAGCATGACAATGCTCCTGTGTAAAAAAAAAAATAGGATGATATGGTTAACATGGGTTGAGTTCTCACCTAAATCCTATTAAAAACCGTTGGAATAAAATGAAACACTGACTGCACCCCAGGCCTCCTCACCTCACCTACAGTACCTGGCTTTACTAACACCCTTGTGGCTAAATGAACACAAATCTCCACAAGCACACTTTTAAATCTGATGGAACATCTACTTAGAATATTATAACAGCCAATGGTCATTAAATGTCGAATGGGATGTTCAAAAAGCACATATGAATCTTATGACGCAGCACATTGTTCCCTAAGGGAACTAGGGTAACATACATAACCTAGAGACGTTCCCTTTCAGGAACTACGGTTCCATACATAACATAGAGACATTCCCTTACAGAAACTCGAGCTGCGTCAAAATGCTTTGGGAACGAGTGTCCAATCACGCCAGACTGACCAGTCCCTGGCCAGTGTGTGTCTGTCGAACACAGCTAGAGGAGGACTGAGGGGCCAGGAGTGGCACTGCGGTCTGGGTTATAGTTCCGCATGAAGGTCAACGGGGTGGACCAACCCGCGGCATTACATATGTCTTGGAGGGGTACTCCAGAGGACCAAGATTTTGAAGCAGCCACAATCCGGGTGGAGTGAGCTCTGACCCCAAAGGGATGAGACCTGAGGACTCATAAGATGTGAAAGCATCAACAATCCACCTGCTCAGAGTCTGCTTATTAGCAGGGAGGCCTTTCTTGGGAGGGCCGTAGCAGACGAGTAGCTGATCGGTCTTTCTCCAAGAACCTGTCTTGTGGATGTAGGTGTCTAGTGCGTACCCTGGACAGAGCCGAATCAGTTTCTCCTGGTCTGGGGCCTGGAATGGAGGAGGATGGCCAACAAGAACGCGGTCTTGATTGAAAGGTGAGAGGCTAGAGGCTCAAAAATGACAGCCAGGTCCCACCCAGGCACTCTAGGTCGTACTGGGGGCCTCAGCCTCCGGGTGCCGTGGAGAAAGCATGTTATCATCGGGTTTCTGCCCAGAGATTGCTTGGGCACAGGAGCGTGATAAGTCGAAATGGTGGATGCGTAGACTTGTAGGGTGAATGGAGCCAACCCCTTGATGAACTGTCCCTGGAGGAAATCCAGCACTGAACCAACCGGGCAGTGCACTTAGAGGAATGTAGGGTGCTCGAGGAGAGCTACCAGGTCCGCAAACCATGGTTTGCTAGCCACCTTGGAGCTACCAGGGGGAGACGGACTACTGGAGAGTGGCAAACACTCTCCAGAACTCCTGGAAGCAACGTGATGGGGAAAAGCATACAGACGCAGCCCCGGCCACACCTGAGCCATGGCGTCCAGCCCCCAGTAAGGGAGAACCAGAGGGGACAGTGCAACATCTCTCAAGATGCAAACAGATCCACCTGGGCGTTCCTAAATTTCTCCCAAACCTGCTCCACCACATCGGGGCCTCGACAGGGTGTCTCCTGCCTCGTTCAACCAGCTGGGGATGTGAACTGCTCTCAAAGAAAGGAGTTTCCCCTGGGCCCAAAGGAGGATCTGGTGCGCCAGCCTGCACAGGGGGCACGAATGCAGACCTCCTTGATGGTTGATGTAGGAGACCACCGCAGTATTGTCCATACGCCAAGCATCTCTAGGCAGTTGATGTGCCAGCATAGATGGGGCCGTTCCCACAGACCTCAAGCAGAGCGACCACTCATGATCGCTCCCCACCCCGTGAGGGATGTATCTGTCGTGGACGTTAAGCAAAAACCAGGGACTCCCAGCATGGGACCTGGAGATAGGAACCGGGGAGCTCTCCAATCATCCAAGGCACGTAGGCATCGCCACGTGACCTTAATGGTGCGGAGGTGGTTGCCCCTCCTTGAGAACCAACGGGGCCTGAATCACCACTATAGGGGTCTCATGTACACCAGGCCAGGTGGAATCACACTGGACGCAGCTGCCATAAGCCCTAGCAGTTTCTGGAACTGCTTGACAGTGAGAGGCTGCCCTTCTCTGACCTTCCTGACAGCCACAATGAACGCAGGGGAACGCTGCGTGTGCAAAGTAGTTGAATCCCATATGACACCAAGATAGGTGGTTCTCTGTAATGGAGAAAGCACACTCTTCCCGCCGTTCAGCCGAAACCCCAACACCTTCATGTGGGCGAGAATGACATCTCGATGCCCTCATTTTGTCAAGCTATGGGGTGAAAGGGCAAGGCCAAACGTAAGAACCCGGTATTGGTGGGAGAAATCCCATGAAGACGAGGTGGAGGAGACCGAACCAAGTAGCCTCACTCTACAGTGTGCAGGACCCACTGAGAGACATCTGGAGGAGCTTTCCAAGCTGCCAGAAAGTGCCTTAGGGGTATCAGTCTCTCGAGACTAAACTCCGGTGTGCCTAGAGCCAGGGCAGTGCCCTGAGACAGCTCTAGGGGTAGCGAAATCTCCTGGACCACAAGCCTGTGAGCGGGAGCTGGACCAAGCAGGTGAGGTTGGAGAAAGGGACAAGCCGTCTTGAAACCCTCCGCAAGGTCCATTTGCAAGCCACAGGAACTGCTGCGCTGTTTTGCCTTAGCGAGAGCGGGGGCAAAAGCACGAGCTCTCTCTTCGGAGAGTGCCGCTCGGGAATTGACAGACAATCTAACACATACACACATAGCGCTTCGTGAACAAACGAAATGAGTTCCTGAAAGGGAATTTGGTTTCTGGTTGGTGGAAAGTTATATACACCTGTGTTTCTACTCCTTGCTGGCACTTGCTGCCATTTGTTCATGCTCCTTTAGTGGTATTTGGATTTAGTTCTCTTTTCGTTTTTTCTTTTTTCTTTTTTGGCTTTTTTTGTTGTGAACTGACCTATAGCATGACATAAATTAGGAGGTTAATCTCAACTTTCTCTTTAGCTGAAATCTGTCAGTGCTTTCACTTGTTGCTGTTCGATTTGTCCCTTATGTACATTTTATTTTTTTTGTAGGCACAGTGCCACATTCACACCTTTTTTTTTTTTTTTAAAGCCCACTAGATCAGTAACAAAGCTTTCCTGCTTATTGATTTATTTATGGAAAAGAGCCATAACATCCTGCGATCACAGACACCTGGGATAGTAGAATAGTTGCTATGTACCATTACCATTGTCTTATGAATAAATGACCATAATAATATATAGTTAATCTGTTCCAATAATTGTATTGATTAATTAGCTAACAAGCCGGTCAGGTGAATGAGATGAACGCGCAACGGGTTGGTATATCCGTGGTACGCCCAGAAGGGGCGAGGTCCACAATGTCTGAACCAGGATCCGAAGCGCTGTAGTAATATCTGTGGTGCGCCTAGGATGAGGCGCGGTCCACAAAAGAGAGAAAGAGAGAGAGAGAGTCTCGAGTCTTGCCAGCATAACTTGCAATAACCGACAGCGAGAGACTTTAGAACCGGAGTTTATAAAGGTGTGTGGCTGATGAATCCCAGGTGTTCGAGATCAAGGACGGGAGCGGCCGAGATAGCGGCAGCATGACAGCCGCCGAAGGGGGCATGGCAGGGGAATCCCTGACACTATTACTTTGCTTTCTAATTACTTATGCTAGGCAGTTTGATGTACTCTGCTAGAATTTTGCTAGGTGATGCTCAAGTTGATCCTGATTGTGTCTGTAAGCTGTTAGGAAACAAACAGTGGTACTAATTAGCACTGCTGCTGTTAGAGGTACAGAATGTTGAACTGCAACCTATAGTTCTTCCTCTGTGTGTGAAAGCACTAGAGTGCAGTTCATAGAAAGGAACTTTTTTTTTTTTCACCTTGTCTTGGTGCATTAAATAAACTTTTTGGTCTTACAAGCTTACAGGATTACTGTGCTGTGAAAGCACCTGTAGTAGTTCAAATGTTTATTAGCTGGACATGCCAACATCCAGCTGCCAAAGTTCAGGTTCACTTTTATAAGAAATTAATTGTTTCCAAGGGCTGTATGTGTGAACGTGGCTTTATCTCACATTGATATACAAAGAGTGTATCTGATGTAAATACCCAAAAGCTATACTGTGTTCGACTTACCTTCATCAGTGACATATTATTTTGTGATGTATTTAAAGACATTTTAGTTCAACCTAAACCTAAATTTGACAGAGACATATTCCTGCAATACTTATTCAATTAACATCAACACGGAACCAACAGTGCATTTGACATATAATGGTTATGTCCTTAACGGTAGGAGCTGGCAAGTATCCACAGCTTCCTGAGGAATGAGGAATTTCCTGTTATGCCTCAGGAAGAAGCCCTACTTTCCAAAACAACCTCCAGATAACAGAGTAACATCAATCTCATAAACCCTTTGGGGAGGTTAGTAGAGTATAAAACTCAAGATTTAAAAGGATGGATAACTTAAATACCACAAAGGGGTAGATTTTCACTTTTGAAAAGAGAGAGAGTGACTCAGCGATTTGGACAAGCAGAAAAATGTTGTTCCACCACCTGGGTGCCAGGACAGAGAAGAGCTTTGATGCTTCCTTGTTCTCTGAGGGATGGTGAATCTAATCAAGCAATGCTAGAGGATCAGAGAGAGTGTAGTGCAGAGCATGTAATAAATGCTTTAGGGAAGGTGGATGCTGGTCTGATTTTGGCTTTGTAAGCATCAAGTTTTTTTTTTAAGTATCTGTGTTTTAAATCTGATGTAGGTAGTTCCAGAAAGATAACAAAATGAATGTAGCAATTGAGTAGTGTGGAAGAACTTGGGGAGCTTGAAAACAAGCAGCTGCATTTTGGATTTGTCATGTGGCAGGAGTAAGTTGCATTGATCCAGTCTTGAAATGACAAGGGACTTAACAAATACCTTAATGTCCTGTGTGTACAGAATTTGTTGGACACTTCTAATGATGTACCGGTTAAAATAGCATGAGCAGATCAATTTAGCAATGTTAGCGTGAAAAGGACAGTTGGCTGTAAATGGTTGCACAACAAATTGTGTACACAGTGGTTGCATGCATGCAGTGAGTGGATAATTTGTAGGCATTAGGTGTGGTATGCAAAAATATCTGAGAATATGAACTTACGAAGAGGAGTGGGTACTAAGAGAAGACAGAAGAGGATGCTGCACTGAGCCTTTGGGAAACCAGTGAAGAGCATAGAACAGCTGTGGATCCCCTCCATATCACCTGATATAAGAGTCTCTCCAGGTAGGAAGCAAATCACTGCAATGCTGAATCATGAACTCCAAGGCTCATGAGGATGGACAAGAGATCCATGTTATTGATCCTAATAAAATATAAATGTTTAATTTATCTAAATTTTGTATATAAATATTACATGTTTTATTATAATCTTTTTTACTTACATTTTTTTGAGATCTTATTTTTTAATTTTTTTTAAAGTTAAGGTGAATGCAGATGACCGAAAAATGAAGTCAGGTAAGTGTATGTGTGCAAAGCTTTTCTGCAGTGCTGGAAAGAGCTGCCTGGTTGCTAGTCCAAATAATTGTCAGGGACCTGTCACCTGGGCAGCCCCCAAGATACAGTCAGGCAGCAGTTAGTGCTCATGCACATATTTCTGCTCCTCCTGTCTTCATTGCCTCCTCCTCAACACATTCAACCTTCATCCTAACTGATGACTCAGACAATGTAAAGGTTAAGCCTGTATGAAGCAAGACAGGTTCCCCTTTCTGGTTGATTGCACATGATACTGTTTGCCACTAAAATGTACTTATAAAAGAAAAATTGTAATATTGCTAGTGTGCAAGCTGTGACTATCACAAGTGCTCTCTATTTTGTTTCATGCAATTTTAGTCGTTACATGAAACAAGCAGGAAAAGGAAAAGGAGCTTTGTATTCCAGGTAAGGTGCACTATTACAAAAAAAAAAAAAAAAAACCCAGAAGGTTTTGCAAAACCTGTCAATCAAATTTCACCAGAATACATCCAAATATACTGATCATATCCTTATGGCCTTCAGCTAGTAGAGGGAGCAAATTGTTCATGTTAATTGAATGTTTTAAATAATTTTTTTGTTTACATTTTTATTGTTTACAAAACAGGGCATAATTTGTTTAATACACAGTTATATTTTATGGTTTTATCACATGGTTTATTAAACATTTATTAACTTTGCAGAATATGGCTGAAACGTTGCACTTGTGATCTTGCTTATGATATTTAAAGCTGATGCTATAAATGAGGAAGAGTCATGGAAGGATTTGCTATAATATAATGGCTAGGATTTACTAAACACCTCTTGGCAAATACAGTGCATATTATATGCTGTACAGTAAAACGCCATCAGTTTTATTGCTATCTTTTTTTTATTAGGTTGTTAACAGCTGAAAGTTTCAGAGGTTAAATCATTCAAGAGCAAGTGGATATTTTACAAGTCTATATATTTCTGTAGTTTCTTTAAAAAGGGATATTATACGTTTAATATATTTACTTTTGTAATTTAATGGTGCAGAACTTAAAACATACTTTTTACATACTAAAAACCAAAATTAAAGGTACGCCTTATTTTTCCAGCCTTAAGTGATTCTTCCCAGGACTGGTAACACATTTGAGGGCCCCCATTAAAAAAAAAAAATATCTATTTGGATGCAGATCCATGATACTATGGTTTACATGGGTTGGAGTGGATGATCTTGAGTGGCCTGCAATAGAGTTCTGACTATATTAAACATTTTGGAATGATCTGGAACACTGACTGCACCCCAGGCCTCCTCACCCTGCATCGGTACCTGACTTTACTAACACCCTTGTGGCTGCATGAACAAAAATTCCCCAATAACACTACAGAATCTAGTGAAACATCTTCCCAGATGAATGGAGTTTATTATGACAGAAAAGAGGGAATACATTTGGTAGGGGATCATCAAAAAGCTTGTATGAATCTTATTCGTGTTTCCAGGTGTCCACAAACATACAGTATATGATAAAAGTATTAAAACATTTAAGTAATAAAATATTTAATTATTGTTATCTACAAGGTAAAATAAATTATCAAGTGACAAGATTATCAAATACTGTTAACATTAGTTAATGTATAATTTAGGTATTTTAACAATTATCACAGGTCAAAAATATTATTAAACCTGTAAGCATTCATTTTCAATAGTCTAATAGGCTGCCTGATTTTCATTCTGCATATATATAAATATCATACATATAAATATTTGCATTTTTACACCACTCAACATTTAAAATAGAAAAACATTAGTTTTTATTCTTTACAAATTTATTGCAGGTGGACATTATAGTTGCAGTTTGGATTTTGTTTATCTGGAAACCCTGTTTCCAGATAATGTTTTATTATTTTAGTTGACTGAAATATTTTTACCAGTGACGGTTTAGTTTTCATGATAGATTTTGTTAACAATAATAAACTTGATGAAAAACATTTGCACTCATGTGTAACTAACTGATATAAATCATAGCATAATTATTTAAAACAAGGTATTGGAATAGAGTGATGCATTACATTCATTTACCTTAGTGTTCACTCACTCAATCTCCTCCCATCTGCACACCAGCCACTACATTTATTCATAATTACCATGTCTGGATTTTACATCTATAGAAAAATAGAAAAAGTAAAAATGAACACATTTCTAGTATACAGTGAAGGAACTATGTTTATATCAGTCCTAATGTCTAAACCTGATTTTTCTTTACAGTCCAGCCATGCTTTATATGAGGAGGGAATGAATGTCTTTACTGTGCATATTGCATTATTATATTGGGGGTATATATATATATATATATATATATATATATATATATATATATATATATATATATATATATATATATATATATATATATATATTTATTTCAGGTGGAAGCGGATGTCACAAACTGTCAGTGATTCTAACAGATTCGAAGGGCTGCACAGTGTGCCTGCTCAAATCTGCCTCCAACAACAGGAGGCATGTTCTTTATCTGGTGCCAATTCATGGAAAACCTTCCCCAGATCCTTTATTCTATGAAGGTCTTGAATGTTCAAAAATACCTCAATCAAACTGTCTCCTAGGTTAAAAAAAAAAAAAAAAAAAAAAAAAGTGAATGCACCTTCAGATTCGTGTTGATTAATGTTCAGTACATTGTCCCTGTTTTTGGTCTAATTTTGCTATTGATTTTTCCCAAAATAATCCACATAATAGAGAGCATTTGTAATATTTTCAGACTGCTTTATAAAGTGATATATTTCCCCACATACAGATATGCTCTATGTGCAAAGAAAGCACCTAATTTACTTCCAATACATGCTCGTGTATTACACTGCCCGTCCAAAAAAAAAAGTCACCGCCTGGATATAACTAAGCAAATAGGTAAGAGCCTTCCATTGGATAATTACTGCATGGATGATTATGTTTCAGCTGGTAACAAGTTATATAACCCTAACTAATGCAGTGAGTAGTTTCTCATTTCTTAAACAATCATGTCAGAAGATACATCCTGTGGTCGTGGAAAAGATGTTTGTGAAAGAATTTGTTTCAGAAGGGTCAAATTATTGGCATGCATCAAGCAAAGAAAACATCTACGGAGATTGCTGAAAGTACTAAAATTGGGTTGAGAAATGTCCAATGCAGTATTAATTGGTAAAATCAAATCATCAAAAAAAACAACAGTAGAGCTCATGACTATGTTTAATAATGAAATGAAGAGCATTTCCACACGCACAATGCGAAGGGAACTCAAGAGATTTAAGAAAACCACTTATCAGTGAGGCTAATGGAAAAAAAAGGCTTCGATTTGCTAGGGAGCATAAAGATTGTACTTTGGAGCAATGGAAGAAGGTCATGTGGTCCGATGAGTCCAAATTTACCCTGTTCCACAGTGATGGGCGCATCAGGGTAAGAAGAGAGGCAGATGAACTGATGCATCCATCATGCTGGTGCCTACTGTACAAGCCTGTGTGGGCAGTGCTATAATCTGGGGTTGCTGCAGTTGTTCAGGTCTCGGTTCAGCAATGTTATGTGCCCAAAGAATGAGGTCAGCTGACTACCTGAATATAATGAATAAACAGGTTATTTCATCATTGGATTTTTTCTTTCCTAAATGCACAGGCATATTCCAAGATGACAATGTCAGGATTCATTGGGCTCAAATTTTTAAAGAGTGGTTCAGGGAGCATTAGACATCAATTTCACTCATGGATTGGCCACCACAGAGTCCAGACCTTAACCCCATTGAGAATATTTGGGATGTGCTGGAGAAGACCTAGCGCAGTGGTCTGACTCTCACATCATCAATTCAAGATCTTAGTGAACAATTACAGCAACTCTGGACAGGAATAAATGTTGTGACATTGCAGACACTTATTGAAACGATGCCATGGCGAATGCGTGCCCTAATCAAAGCTAAAGGCGGTCCAACGAAATATTATAGTGTGTGACTTTTTTTGGACGGGCAGTGTATATCTGGTATTGAAAAATACAACATGTGATGTGAGAACTGGTTACTGGTTTTCCATAAGACAAAAAATTTAAATTGGGCTGCTCCATTAAACTGCATATTGCATTGTAACCCTTAGGGCATTTATTAATTTCTAAATCTCTTATAAATTCCCCCTGATGTTATCATCCCTTTCTACTTGTTATATTGCTTCCTTTACACAACTTGCAGGCATACTAATCAATGACATCTCATATACAAATGATTGTCCTATTTCAGAGATGGAATAGACATCTTTCTGTAACCACTGTGATGCTGACTTGCATTTCCTTTTATTTTGGTGAGCACTGTATTACATTTCTGTGTTGTGCTTCTTGGATTACTTAGTATTAAGCTAAAGCATAAAAGTTGATAAATCAAAACAAGGAAAAAACCCAAAGAAAATGCCTCCTAAACTACTCTGAATGTTAAGAAGGCATCCAAAAGCAGAAGTTTAGCATGTAATGTCATGGTAACACTTTACAATAGTATTCAACAACTACACAGAAACTAACCAAGAACAAATTACTTAACAGCTATCTTAGTTGTATTACAAACAAACAAACAGCAGAAAAAAAAAGTTTAGTATTAACTATGCATTAAATAACTAAGTTTTAAATTTCTCCTGTAAAGCTACTAGCTAACTATATCTCTTTTATATTAATCATTAATTAATTGCTGATAATATCCACATTAATCTCCAAAACCCAAGCCTTTCCTTCCATAAATTCTCTCCATCCTAGACACAAATCTTTTTTTTTTTAATGGGAAAACAAAACACTTCATGCCATGTGCTTGTCAGACTTCTGCCAATGGCTGGTTTGTCATGGCTATGTGCCTGATTGACAACTCATTTTTCCATATTCATCTGTTGATGCCTGAGATTTGTCTTTTTTATAGGGAATGGTGTCATTGAAACTACATGCTATTCACTGGGTAGGAGCTAAATGTGACAAGGTGTTAACATGATAAACATGAGTAAGACAATCAGAATGTAATCAGCAGATGCATTTGTTTTCAGCTGTAAGGTAAGGGTTGCCTTTGTAAAGAACAGATGGACAGTCACCAGATCTGCTTCTTCCTAAATGAAGCTGCTCAGATCTAGGAGCCTGCAGCGCTCCAAGTGATGTAGAAAGTGTTTCTTCCTATATTAGTTCCTATATATTCATGCATAATTGGTCTCATCTTCAAACATCTTGAGCATTGAATCAGATGTATTCCTGCTTGTTAGGGATGAAAACTGCCAGGACACAAGGCTTCTGCAAATTACATTTTGTTTTATACACTGTAAATGCATTTCTTTATTTTTTATTGCAACTTGCAATGATGGGTAAAAATAAAAATATAAGCAAGATAGTGTTTAAGACATCCATACAAAAACTTCACAGGACCTTGAAAAAAGCACAAAGACTACTGCATAGCCATTTAAGAAACAACATTGTTATTTGTCACAAAATATGCAAAAGATCAGTTTATGTGATCATCAGATCCGATTGTTCCACCTTAAATTCATTGATAGTAAGAAAGGCCAGTTATAGAGTGTGCAGGATCTAACAGATGTTATTGTAACGGATATGTTTTACAGTACTCTTTTCTGTCATTGAAGTTTGCATTCTGTTTTCTCCTGTCACATTCTTTGCATAAAAAAGAATCTACACATTATACTGTACATATGCAAATTACCTATGCTCAGTAATCTAAGGTAAAATATGTAATTAGCTGGTAGTCCATAAAAGCAGTCAGTTTAATGAGTGGAATCAAAAGATAAAAATAAAAACCACATTGGCCTTGTGAAGACACCTTCAGTCTACTCACTGGTGGTGGAGGTGGGGTCTAGGTACTTGACAGTGGGTGAAAATTTTAAAGCCCAGATGAAGCCTACATGAACATGCCAAAAACATATGAAACATGACAGAAAGTAACCTAAACAAAAGAATACGTTTTTAATGTTTTTAATTTGAACAGCAAGTACAGTGCAAATGATTTGTGCATTTGTACGTGTGTGTGAATGTGAGAGAGAGAGAGAGAGAGAGAGAGAGAGAGAGAGAGAGAGAGAGGCAGAGAGAGAATAGGCAAACATATTGTCTCGCACCATCTGGAGAAAGACTGTGTGTATGCACATGCTGATGCACTACAGGAGGTTGTGAGTGAGCCACACCTGAACAGAACAACACTCCCAATTACTAATCAATTATTTTGACATCATGAATCTTAAGAACTGTGTGCAAAGTTCTTGCACTGACTAACCACATTACTGTTTTAATAAAAAAAAGTGAGATTACCTATTGTTTTTGTTTAATTAATCGATTTTTTTTTTTTACTTCATTGCTACTGAAACTTAATAATAGATGAATATCAGATACTCTTTTAGCTTCTAAGGACAGCAAGTAAAGGTTTATGAGTATAGTGGAACATTTATTCATGAATACATCTTTCTATTGTAATGACTAATTTCATCATCCATATTCACCCTCTGTTTATTCATTATATTCCATGCATAATCAAGGCAATCATTCATTAGGCAAATCACATGCAGACAATCGCAGCATGCTCTCTCAGTCTAAATGCTGATTGTTTAGAGCATTAAGGACAGAACACCATCACAGCACAGCGATGTCGAGCATCAAAGCGCAATGCAGAACCATGCAGTCCAGCTTGTTAAAACTATTTGTTAAAACTTCTCAAACACTCCCCGTTGTCCTCGGTGTAGCTGACAGTGCTATATTGGTGTATTCAAACATAATCTACCGTTGTACAAAACTGAGCAGAAAATGCTGCCACTACTACGGTAACTCTACAGAGCTGACTGCCGAGAGAGCGCATAAGGAGTTGCCCTAGTGATGACCCAAGCAGTTCAGCACTTCATTTATAATATGGTGTTCATGAAGCCATGGGACATTAGGATTTTTAGTACTATGGCTGAGAACATAAACAAACCAACTCACCTCCATTTTACCATGGCTTTCCTTTATAGAGAGAAGCATCTGTCTTCATAAACTCTTCATCTTGTGTTACCCTTGATGGGAAGATACTCTCCAAAGAGATAGATAGCACTGAGCCCATCCACTGTGATAAGGCATCCGTTGCATGCCATCATCAATCTACAAGCAAGCTTATCTGTATAGGGGTGCAGTGCCAGTTCATTCCTCTCCATCTGACATTTGTCCACTGACAGTGATAGACTCGATCGCCCACTTAGAAAATAATGAGAATGTTTTTGTTTCTCTATTTTGTCTGTAAGGGATTAGGAGAAAATAAAACCTTGAGATGCATGATGGTTTTACTGCTTGTTGAACTTCCATTCATGAAACCAGTGTCAACTTTTGGTTGTTTTCTTGTGCTATTGCAAGAAAAATGCAAAGAATAATATACAATGACCTGGTTATAATGGATTGTGTTCTTATTGTAAAGCAGTCCATGACTTGCTCTGCTGATATGCTGTATTAAAATATCCAATGATATTAAGACACTTAATGGGGATACGTTTGTTACGTTTGGGGATAATGGGGATAATGGGGATACGTTTGTTATAAAAGCACATTGAATTGTTTTTTTTTTTCTCCTATAATAACCCTTTATAGTTACATTTGAGGTGAATTTTAAAAAATCTGTTAATCGTTAGACTCTTATTAGATACTCATGTTTTAAAATACTCAGGTAAAAGTTGAAGTACTGTCTATACTATACCAGTGTAGATTTATTCATTGCTCGAGACTCAAAGCACTTTTGTACGTCGCTCTAAATAAGGGCGTCTGCCAAATGCCGCAAATGTAAATGTAAATGTATACTTTTTACTTAAGTTAAAGTAAAGAACATGTACTTAGCTAGAAAGTAACCTTTACCACTAACTATTTTGAAGTGAAGTGTAACTTGACCTCACATCATATTAATAATAATATTAAATGTACCTTTAATTAATACTTTCCAATTTTTAATACTCTAATCCAGCGGTCCCCTAAATTTTTTGCGCCACAGACTGGTTTTGTGGTTCAGACAATATTTTCATGGACCGGCCTTTAAGGTGTGGCGGATAAATACAACAAAATAAAATTATACGACCGGCATAAAAACTGGTATTTTCTAAATATAATAATAAATGTGAATCCATTGTGTTGTTTTTTTTATTCATTTTGCTAGCTTGGGGGTTTCAATTTAGCAGTAATGTATTATGTGTAAGCAGCCGGAGCCCCTTTAAGAAGGTAGATAAGACATGTCATAGACAGATGTGTCAGAGAGAATCCGGTAATTTTCCAAAATAAAACATTGTTCAGAATCAGATAAATAATAAAACGGAAATAATATAAGTTATGTATTCTGTCTGTGTGGACCGGTACCAATTGACCGGCGGACCAGTGCCAGTCCACGGCCTGGAGGTTGGGGACCACGTATGGGTTATTATTCGTGAACCCAAACTCTACCAAGAGCGTAAAGACAAAATATACCCTGTCTGACTGCTTTATTTTACAAAAGAACAGCGTTTTGTTGTTATTGAGTGTATACAAATAAAAGTAGACCCTTTACAGATTCGAATGCTGTATGGCTCTTATCTGTAAGATCATAAAAGACACAGTAATTTAAGTTAGTTTTGGCATAATGAGTGTATGTACACTGTACAACGCTGTCTCCTGTCTCATCCACATTAACCCCATGGTTCTTGTTTCCTTCTGCCACGCTTGTTGTTAGCTTTGTAAACTAGCCTACATCTGTTGTGTGTAAAAGCTAAAAAATGATACACCAGTGAATTGAATCGGTTGATGGACTGAAAACGGCACGCAGTGAGAAGAAACATATTGCCATTTGACCAAATAGATAAAAACTAAAGTATCGGGCCTGTTTTGAAAATTTAAGAGGTAGCAAATATTTGTGTAAAAATGTAATGAGTCAAAGAAAGTTCTGAAAAATGTAATGAGTCAAAGAAAGGTCTAAAAAATAAATAGTGAAGTAAAGTACTGTACCTACTAAAAATCTACGTAAGTACAGTAATAAAGTATTTGTACTTCGTTACTTCCCACCTCTGCTGTACAGTATCCCTGCATAACACCACGTGTTCCTAAACTGGTCTCCAGATCACCCATGACCCTGAATAAGGTAAAACATTTGCTGATTGTGAGTGAGTGAGTGATCCCTCATCCAGTAAATGAGATGCTGTAGAATGAGCACTTTAATGTAAACCGAATTACAGCTAGATTTATTGTTAGAACCGTGATGCTATATTGATATCAGATTTGAGAAGTCAGCACCATTGCAATATAAGTTTAAAATATAGCTGTGCCTGCATAGCAGTAGCTGGGTTTTTTTCTTAGGTACACTTGTGACTAAACAGACAGGAGAAAGAATGACAATGATGATCAGTCTTCTGACAGTCAGGCCCAGCGAACGCACTGAATTCATGAGCATAATTGGAAGGATGAGTCACTTGACCAGTACGTAAAATCTCTTAAAGTGTCAGGCATTTGCCATGGACCCATGGAATGGCTGGATATAATTTGTGATTTGATTCTATGTCAGTGACCTGCAATTGTTGCAGAGGGAAAGCAGTGAATCACGGAGTCATATGAGTATTTATTCACAGCTCAGCAATGTCATCATTGCCCATGACCACAAAACATTGCCTTTGCATTAGCATTAAATGCAATAAATTCGCACTATTTTGCCAGCTCATTCCCCATACTCCATGTGCCAGCATGCTGAATGAAGTTAAATGAACTAATTATCATGCCCAGATTTCATGCTTGAGAGCAAAGACAGACAGATTCTGACTGAGCTGAAAGAGCTACAGAGTCAACGTTATAATAAACCACACACACACACACACACACACACACACACACACACACACACACACACACACACACACACACACACACACACACACACACACACACACACACACACAAAAGCAAATAGTATGATTTGGTGTTCAGTTATGAGATTCAATGCTGCAGTGCTGCAATTCATCTAGACACCACACTTGAGTGTTTTCCAAAAATAAAAGGCTTGTGCTTCTTCTTCTTCTTTTTCTTCTTCTTCTTCTTCATCTTCTTTTTTTTTTATTAGATACACAGAATGCAGAATGTTGATTTTTTTTTCTTGGTGCCCAGATTCTCTGAGTAAGGACGCTTCTAAGGAGTAGTCTTTCAAAACAAATGAGTTAATCAGGTTAATTCCCCCTGTCCACATGCCTGAAGAGCACAAGCTCTCTGCTAAACTGTTTTCGATTTGCCCATTTATCACTTCTTTTATTGTTACTTTTTTTTCATCTCATTCAATGTTACTCATTCTATACTCAGCACCATGTGTGTTGGTGCATTTTTATAACACGTTCAACCTGCAATGCTCAACATGCACAATTTCTGGATATGAATTAATTTCAGTGTAAGGGTCAAGTGAAGTAAAATTTTTTTGTTATGTAACTGAATGTAAGGTAGAAAAATGTTTTGCTGTTATGAGTCAGCATGAGCAATATAGCAAAGTAATGCAATCAATAATAATAATAATAAAATATAACTGATACGTAGACCAAGAATTCCTGCTGAACTGTTTAAATCCTGATTGTTGTTAAATGAAATAAATATAAAAAATCCAAGTGGAAAACACAGGGGAAACCTGTGCTTTATTAAATTAATATTTGTGAAATGTTGAATTATGAATGTGATAACTATTTAAATCTGTTTGAATGCGTCAGATTTTAACTACAAAGCTGGAGTTTGGCTGGTTGATCTTAGTACAATTGCCAATTCCTGTGGAAAATCTAAAAGACAGACAGATAGACACACACACACACACACACACACACACACACACACACACACACACACACACACACACACACACACACTCAAACACACACACACACACGCGCGCACACACGCTCCTCTGTTATAAAACTATTTCCAGCCAAAGTGTCCAATTATCAGACTCACTCAGCTGACTCTTCACACATGGAGAGCCACACAGTGAGTCCGCCGCTCCAAGATATTCATTCTTTTCTCTCCCTTTTTTTGCACATCGGGGACACAGTGTGAGAAGAAACAAAGAAAAAAGAAGAGAGCTGGAGAAAGTGAGAGATGGTGGGGAGAATGGGTAAAAATCAAACACCATTTTGCATAATGTGGCTTTTGTAGCCATTTCAACTTTCACATTTAATTAGTGCTCCAGACTGCCAGGCTGAGATAGTGTGTGTGAGTGTGTGTGTGTGTGTGTGTGTGTGTGTGTGTGTGTGTGTGTGTGTGTGTGTGTGTGTGTGTGTGTGTGTGTGTGTGTGTGTGATTTTGCAAGATAAGGGGGGTTTGCTGAGTCCCTGGCTGACTCACGTTTCTCTCCAGAGACTGCTATATGACAAAAAAGATTAATGCAGTCCCCATCCGGCAGACCCCAGTCCAGTACACATGTAGGTGACTTTCTTAGTTGCTACCCATAAAACACATGCTGCAGCACATGCCGAGGGATGCTGTTGTCCAGTTGGTCCTCAATGGAGAGAGGCCAAACAACCAGGTCAATTGCATATACAAGCTGTGCCTTCAGCATGCCACATGACAATGTAATGTAATGTAAATGCAATGTAAAATCTCATTCAGCCGAATGAACTTATGTACAATTCTATTGTTATTTGGATCAAGTCATTTCCATTTTCACTATCATGCTAAGGAAATATATGGAAAGATTAAAAAAGGAAAAGATTATTGTGGTCAGTCCACGGCTGTATTTGAAAAACACTTATCTTAACCCAGTGGCTAAATGCAATTCCCAAGCTCACTGGAGAGAGATAAACGTGTGTGTGTGTGTAATATGTGTGTGTTAGTGCGCATGTAATAATATCATCACCGAACCTGTGTGATTCTGGCACTCCCCTGACTCTCCACCTCTCCCAGCGCAGAAGGATGTAACCACTGATCAGTTCTGACACATCATTGTTCGAGTGTCGGCGAGAGGAAATAATACCTCAGTCCTCTCATTTTTATCTCCTACTAAAACAGAATTTCTGAGGTGTTCAATATGTTACTCTCGATGCGGGTGATGTCAAGTGTCTATAGAAATGCAATTTCACTGATTCAAGGCAATTACCACAGAGGAGGTTCAGATGATCTTTCCTCATCAGTAAGAAGACAGTACAAAGGGGCAGATGGCAGCAAACCCTTGTCAGGGATAGTGCTCGAGGCAAAGTTCCTCTTCGGCGCTTGCCTGACACTCTGCAGCAAAGATTTTGATCACTCTGGCTTTAGAAACACTGAGCAGGGGGGGAATCCTAATTACTCTACATCCTTTTCAATTTTCCTAAGAAAAATGAGCTTGGTGCTGTGTATTATCTGTATTCAGTGTGTGACTTTGGTGCAGTCCGGGGCGTTTTGGCCTCGAGTTTGCTAATGTGCGTTATATTGTGTTTCATTTGCAGTCATCAAAAAAAAAGAGGGGGGAAAAGTGACGAGGTATGTTTTTGCTCTTAGCCCAGCACAGTTTGTGTGTGTGTGTGCATGTGCGTGTGTTGAGATGCCTGGTGAGAACTGGACTCAGCAGTATTTAGTGTTACTGCGACAGCAGGCCGAGGGACAATACCCAGCAGTCCCCTTCATCAGGGCACCAGGCCTTCTGTTGCTGCTCCTGGTGGTGTGTGCGTGTATGTGTGTGTATGTGTGTAAGGTGGCACGAAAGCAGTACAAACATAGACTTATTTGAGACAACCTGATTGAGGAAGTGAGTTCTGAGCCTTGTGGTAGCTCTTTAGATGACGTACACTGACTCTCTGAATAGAAATGAATTCGTTGCCACCCTCAGGCCTGCATTATTCAGGCATACTTACACTGCAATGCTGCGTTCTTCTGCTACGATAAAGACTGTTGCAAGAAGGCACCTTGTCTATGGTGTATTGAAAACTTCACAGCTTTCTTAAATCCAGACAGCACTGAATGCATGTTATTTATAGCTTTTTAATTCCCTTAGATAAAAAAAAAAAACTCTACAAGCAGAGCAAATGAAACACAAGAAAACTTTGTAGTGACCTTTTGAATTAACAAGACTGTGCCGATTCCTCTGTATGTAGACTGGTTTTTTTTTTTTTGTTTTTTTTTATCGGAGGGAATTAAAAACTATAAATAAAATGCATTCAGCATTAACTTTACTTAAGAAAGTTGTGAAGTAGTCAAATAAAGTAGGGCAACATTATTTTTATTAATATATATACTCAGCCTTTTGTCTTGCTTTGTAATCTGTAATATACAGTGCACAATCTGCTATAATAAAGATCCTCATTTATTACTTAGGAAACACCAGTTATTCAATAATTTCATTTGGTTCCAGTTCTTAACATGGGAGAAGCCGAAAAAAGTTTTAGTTCCACTTCTTAACACAACTGAGACATTCTTGTGTATTCTAGAGCTTGTAGATTTGCTCTACATCAGAATAAATAAAAATCTAAAAACGCAGAATGCGGTACAAAATAATATAAGGAATAAAATAATGCCTTGTAGTTTCTCCATTTCTTAATTTGCTAGTCATTATCCCAGGTAAGAATAAAGATAGCTGCCTCCCAGCACAATTATCTTTCTCCTCCTGCTCTCCACCTATAAGTCTTTGTTATTTTTTTTCTTGCCTGTGCTTGTGTTCGAGTAGATCTGCTTCCATGCAATTAATATATGCTTCTCATTAAAGTGTAAAGGATGCCAATATTTCAGAAGCTGCAATCTCCATGTCCAGAAGGTGAAAAAGCCAACACCAGCACTGGCTGCAGTTTAACGTCATGTGTGTGACGTATTAAGCGGTCAGTATGCATCATTACAGCTCCGCAATACTAAATAGAAGGGATGAGTGAACTGTATGTGCACATATTAACGCCAACACGTTTACAGTTAAACGTTATAATCAGGGTCGATTTCGGGAATGAAACGATTCATATTGTTGGAATAAGACGGATTTAGAAGCATGCCAAATACCGGAGTCTGTATTTTGTTTCATTTCTGCTAATCAATAATATTAGAGCGTCACTGAGACTTGTTACACCTTTTTTTTTTCTAAAACAATAAATTTCCTCTCTCATCTTACCGAAACATGACGGTTCATCCTGCACGCATAAAAAAACACAATAGAAAATTTAGACGGAGGGATGAAGGAGAGCATCAATAAATCATTTTTTTTTTTCGCGCAGCTTCGTTCCCGGGAGCTTTCGGGTGGATTACATTAAGCGCTTCCCCTCGCAGAGCGCCACCTGATCGGCGCGCGCGTATAAAGCGCTCAGTGCTGATCAAGCGCGCGCACATGCACACGGAGCGGAGGAAGAGGAGGAGGGAGGAAGGAGGCAGCGGACACTACAGATTTATGCAATCCCGCCCGTCAGCACGAGCCCCTGGAAACGGTTTCGTGCTTCACTTTTGCACTTGATTTTTTTTTTTTTTTTTTTTTTTTTTTCTTTTTGGAAAACCGACTGTGTGTGTATTAGGTGGAGTCGCATTTCGCTCGAGTGGTAAAACACCACACTCGCGCACACACACACACACACACACACACACACACACACACACACACACACACACACACACACACACAAGCGCGCGCGCGCGCGCACACACACACGCACATACACGCGCGCGCACTCGCAGTGGCTTCCACAGAGGGCGGATCGTGCCTTCTTCCTCCTGTTCCTGTCTCACTTGCCGGGTTTGGGCTCCAGGATCTCCGAAGTGTCCGTTTTCTCGTTTTGTGGATAGAGTAAGACAAGCCAGCGTAGTGGAAGGGTCCTTGTGCGCCGCGTGCTCTAAACATGCCAAGGTCTTTCCTGGTGAAGAAGGTGAAGCTAGATGATTTCTCATGCGCAGAGCTGGAAAGCGCCTATGGCAGGTCAAGATCTGACCTGAACCTGCGGATTCACGATAAAGGCAAGTTAAATCTCCTCTCTCACATTTCTCCTGCCATGCAATTCTGTGAACTCAGCACTCTTTACGCGCTGCGATCGGTGGTAGAACCAGAGGTTGCTACTTTTAGTTCTATAGCCTCGAGTTATGCTCAAGTCAAACCTAGTGACATACATTTGAACAAAACCTAATTGAACACTAAACCGGTTTGCAGCGGTGTTTAACTTTCCAAACACTCACAGCTATCCATGCATCACACAGCAAAAAAAAAAGGATGCATGCATACACTGTGCTTAACTATATGATGTAAATAGCCTGAGTGGAATACAGGTTAACAATGTGCATTTTCTTATATTTATCACCTGTCGTGGTGTATTGTTTGACACACTTTTTTGACATGTGGGTTTAGAGGTAACCTAGTTGCGCGCACACTGACAGCCTGCTTTAGGGCGTTCTCAGGTCCATTGCTTTTTATTGGAGTCGCCTCTATAATGTAGAGTGTCGGGCAATGCTCATGATATACTGCAGTGTGCATGCTCCCAGTCCATATCATCCCTTAGATGTTTGGACATTCATTCATTCATTCATTCATTCATTCATTCATTCATTCATTCATTCATTCGTTCAGAATAAGAGAAAGTTACTTTGCGGCTTGAATTTAAATACAAATTGGGTTCAAAATGAAAAAAGAAAAACCGAAATCAAAACTATAATTAAATAGCATAAACAGTCCTACACAGCTTAAAAAAAATATATAAGGAATTAGACATATGAGTGCATATGGTATATAATAAAAGATCAGTGTTGGTTAGAAACTCTGTATCGAGCCCAAAAAGGGAGAACGTGAAAGTTCACTTTTTTAATGAACGACCTTTAAATGATAAAAATGATGCCATGTGTTATCCACCCAGATTTCTCTCACTTCTTGCCCCTTTGGAAGTGTGCATAATAAGTGAAAGTGCTCATTCTTTCCCTGCTAGGTTACATTAGTGACTACATTACCCCAGCGGTGTATGATGCAGAGACTGATGGCGGCGTTAAGGTTCCCTCTCCCGAGCCCCTGTACGACGGCGCTCACAGCGATTATCAGGCGGACAGCCCGCGTTCGGACACCACGGGCGGCTCGATCAACGGCGACGCAGCAGTGAATGGCGGCTACACGGCGCACGCCTTCTTCATCACAGATGGACGGTCGCGGCGCAGAGCGGCCGCAGGAGCGCGCAGTCCGGCTCGGCACACGTGCACCGAGTGCGGCAAGTCTTACGCCACGTCCTCAAACTTGAGTCGCCACAAGCAGACGCACCGGAGCCTGGACAGCAAGATGGCCAAGAAGTGCCCGACCTGCGGCAAGGTGTACGTGTCCATGCCGGCCATGGCCATGCACGTCCTTACGCACGACTTGCGGCACAAGTGCGATGTTTGCGGCAAAGCGTTTAGTCGTCCTTGGCTGCTGCAGGGCCACATGCGCTCTCACACGGGAGAGAAGCCTTTCGGCTGCGCTCACTGCGGGAAGGCGTTCGCCGACCGCTCCAACCTGCGCGCGCACATGCAGACGCACTCGTCCTTCAAACACTTCAAGTGCGCGCGCTGCAGTAAGACTTTCGCGCTTAAGTCGTACCTGAACAAACATTACGAGTCGGCGTGCTTCAAGGGCGCACTGTCACCTCTCCAAGCGTGACTGCGGCCTGCAAAACGCCTCGGCTCTTCTAGACGCTTTTGACCCCTAAAGGAATACTGAGGCTTCGTTTTGCTGTTCAGAGATCAGTGCTGAGACTGAGTGCAGCGGGGAAGAGTTTCCTGCACACTGAAGGTTTGAGTGACACAATGCTGTTCAATAACTTTTTTTTTAATATTACATGATATAATTATACTGCTGCAAGTGACCCCGCGATGGATGGATTAAAAGGTTATTTATTTATTTATTTATTTATTTATTTATTTATTTATTTATTTATTTATTTATTTATTTATTTATTTTCGTTTTTCTTTCTATAAAAGGCAAGGTATTTACCTTTCATCATGTTTTGCACTTTCATTCGCTTATTTGCCAGTTTTATTAACATGCCAAAGCATTCAAATCAGTCACAATTTGATTTTTCTTTTGTTATTCTTTGGTTTCATATGCCTATGTAATGCATGCATGCAAAAAAAAACAAAAAAAAAACAAACAAAAAAAAAAAACAAATCTATGCCAATAATCATAAAACTTAGGCTTATTATTTTGCCAAAACCTAGGTAGTATCAATGGGCAATATTTTGGGATTCCCGTAAGGATATATACAGCAATAATCATGTAATGCATGGTATTTTTGAACTGTTGCCTATAGCAGCTTTTTTTCTAAAAAAAATAAAATAAAAATCAGGTATGTTTTGATCTCTTAATAATCAAACAGAAAATATACAACATCAGGGAAAATGCCAGTGTAGTGTTAGCAAGTCAAAAATACTTCAAAAGAAAAGTATAAATCGGTTTCCTTTGCTCTGCTGTTATGCACTGCCTGCCTCTAATTTAAACGTAGTTTTAGGATGTAGGCTTGAAGTGCTGTAACTCTGCTCTAAGCGGTTCAGTATCATTATCCAAATCTCTGGAACACCCAGTTTAGGAGGGGGAGGCTCTTCCACAGGTAACTCAAAAGAATGAGGAAGATTGACAGTAGCAGGAAAGATGAACCTTTGCACAGCTGGTCTGTAATACACTTCCACTGCAGTTCAGGCATTGATTACTTTTACGATTCCTGCATTTCTCCAGTCTAGGTGTCCCTCAGATTTCTGCTAAAAGCACTTCCTATTCTTAAAAGTAGCACAAAACCTAGATTCAGGTAGAAATAACTATACTAGTTTGACCTTAGTTTTTGTATAATAAATAAAGAATATCTGAGATGCTCAGTTTAAAAGGTCATGTAGCCAAACTGTAAATACTTGTTTGATGAGGAAGAAAAAACTTTTTACAACTGATTAATCTGCTGACTCCTGATCAGGGGAACTCTGAATGAAATAGGTTTAACATGTACTGCGATTTTTGAGCCAGTCTTCAACTGTTGTAAAAGCACAAAGCACCAGGAATTTTGTGGCACTTCATAATAAAGATAAAGCAAACAGTCCTAGTCTGTTCCTTGTTTCTTTATGATTGTTGCTGTGAATTTAATCTATTAAGTAGGCCAATTAATCCTGATGAATGCGATTTGATGCACACATGCTGATAAAGCAAATGGTAAAAGGATGAGCAGAAACCACAAAAACTCTAATCTCCCACTCTGGCAACAGATGGTACAGTAGATACGTTCATTATTTCTTCAAAAAACTATTATTAAGTCTACTTTATTTAAATGTGATGGCCCAATGGATGAAACATTTCATACTTTTTGACTCCTAAACTTTGAGTATGTGTTTGAAAGCAAAGCAAGTTATCATATACATCCAAATATGGTTTAAGATTGACTTCAGTGTTTGTTGGATTGCAAAACTTTATGATACAAAGTGACTTACCTTATTAAATTGCTGTTATAATGTCTATGCTTAATGAAATAATTGCATTTAATCAGAAATAGAACTTACATAATCATTAGCATGTTTGGCAGAAAAAAAAAAGTTTTTTTACTCCAATACGTCAGTAGCAAAGGACATCAAGTGCTTACAGACTTTCGACAAATTGAGTGTGTGATCGGTTTTACCTTTCCATCTATGCATTCACACTGAATTTTTCTCACCCACTCAGCTCTCATAGTGCATAAAAAAAAAACAGAATCTCTCATAGGTTAATCTAGCTTGAGCAAACGAGGCCACGGGTGTCATCAATTTGTGGAGAATCATTATCCAAGTGTTGGGAGAGTCTGCACTTGAGTCTCTAGAGCGCTGGGTAATTGCACTAGCAGGGTGGAATCAGCAGGAGCCATTATTTAACAGCAGACAGCTGTGACAGGAGCTGCACACGTTGATCTGTTTGCTTTTACATTCCTGTCGCTCCGCTTTACAATCAGGGTTCCAATGGCAGATCCGGGGCTCAGTGTGGACCTCACTCAAACTCCAAGCTGATGTAGAATGGGAGACTCGCAAAAGAACCACAGAACGAACACATACAATTGATTTCAGTTCTCTTTTTCAATGCCATTTTTAGATGTGTAAACTTTTTTATATAGGGTTGTGAGGGGTTCTCATTATAAAATATAATTTTATAACCTACTCACTGATCTCACAGAGCCACATTTAAACAAAATACCTTTGTATTTTATACCTGTTGTTATTTATTGTTTTACCACCCACTTAAATATAACCTGTCTGCAATAGACAAAAACCATCATAATAAATCATTTTTTAATATGCTTTTTAGAATGTGTGGCAGATACACGGTAAATATTCTGGTGTTTAATTAAGTATGTTTTTTCATCTATGGATCAGGCATTAGGTAACATTCAGTGTTTATTCAGAATTAGTTCATTTCTTTTTCTGATAAAAAATAATAATAGTTTAAGCCGTCCAACAGAAGTGAGTGTAGATTTCTGCACACAGATTCAGGCACAGATTCCAAGTGTGACATCCTTATATGAAAGTTTTGAAAAGGTTTAGCATGATTATGTTTATTTGATCTCTAAATGAGTTTATATTTACACAATGTTGTGTGAAATACACAAGCTTTGTAAAAAAACATTTTATGCAGACTACATATATGTAATGGTTCAAATGCATAATGTTTTAGTGCAGAATTCAACAGTGATTCTATTAATTGTTACATAACCTTAATAGTGGATTTGTTTATTTCTCTGTTTTGGTGGAGATCTCAGACAGCTTTGTCTTCAGGCTACTCTGTCTCAGCCATGCTTCAGTGTCACTGATAGCTATTGGGCCTGAACCAGAGTGAGGTGTTGGGGGGATATAGCTGGTGAACAATCACTTCAGAGAGTGTTATCGTTTATTGGAACAGACATAGCAGAAACCTTTGGACATAGACTGTTCACAATCTAACTGCAAGGGAGTGCATGTAGGATCTCCGTCTCATGGCTGAGTAGCATTCTAAATTGAAACACGAAATGATGCGTTTTCTCAGAGAAAGGAGATAATGATGAGGTGTTGAATGTCACACGTGTGGTTTATGGCCTGAAAAAGAGGGCAACAATGCTTGATATGTATATTTCATGCCAGAGTTGTCATAGTGATTCATGGATAAAGTTTAAGGTAAATTGTGAAAAAAAATTGAAGTGAAAGAATACAGAAGCAAGGAGACTGCCTGTAGCATGTGCTGCTTTGTAGCTCTGTAAGAATTCCCAGGCAGAGAGCAGTGCTTTAAGGAAAAAAAGCAGAAAGGGTGCAGGAAGGGAGACAGAGAGAGAGAGAGAGAGAGAGAGAGAGAGAGAGAGAGAGAGAGAGAGAGATGGAGGGAAGGGGGGCTGACCCAGTTTGGATGACATGTAGCTGAGGAAGCACACCGGAGCCTGTACAGCCAGTACATTTTTAATAGCACCGCTTGCAGATCTGCATTGAACAGAGTATTATTGTTACTATACAGCTTGCAGACAATACAGAGCCTGACAGCAGTGGACCCGTGAATGTGGTGAGTCACTGCATGGCGCTTTTACTTCGACCTCCCGCTTAACACTCATAAGAAATTAACGCATCATGAATATTCAGTGGGAAAGAGGGTGGAGAATGAACTTCGCAGTAGTCTTTGATGTGAGGGTGTCAGAGCAGTACAAGGTCTGTTGTGGATGAAAACCCGTAATAATCAAGGATTTAAAATGGTTGAAATATATTCGCTTTAAAAATAAATAATAATAATCCAGGTAGGCACAGAAACACTTGGTGTTATATTAAATATACTTCTAAGGCCCTGTTACCATAGAATGGTCTGACCAAGTATTAAAGATTCTGAATCATCATGCAAAATGGAAATATCATGAGAAGTTTTTTAATCACCAGAACAGAACATGGTGCTCAGGGGCCACAGGTGAAACCGATGAAAGACAATAGGTAGTAGAATGTCAATTCTGTTGTATATCATTCCTGAGCACAATGTGTACCTCTTGCATGTGATCAGCTGAAACCTACTATGTTCAGTAGAATCACTGCACGACCCATATCAGACTGAGACAGCAAGTTTGTACTCATTTTTTATATAACCACAAAAACTTTGAAAAGAATATAAATAATACATTGAATAAAGTGATTTTTTTTTTTAGATTTACTGAATGCACTATTTACAGACATCTTGCTGTACCTGTAATACTGATGATGTCAAAATATTTATTTAGACATGGAAAAGATTTCCATCCAAACTATATTTCTATTAAACAAGAAAAAAAACTTAAATACAAGAAGTTTGTTTTAACTTAAAATAGTTAACTCGTGTTCACAACTGGAGTACTCATTGATCCAATAATGAATGTTCCATGATGTATGGAAACTGTAAGTCGTTCATTTTCTAATGATCTGAGCAATAAACTATTTCTGGATATTGAAGCCGAGAACATTGAGTGCAAATGGGACCACAAATTGGATTTATTGGTTTTAACAGCTAGATCAGTGTTTCTTATTGCTGCTCCATACTGCCCTGTACTTTTTTGTCTTTTAGCCCATCATACCTGATTAAAAGTATAAGCTAATTTGTAGGTTAAACTCAATGTTTTGGACATATTACAAATGAAAATAATAAACTATGCAGTGCAGCGGTACTGCATGGCCAGACACGCCGCGCTAAACAATGAGTTATAACTAGTTCTCTAGCACCATAAGTATAAATTGCTTCACCTGGAAAGAACTACAGCTGACCATGTTTGTCTAATTAAACTTCCCAGTCATGCTTCACATATGACAGTTAAATCACATCTTATAGAAACAACACTCAAATCCTTGAAGGCCATTTCACAGTTGATGTGTTTCTAAAGCTGTTTTAACGCAGAGATGCATCAAAGGCTGGCTTATACTTTTGTATATCTGAAAAGGGGTTTATAGGTAGGCATGGCACACCGAAATGACCTGATGGACTGACGTGCAGCTCTGCAAAATCCTAACAGCATGTTGCTCATATCTACAGTGCTGTGCAGGAAAAAAGCCTTCAAGGACTGGTTACAATTGAGGAAGTGTGTCCTGATGGGTACACAGAAACCATGTAACCCTCTCTTTCCCTTTTCCACTCAGTGGTTTCACAATAATGTTGACACGTTGAATTCTTTAATCTGACTAAAAACCAGGCATTGCCTAGTATCAACTGAATACTATAATAAACACAGCAAATCTGATATTCAGAGAGATAAGAGAGTGGGAGAACCGCCAAAGCACAACACAATTACATGTTTAGAAAACTGGTGGACACAAGTACTGTATACTTGCACGTGACGTGAGAGTGTACTCCAGGGGGCAGTACTGCACGTATCACCCCAGAAAACAGAATGGTGTAAAGAGTTTAGTTTAAAAAAATATTTGTAGTTTTCTGTCAATAAATTCATGATACATATGTCATCACATCACCATAAGCAACACAGACATAAAAAAGAAACATGAAATTGATTCTATTATTTATTTATAGCTGTCCAGTGAGACTTGAGCGTTACATCATAAAGGATACATTTTATTACACATACGACTCAGAAAAAGATTGTTTTTCATCAGTGTGTATCATGACCTAAAAAGGATTCTACCATACTACACCGTCAAAAAGCTGGTAGGGAGCACACCCCAAGCACTTCCAACTGATTGAAGACATAAAGCATCAGTGCAAAAGAATAATTTAATTGTTTGCACTGCAGTTGAGATGTATTTGTGGCAATATTACTCTGAAACCCTAGATAAAAAAAAAAAAAAACACAATATTGGGGCCACAATGTCTTGTTACAATGTTTGCGGATACGCAATGGAATACATCTCCCTATCTGTAGAGATAAGCATCCATGCCTGAAGGCTGGATTGCTTAAACCTGTCTGTTTCTTTTAAAGCGTTTGCATGATACAATGCTACTCAAAGGTTGCAATGAAAGCTACACTAACGAAAAAATAAGGCTGCTATGATGTGTATTTGTGAAAAAAAAATAAGTACTTGGATTTGGATTCCCACTTATTCTACTCCACACCTATGGTTGTATTCTCTGTATTGCTTGCTCACATCTTGTCCACAGAAAAAATGTCTTTCTGTCTTTTTCTTCCTGTCTTTTATTAGCAGCAGTGGAATTTTGGACACAGATCTTTAAACCAAGCACTCTGACTAATGTCCTGCTGGAGTGCACTGATCTAGCATAGTACTGTTATTCTATTTAACTGCTGATTTAGTGTCAGTTCTTGCAAACAACTGGCTGAGCGGGAGCTTTTTGTGAACTCATTAAAGCAGCCGATTCAGATTCAGCTACTGTGAGTCTCAGAATCAATAATGGACTGTTCAGATTGCTGGGGTATGTCACATTATCATTGTGTTGACTGTGCACAAGAATCTATAAACTGTACTATGGTGGTTTTGCTTAAACAGTAAGAATGTACTTTTACATTTTATAGCGCTTTTGGGTTTTCATTCCAACAAACAGTTAATATTAATTATAATTATAAGCATTTTAGCATTACTTGTGTGTTTTTCTAAGGTTACTTATCAATAAAATAATATGTAGAATAATGTCATATATCATTTGCTTTAACTTCCACTGTATGCATTCACATTCTGTTGTCATGTTACAGGGCTTTAACTGCACATTTAAATATTTTATATATCCATTATGCTGCATTCTTATACAATTGAGTTATGTTTTGTGCTATATAGATGCAATTTTTTTTATATATAATTAATTACTGACTGTTATATACTGTTATAATTACAATATAATTATAACTGCATAGTTGTCCACTCTTACTTTACCCCATCTTCAAAAGAGACTATTTAAGACCAACAAAATTCATCTTCCATATTTAGACTGACATAATCAAATTGCCAGCTCAATAGCTTGTTGGCTACAATATAAGTAAACCAATATACCACTTTGTTCATTGATTGATTGATTAATTCATTAATTTATTCTCTAACCCCAGCCACAGATTCCAGCTCCTCCTGGGGAGGCCAAGATATTCCCTAGTCAGATGTGAGATTTAATCCCTCCAGCAGGTCCTGGGTCTGCTCCAGGGTCTCCATCTAGTGGGACAGACCTGATACAGCTTGTATATTTTAAAGGATTCAGTTCTCTTAAACGGTTTTCTCTAAACTTAGAGGAGCAGCAGTTCTACTCTAAGACTTTCATAGATTGAGGTTCTTAACTTTATCACAGAACGTGATCCCCACAAACCTGTGACAATACCTAATTTCTACAACCTACTCTCAAAATTGTATTCTTTTGCTCATTATTCATTACTCAAAAACATACAGAAAGTAAGATGTAGATTGGCTGGCACATAAAAAACAGATCTTCTGCTTCACTGCAGCAGACCATGTTATGCCACTGATATAATATGTTTCTCTCACGCACTTTTTTTCATCACTTGAGAATACAAACCATAAAGTAGCACCCAGATACCATGTACTCCCATAACCCATAACATAAACCTCAAAATGCATAATTATAGGTTTTATTTAAACATACAAAACTACCACATGGGCCATTGTAAACCTGCACAAGTATAAAATCTTGATCTTAGTCTTGATTTTGTACTCCTGAACCCTCAGTTCAACTATTAGATGGAATTGCTTCTCCAGAAAATTATTCAAACATTTCAAACCTTAACCAGTGATTTTATCATGTTTGGCCAAATCTCACTTGCCTCTGTAACGTTGCTGTTAAGAAGAACATAGATGGACTACTAAAATTTTCTGCCACTGGCTTTTTTCCTGGAGAGTAGAATAAGATCCCAAACTCTAGTAGGAAAGTGCAATGGAGCAAAGATCTCTACTAAGGATACCATTGTGCATTAATTGCATAGCATCCTCATGAAAGATCACCACTCCCTTGCACTTGCTTACTAGAGTTTGGGGTCTTGTTTTACTTTCCTCAGGCAAGTGTTTGCCAGATCATCTTTGAGGCCATCTGAAATTCTTATTCCAAACTCCTCCCTTGCTTGAGCTTTGCTTTGGCAATTCCTTTAGCTGTAGCCCCTTTGAATCCCTCAGTTGATCAGGAGTGCCCTTTATGAGTATTACTTGAAAGGCCTCCTTGTCAACATTACCCTTACCCCTGGTTTTCAGCAGCATCTACCTGCTGCTCTTAAGTAACTGTTAAGGCTCTCCTGCATTTATCAGGTAAATCTAGCTGGTGCATGAAACGAAAAATCCAACTCACTGCCAAGTGGTGATCGGTTGACAGCTCTGACTCTCTTCACAGTGTTTGTTGTTGACAGTGAAAAGACTTGCACAGAACTCTAATAACAAACCACTGCTTGGGTTATGATCCAAAGGGGGATACCTCCTCCCCAATCACACCTCTTTGTGCATTTCTTCAATTCCCAGCATTAATATTGATGCCCCCTCTGTGACAATATAAATTATGAATAGTTTTGAAATACTTAAACCATCACATATGGCTACTATCTATCTGATCTATCTATCTGATAAATCTGATACGTCTGATCTATCTGATCTATCTATCTATCTATCTATCTATCTATCTATCTATCTATCTATCTATCTATCTATCTATACTGTAGCATATACATAGTTAGCATAACAGGGGTGGAGCAGTTATATACTATGCAAAGCAGGATGACAATGAGAAGCTGCACTTGTGATTCTTGAAAGAATATTTACCCTGACACCCCTAACGATGTAGAGTGTGTGGGGTTGTGATGACATGACCCCTCTTAGTTTTTATTTATTCATAGCAAGATTTGCAGGCTTGCTCTCTGAATATCATATTCTCTATATCCATATGATGAGAGTGGCCTAAATGGCAGCAGTTCAGTTTTCAGTACAGTTCAAGAAAGAATGTAGGAGTTTACTGAGGGGGAGTGAGCGCATGAGACGGTCTGCTGAGCACACTGCAGTAAGTGTGCAGAAGGAAGAGGGAGAAAGCTGAGAGGCATGAAGTGTGGGAGAGAGAGAGTGAGAGAAAGATGGGGAGAGAGAGAGAGAGAGAGAGAGAGAGAGAGAGAGAGAGAGAGAGAGAAAGAGAGAGAACCATACAAGAGAGGTAAGCGTTCTGTGTGTGTCGGTCATGTATCAGAAGTCAGCACTCTTGTTCATGTTTTCAGCTTCAGTGACTGAGTCAGGGGGAGGTGGAGTCGTTCACTGCCATGTCAGCAGTTTCTCCTCCAATCGATTTAGCCCAGCCTGCAGCAACAAAGCAGCCA
Source organism: Silurus aristotelis (assembly GCF_946808225.1). NCBI lineage: Eukaryota > Metazoa > Chordata > Actinopteri > Siluriformes > Siluridae > Silurus > Silurus aristotelis. The sequence goes on along the minus strand of NC_139574.1, from coordinate 25,195,844 downwards.
GCTACATGTTCCTCATACACACTTCCCCTTTGTATATACCTCCATATGCATAAATGCAACACATTTTTCATGTAAATTTATCACCATTTGGAATTCCTTACACACACACAGTTACCCGACTATTATTGTGCTACTGATTTGAAGTTTGTGGTTATGAACTTTGTCTCAAGAGAAGCAGTGATCTTGAGCTTCCTGAAGAATGAAGATACACAGTGGGAAGGGGGAATGAGGAACAAGACTTGATGTTCAAATGCTGTCTGTGTTTTAGTGTGTGTGTGTGTGTGTGTGTGTGTGTGTGTGTGTGTGTGTGTGTGTGTGTGTGTGTGTATTTAAGTGCCTGACTGCAACTGAGAATAGATATAACCCAACGAATCAAAACACTGAGCTATTGCTTCACTTATGCATACTGATTGGCAGCCCATAAAATAAGGTGGGACCACAATCTGTGCTGATTTTTGTATACTGAATTTAAAGCAATAAAGACTTCAACTAATGGGCTTATCTGTGTGGTATATGGCTACATATACAAGTATTAACTTTAAATCTAAATAGTAAGTCAATCAAACTGCTGTGTCCATAACAGAAAGAAATCTCCAAAAAAATATAGTAGGTTGCATTAGAGTTGGTCAATATCTTACACTTTACTACACAGCATTGCATTCCATAATTCCAGCAGTGCAATGGCTTGTGTCTAAAGTCCTAATCAATAGAACATATGTGATTACTTAAAGTGTCCATCAAGTAGCTTGAGAGTTTTTGAGAGATATGATTCCCTATGTTGGCTCATTTTCTTTAAAAAAAAGAAAGTCAGGGAGAGAGTGTGTCAAAGGAGTCAGCCAATGAAGTTCAATATATATATATATATATATATATATATATATATATATATATATATATATATATATATATATATATATATATATATATATATATATATATATATACGTTGCACCTTCCGTGGAATCTAAATAAACTCCACAGTGACCTTCCAAACTGTCTAAATAATGCAAAAGATTAACAGGAGATTATTTCCAGCTGTGTAGCATTTCTCATTGCCAAATGACTTATTGTGGCTTAGTTCTGGTTTGAACTGCTGCAATTCACTTTGGTACTGAACCGCAGGTTGTTTTTTCTATCACCCTACAGCAGTTGTTTCTTTCTTTCCCATGGCAGCAGTAGGCTTCCTGTGGAGGAAAGGGAAGAGACTGAGTTTAAATATGAAGAAATAAACTGAAACTTTTTATTATAACACACACACATTAAAATGATTCAGTATATCCAAATGCTTGCTTAATCACCATGTCACATTACTATGTCATGAACACATTAAGCGCATGAGGTGTAACTATAGTCACAGTCACCATGCTATTTTTTAGTTTGAGGTCACCCAAAATTGAGCCTAAATCAAGATTTTTCTTTTGGAATATGTGGAGACACAACTACAAATTTTGCAGAAATTATGAATGTGCAGGAAATTTGCAAGGATTTTTTTATTATTTTGCTATACAGTTAAATATCAAGGATTTTTTTTTATTATTTTGCTATACAGTTAGATATTTAAATCTAGATGCAGGTGGCTCACCGACATCACTGAAACAATGTATTCTCATTTTGAGGTGCTTTTCCGGGCTTGTACCACAGCTTCATTCATCAGATTTTAGGGGTGAGTTTCATCCTCCAGGCTCCTCTTTAGAATGTGAAATACTGCTCAATTGGCTTAAGGTCTGGTGATTGACTCATTCAGTTTAAAACCTTCCAAATTTGTATCCTTGATCAAGTCCTTTGTTGTGTTGGCAGCATGTTTTAAGTCATTGTCTTGCTGCCTCATAAAGTCCCTCCCAAATGGATTGGGTGCATTTTTCTCTAAATTGGCAGTATGTTCTGTTGACTTCTGAAGTCATTCTGCTGCAACTATCTTGATCCCAATTACATTATCAGAAAAGATCATCGTCAATCAAAGATCAAATAAAAGCAAACATTCTGATAGGTTGTCTAATAATTATATTTGATCTCATACCCAAATATCTTCAGTGAATTGCATAAACTACAATATGAATGCTGCACTTTTAAACAAAGGGTCTTTGTTCTCAAGTAAATCTGTAAAAACAGCAAAAATGTTTCAACCAAAATCTGCAGTTGTCATGTTATCATTATAGATGTGACTATTTGGAAGATTAAAATCCTGGCACATAAATCATACCAAAATAAAATATCTAAACATGAACATCACCTAAAATGTCTGTTAGTGGAATTTTTTTCACATCTATTGAAGATTTAAACAGGTGCCTTGGTTTTCACCAGGCAGGTAAGCTGTCATTTTATGTCATTTTGATTTAGATTTATTGTTTTGGATAATGTGAGCATTTCTTATTACCCAGTAGCAGTTTTTCTGCTTTATCTCATCTATTTTTTAATCTCTTATCTTTAGCTCTTTTTATGCAGTTTTAGGAACTAATCTCTTAACATTTCCCTACATATGACCTATTTCCCCTTATAATCATAAATAAGACTGTACTTTCTGGTCACTATGATTTACATAAAACAACCTCACTTACAAAATCCTCACATGAAACATGAAAATTGGGAGCAGTGAAGCTTTAATGACACTAATGTCAGGGGATATAAAATTTATTTTGGCTAATTACACATTCGCATTAAAAACATTCAGCATAAAAAAACTTCCTTAATTCAAAATGCCAGGAAAATTCATTTACTGGACATTACATATGATGCAATAGTTGTAGATTAGATATCACAATAATAATATAATGAAATTTATTTAAATACAATTTTACAAAAATATGCACTGATACATTTTCTTTAAGCCATGATAAGAATACTGTGTATGGTGACACTCTCAATCTTCATACAACAGTATACTACAAAACATAACATAACATAACATAACATAACATAACATAACATAACATAACATAACATAACATATAACATGGTGTAGTTGCTCCACACCCGTTTCTTAGTTGTCTCTCTAAGATGTATATAAAATAAATAATTGCCTTGTTTTGTTTTAGAGATGGAGAACTGAAAGAAACAACAGCAATAAACATTACTTCTGACTGGTACAAAGTGCTAAGTTTTTAGTCTTTAAGACTAAAAACTTTGTCCAAAGTTTTTTAATAAAACACTTTAAATAAACACAAAATGATATTTAAAATATAATTTATCTATTTTCTTTGTTAACTGCTGAACTAGGAAATTTTAGCATTTCTCTTATTATTAGTTATATATAAGATTATTTGCAAATGAACTGTGTCTTATATAAAACGAATATATTCTGACTAATAGAGAACTCAACAGTTTTGTGGTATATAAGGTCATCATTACCTGCAAAGGAAACCTTAAGCCATGCTTCTTTTTCTGCTTGGTCAACAGAATGTTCTGGATTTTCCCCAGGCATGAGGTGCCTCTGTCACAAAAAAGTAGAGAAAGGTAATAACTAGAGGCTGCTCTCCAGGCTCCACTCAGACTTTATTATGGACACTTATTTGAAGGCGTCAAACTCCATAAATTGGAGAGGAGGTGGCACAGACATGTGGCAATGGAGGGAGGCAGGGAACAGGAGAGGATAAATGTGGAAAATGACAGACTAAGAGGGATATAGGGGTGAAACACAGGGTTAGGGAGGGTCTCGGCCCTGTACAAGGGGTGTGCGTGTCTGTCTGACATCCCCAGAGGCTCTCATTAGAATGTTTTCCAGACTCTGTGTATGTGTGTGTGTGTGTGTGTGTGTGTGTGTATACACCTTAGACACTCAGTGGGAAGGGGATTCAGGGCATAACTTAATTGTGCATTTGCAGACCTGTGGCATTTTAAATTCACATGCATCCTTTCATGTCACCCCCAGCACATAAATATTGTGTGTGTGTGTGTGTGTGTGTGTGTGTGTGTGTGTGTGTGTGTGTGTGTGTGTGTGTGTGTGTGTGTGTGTGTCTGTGTGTCTGTGTGTGTGTGTGTCTAAAGGGGGGTAAACAAGAATTTAAACAAATGCATGGAGCATATCCATGGGTTGTTAAGAAACTGTTATTTTCTTTGTGTTTTTGGAATACAGCCTTTACAACCTGACTGAACTGCAACAGAAACAATGTGTCCATACACAAACTTCTGTCCATGTGCATTTTAAGCATGTACCTTGAGCAACGCCTCTATTCATTTTATCATTGTTAAAGTAGGATCATGGATATCTAGGCTCTTTATTGATATTTTTATTAATGACGTTCAAGTCAATTCATGACTTGTCCTTCCACTTCCCTTTGACATTGTGCACACAAAAGGTTTATTTTAGAGAGACATTATTGATGTTTTTATTTTCTGAATGTAGTCCTTAGCACCTTTCCCTTTATACGAGTTGAAGTTTATTGTAATAAAGGAAAATGTTCAATGTTCTTTGCATCTAGGGTAAATCTACTTAGCAATTTAGTTGTCATACACTGTGACCCCCAATGAAGAATGAACTTTGGCAGTGTATTCACACAGGACCTATTGCAGCAATAGTACATGTAATTAAAAAAGATCAGCATGTTATAATGTTTAATAACATGAGAAATCATATAGGCTTGAGTGAGGGTGTGTACATATATGTGTTTAGGGGTGTGCATAAAGGTGTGTGTGTGTGTGTGTGTGTGTGTGTGTGTGTGTGTGTGTGTGTGTGTGTGTGTGTGTGTGTGTGTGTGTGTGTGTGTGCATTTCTGTGTGCATGTCTGATTTTAATTGTGTAATGTTTTATATTACTTACCATTTAATATATAATAAAGTTGGTGTTATCTTTAAGCTTTGTTTCTGGAAATTAAATGCACCTTTGATCAACTTGTGAAATAAATATTTTATTTTCTCTTTTCTTGAAAAATTTTACTGTAATCATACTTACTATTATATAGTTTGGTAAATGTTTGGACACCCTTTGTCAAGAACATACATATTTTGTTGGTTGTGAAAAAAGTAAAAAGTAAATACAACCTCTACAGCAAACCATTTAAAAAAGTAAATTCAGTCTTTCAGTATTTTTGTAATGAATTTTCACCCACACTTTCTTGCAGAACATCTTGTTATAAGATATGCTTGGGCCATCTTGTATGCACAGCATATATAAGATTTACCCACAAACTGCCAACAATATTCAAGTCCATTTCATAAGTTTCATCTTACATTTCTTGAAGTAGTATATCATGGGTTTTAAGATGGGTTTTTTGATGTTTGGATCATTGTCCAGTTGTAGAGGCCAAACCTATTTTTTAAAAAGAGCACAAACCTTCAAAATATGCTAATATTTACTGGCATCCATTCTTTTATCTACCTGTGCGATATTTTTGTTACATTGGCTGCCTATCAGCCAGAATATACAATAACAAGAAATCTTATTTCTATTCAAAACAGTTAAAAAGGCGATTAAAATGCTCAAATGCTACTCCTTGTTCTCTACACATACCATGATCTGATTGTGACTAGAGCATTCCATTTTACTTGATCTGTCCACAGCATCATGCTGTTGATGTTTTGTATGTACAACATTGATTCACAGTTTTGAAGATGTCACTTAAGGTTTCCTTCTACTTTTTAATGCAGATCATGCTTGTGCATGCAATGATTCAGAGTTGAATCCTGTGCCACCACTCCTGCCCAGGATACTGCCAGTTCTTAGTCTCACATATCTTGTGTAGACTTCCACAGTTCCCCTTCACTGCCATATCTAAAGGACATTTCAGACAGTGAAATTTGTGATCTGAAAATGTGCTTTTAAAGCCTTACCCTACATTGTAGGCATCATAAACTTTCTTTTCAGATCCTTGTCAGCTGTTTTAAAAAAAAAGACTGTGGTTGAACAGGGTTATTACTAGATTGAACAATCTAACTTATTATACTCTGGAATTGTCATTTCTAAGTCACAAATACTAATGTGTTTCTTAAGGCCTAAGTTAATGCTTAACTGAGATTTATGTAAATTGAATGGCATGCAAACCATCCCAGAATGGTTTGCCACAAAGAAAATGCCACAAATCATATTTTCTACCTTATACTTCTTTTGAGCAATTCAATTCAATTCATTTTTATTTGCATAGCGCTCTTAACAATGGACATTTTCTCAAAGCAGCTTTACACAGATAATGTGGTAAGAAAGAATGAATAAGATTGTTTTTTTATAAGTGTAAGTTTGTCCAAAACGAGCAAGCCGGTGGTGACTGTGGCAAGGAAAAACTCCCTGAGATTGCATGAGGAAGAAACCTCAAGAGGAACCAGACTCAAGAGGGAATCCATGCTCATCTGGGTGGCACCGAATGTCCATTTATTACAGCTAAACGTTGTTAAGGTGTGCAGTGATGGTGATCAAATGCAAACTGTAGCCCTGTGTCAGTGTAGCAGACTGTTGACATTAAATACAGTCCAAATCCATTCTCAAAGCTCCTGTGTTACTGCATAATTTCATTAATCCCGAGGCGTTGATGTAAAACATCCCCACTTGCACAGAGTGGTCTCCATTTGAAAAGAACATCATCCAGAGGCCGGTCGGAATGAAGCGGGGACACATCTGAGGAGAGGAGAAGGGCAGGAACAGTGGTCACTGGTACCTTGGGAGCTTAACTCGACAGAGAGAGAGAGAGAGAGAGAGAGAGAGAGAGAGAGAGAGAGAGAGAGAGAGAGAGAGAGAGAGAGAGAGAGAGAAGAGGGGTAAAAGGAAGAGAAAGATATGGATTATTAAGTATCCTTATTGTTGTATAAATGTTAAGGACGCTGTGCCGTTGGGGATTTTGGCAAGACTCTCTATGGTAGCATAACTAAAAGGAGAGCCAGAGGGTAACACAGATATGAGGGATCTCTGGGATAAGGTGAGGGGACATTTGAGAGTGAGGGGATGACAGCATATAAATATCAAAGTTCACCGAACACTATATATCCATGATCCCTCCAGCTCTGCTCCTTTATTCAAGAAAAACCTACTGATTAAAGGCTTGATCACTGAGACTGTGCCTGAGTGTGGGGCTTTATAAGAGAAAGATCTGCCCCCTGCTGTAGTGTTCATTATTTGAGGTACCAATAAATAGCCTGTACCTTTTGATTCAAGTAGCTGGGGGATCATTATGGTACAAATGTTCACTCAGATACTGAGATACAAAACCATTAAGTGCATAAAAATCAGTAGTAGTATTTTATAATCAATTTGGGATTATATTGGGAGCCAGTGTAGACTGATTAAAACAGGGGTAATGTGCTCAGATTGTCTAGATCCAGTAAGACTCTTGCTGCTGCATTCTGAACTAAGATTATTTATGCACTTACTCAAACACCCAGACATTAAAGTGTTACAGTAGACTAATCTAGATGTAACAAAACCATGAGCTAGATTTTCTGCATTCTGTAATGACATCATGTTCTAAATTTTAGCAATATTTCTGAGGTGAAAGAAGGCTATCCTGGTAATGGTATTCAGATGAGCCTCAAAGAACAGGCAAAATTTACACCAAGGTCTTTGACTGCTTTACACACTGAGATGAAAAGACCATCCAGAGATGCTACGTAATCGGCAGCATATATAAAGAGAAAATCAGTGGGCCTAAGACAGATCTCTGCGGAACACCAAACTTTACCTCAGAGAGTGTGGAGAACTCACCATTTACATTAACAAGCTAATAGTGATCAGTCAAATAAGACCTAAGCCAGAAGAGAGCTGTTCCCTTTCTTCCAACAATATTTTCTAGTCTCACAAAAAGGATATTATGATCAATGGTGTCAAAAGCTGCAATAAAGTCGAGCAAAACAAGTTAGGAGACACAACCCTGATCAGAGGCCAATAGCAGGTTAATTACCACTTCCACCAGCACTGTCTCTGTGCTATAATGAGGCCTAAATCCTGAATGATACATTTCCAAAATTGTATTTCTATGTAGGTATGAGCAGAACTGCTGTGCTACAACCTTTTCTAGAATATTAGAGATAAAGGGGAAGGTTGATATTGGTCTATAGTTGGACAGCTGGCAAGGATCAATGTTAGGTTTCTTAATTAGGGGGTTGATAACTGCCAGTTTGATTTAGGTACATAACTAGTGCTAATGGAAGAGTTCATTATTTTAAGAACAGGTTAAATTACATCTGGAATTATCGAGAATACAAGTTGATGATTTTGATGAGAAAATAAATGAAATTAGGTTGGTTTTTTTTTTGGAATAGCAGTAAACATTTTTAATTGATTGTCTGGTATAATTATAGTGGGTTCATATCTACAGGGTTAATTTATGAAATACTTTGGATTTATATTAATTGTCTGGATTTTTTGCCTGATGTTTATAATTGTATTATTGAAAACGTTCATGAAATCATTACTAACTATTGATGGCTTGCATGTTAGTGCAGTGCTTTTATTACCTGTTAATTTAGTTACCGTACTTGTAGGGTGCCCACCCAATGGCCCAACGACGGAATCCACTGATGTGGGTGAAGGTATGCTGTGTGTTAGTCTTTCTCACGTGGCTGTGAAAGATTACTCAAATGGATTGCACTTTGTTACATGAATCCAATTTTAACCTCTAATCTGACTCTAATTTATAATAAAGATTTAACTTAAATATCTCTAATTCAAGCTGATCACCTTATTGGTTGTACTTCTTTAATTTTAATAGATTATTCTAAGCATTTCGTCTTTTCAATAAATCATTCATTATGTACCTGGAATCGCTTAGAGCCTTGTGCTTGGCTAACGATACCTGCTCACGGAGACACATTGGCCAGTCTGAATCTTAGTCAGAGAATATAACGGTAAACTAATATTCTTGAAGTAGGCTGCTCAATGCTTGCTCATTCATAAAGAACTATTGATTTAGTTACTTGGTCATAACTTTCTTAGTCAGTGATAGCCACTAGACATGCTCACGGACACAAACTCGCCAATCTCTATCTTAGTTAGGATATAACGGTAAACTAATATTCTTTAAGTAGGCCGCCAAATGCTTTCTCATGCATAAAGAATAATGTATTTAGCCACTTAGTTATAACTTGCTAAGTCAGTGATAGTCTGAAATCAGAAGGTCCCAGACGTCCTGGACATATACATACTAAATAAAAATATAGGTTTATGCTTGTTATTTTCTATGACGGTGGAGAAAAATGCTGATCTAGCAGCACTAAGAGATTTTCTATAACTTAGGAGGCTCTCCTTCCAAGCTATATGAAATACTGTCAATTGGGTTTGACACAATTTACATTCTAATTTCTGAGTGGTCTGTTTTAAGGTGCGTGTATGATAATATACCACAGTTTTACTCCCTGTTCATTTTGGTTTTAAGGGGAGCTACATAATCTTAAGTTTAACGAAACGTTGATTCTAGGCATTCAGTAGCTCAGTTGAGAACAGAGATCTGATTGATGTCGATAACTTCTAAAGATTATTGATAAAACTCGCTGCTGTAGTTGACGTGAATGTACGCTTAACACAGTAACATGGTGAGGTGCTTACGCTATGACTGAGGCAGATTTTAAAAGAAATAAGGTAATGATTTAAAAAAGATTCAGACTGTGAAATTAAGACTATTTTTTTATATCAATTCAAATGTTCGTATTAAATCAAGAGTGTTTTCACCACTATGAGTGGGTCTTATAATATTTAAGTGAACAGCTGCTGTTCTTAAGGAGTCTTTCTGATTTTCAATATGAATATTAAAGTCACCAACAATTAATGCTAAAAAAGAAGTCTGCAAAATCTACGAGAAAATCAGAGTAGGGCCCTGGAGGTTTATAAATAATAATTAATGTAATTTACTGTCTAGACTTGCTTTCGGACACTCAATATTTTACGCTGTTGTAAAGAACTTCGAATGTGTTACATTTGTGTTCAGTGTTTTGTGTGATGCTTGGATTATTATTATAATTAGCTGCGACACCACCTTCTCTGCCATTTAGATGGGGCTGCTCTATGTAACTGTATCCAGTAGTACTAGCTTCATTTAATTCTAGATATTCATGTGTGTTCATTCAATTTGATTTATTTGAATGAATTTCTACATTTTGGTTTTGCTCGGGAGACAGACACAGTGTCAATTTGGTGGACCCTGAGTGACGACTTTATGCAGTTAGCAGACAGTCGGTTTAGCCTGTTGGTCTGCTCCCTCTCTCCTTAGCTCTGGGTAGTCACTGCTTAACTAGTGTTGTTCTGAAACTATGACCTATACTACAAGAACTGAGAGCAGCACCTTTCCGAGTTGAATGGATACTGCCCTAACAGGCCAGCCTTGCCTTTAAAATTGCTCTAATTATCTATGAAGCCCACATGTTTCTGGAGCACCACTCAGACATGCAGCAGCAAAGCGACCATAACCTTCTGTAGGCTACATTGCCATGCCGCATTAGAAACGGGGCCAGAGCATATAACTGCATCAGACATTGCCTTCGCTAATTTACTCACCTCTATAATGTTACTCTTAGTAATCTCTGACTCTTAAAGGCATATATCATTAGTTCCTGTGTAAAAAAAATTTTGAGAACCTATGCTTTCCTAGAAACCTAAACTGTGCTGCTATGTCTGGTGCCCTGGCACCTAACCTGTGCTGCTGGTGCCCCTAAAGGCCTAATTAATTTCACATGCTTTATAATAGTGTCTCCTATAACCATAGTTTCTCAGTGGGTGCTTCACTGAGGAGAGCAAACCTGTTGGACACATGAAGCGGAGAGGAATGTTGCTCCCATGGGCAAGCCTTAGCATTAGCTTTGGCTTTGCGAATATCCTGCCGAGCCGTCACCTGGTGCAAGGGCTCTAACCCCAAAGTCGGGGGAATGCTAAATCCACCTAGGGCATCCAGACTTTATCCTGTAGAACCTGGACTGCTCTCACACTCACTAATTCTCTCCAGACTCTGGATGCACCTCTCTGATGGTAGGATCTTCGCCGTCAAAGAGCTAACTAACACTTCTCACAGATAAAATTATCGCTAGCAACTGAGAAAGACTGATTACACATTCCACACTTCACGCACCGAATGAGCTGGTTGCTTGCCATATCAGAGAGATTACATACGTTAATGTTTTTACTGTAGTGTGTGTTCACAGTTCCGATTACGAATTACTGCTTTAAAATAGGGAATAAAGAGAAACACAGCTGACAAAAAGTAGAAAATACAGGAAATCCAAATGATAAATTAAGATTATACAAGGGATAAGGGGATATAGAAGACTAAAATGTTAAATACATTTTTAATGGCCAACACAAACACAAAATTCACGGCAAACTAATCAACAACAGAAAGCTAAGGCACACGGCTCACCATCAAAAAGCAACTGCCCATTAATAATTTTAAAAGTTAAAAGTAGACCCCTTAAAAATTGTCAACTCTCTAATTAGCATTTAGTGCAGAGATGGTGTTTGCATTTGTTCACTTCAGCCAAAGAGAAAGGGAAATTTACCAGTATAGCCACTCAAAAAAAAAGATCAGGGGTTTTTTTTGCAAGATTTTTTTTTCTTTTGCCATCTTCCAATTCCACCACTGCTTCTTAATACACCCCACTGAGGACATATAGCAGTATTATATACATTTTTCTCTTTTATGAGTCTTGCTGGCTGTCACAATAGGAGAGAGGCAATTTTTTGTTTCAGAATTCAGTATGAAGTAAAGAATATGATTTTCGAACTTGAAACTTAAAATGATCCCCAGTCAGTGTGTGGGTCAAACTGTTTTTTAGACATCTGAAAAAGATCAATGTCTCAACTGTTTGTCATGTTACATATGAAGGTTGTTCATATAAAAAAGATTCCTGTCAGCAGGTAGGCAAAAATTTACCTAAAAAAGGAAGCATGTTCTTAAAAAAGACAGAGTTACCAGAGGCCTAGGGGAGCCTGCCCCCAACTGACTGTAAACAGCCCTTCCACCAAACCCTGCTTTACTATATCTAGCAGCAACCCAAGCTTATGTTGTTGAATTTAAACAAAAGATCATCTATTTGCAAAACTTACAAGGCCATAGCTACAGTGCATGTGATAATAATGATAAAAAGATAGCTATTCTCTCTGGATTCGGCATCTGTCACCAATGTCTCGCTAAGTCTCCCTTGCATGCCCACACGTCTCAAGGGATAGTAGCTTGCAGAAGTGCTGGTGAATGTTCAACAGCAAAATCCACAGGCTAGGCTAACTATTATTATTCACACAAAATCGAGAATTATGCCTGCTTTTTTTCGCCTATTTATCACAGTTTGTATAGGTAATTATTTTGTTAAAAAATAAACATTTATTAAACACATGCATAACTATACAGAGAAGGTCCTGCAGTAAAAGATTTTCAACACTTGGCCTGTGGCATGGAATGGAATAAAAGGATAACAATAGCAATTTATCAGTTTATATTTATATTTAATTATCTATCTATCTATCTATCTATCTATCTATCTATCTATCTATCTATCTATCTATCTATCTATCTATCTATCTATCTATCTATCTATCTATCTATCTATCTATCATCATGTAATGCTATTGATCATGATCTGTTGTGTATCTTCTAATGACAGCATTGATATTTTATAATGACTCCTGTTACTACAATGCACTAGATTGTATATTAATAAGATGTATTGTATTTTGTCCTGCTAGCCCGCCCTTGCTGGGCTTAAATGTAATTACAAGGTCATTGTGTTAAGGATTATTATGGGTTACCTTTTAACTTTATTAGCATATTTATTTCTTTTTAACTTTTAATAACAATGCTGCAAAACCTAGAACAAAAGCAGCCCTGCAGGATGAATCTGGTGTTTAGTTTGTTGATTGAATGGCACAGCAGGAGGGTTAGGACTTCTGTAATCTGCAGTCCTTGGATAAGTCTGTATAACCCTTCTTAAATGTGTTATTTCACATTTACAGCACAAATACAAACATTTAGACACAATGCCCCTGCAAAAAACTGTACTATTTTTGTTTGTATACCAACAGCATACTGAGAAAAGAACTAAAGAGGAGACTAAAGGAATAGATAATTTATTTTATTTATTTGCTGGGTTATTGTGCGATTGTTTTATATCCTACTGTTACTCAACAACTCTCCTTTCTGACAAAAGTATGCCAGCCTGGAATATACCCCTACTTCACCTCTAACACACACACACACACACACACACACACACACACACACACACACACACACACACACACACACACACACACACACACACACACACACACACACTTACTTCTGAGAGCCTTTAGCTGGGAGAGATAGTTTCTTTGACAATATCCGAACTGTCAGTCAATCAGCCCAACTCTCTCTCGCCTCTCTAGTCATGATGACAGTGTGAAAGATGCACAAGTTTACCAAGCTGACAGTGCAAGGTGAGTGTGAATGAAGTTTTTCTAACAGGTTAGAAGCTCTTGTGACTTGCCCTGTGACAGTTTTTTTTTTTTTTATAACACTGACATAGATTTTGCATTGTAGATTACATTTCAAGGACCAAATAAAAGTAAACACCTTGTGCTTACCTTGCAGAGGAAATAATGACTTGTGTTGAAGGAAAAACTCCCAGAGACATCTTCAGCATCTCAATGAAGATGATGATGATTGCAAAGTGCTCTCAGCTGAGCTATCTCTTTAGTTGAAGTTCAATTGCACGACAGGTACCACAGGAGAGATTCACGCAAAGAGATACAGTAAGGAGTTAAATGGCAATGTTTGTGTTTCCTTCTCTCCGGTTCAGATTCAAAATCCTCAGTGTAACACTTTCAGACACTCAATTGATTTTGTACTAATCTGTTAACTTCTCTCTCTCCAACATTCTACATTATTGATTCATTTCCTTTCGTTTTCAAAGTGACTGTTATGTATGAGAACAAATAGAGGAACGTCTGAACAGAAAGACAGAAATAGGATATTTTCTTATCCTATTCAGTCATTCATTTTCATGTTTGCAAATGCAAAGCAGGGGAGAAGGATAAGCATCACATATTATAATAAAGCACAGATAATATTCTTAGGTTTACAGCAGGCTTTTACTGCTAGCTCTCTTGTTAACTGCAAAAAGCCACAGTAAATTATGACAGTCATATTAGCTATTTTTATTTACCTTTGCAGTTGAATAAAATATATTTAAATAAAATATGTACTTAGCTCACCACAATCACAATAAAAGAAAAGTATATATGCATGCATATATACTGTGTGTGTGTGTGTGTGTGTGTGTGTGTGTGTGTGTGTGTGTGTGTGTGTGTGTGTGTGTGTGTGTGTATGTATGTATGTATGTATGTATGTATATATATATATATATATATACAGTGAGGAAAATAAGTATTTGAACACCCTGCTATTTTTTTATAACTTGCAAAATAACCCTATTTTGCAAGTTCTCCCACTTAGAAATCATGGAGGGGTCTAAAATTGTCATCGTAGGTGCATGTCCACTGTGAGAGACATAATCTAAAAAAAAAAATCCAGAAATCACAATGTATGATTTTTTTAACTATTTATTTGTATGATATAGCTGCAAATAAGTATTTGAACACCTGAGAAAGTCAATGTTAATATTTGGTACAGGAGCCTTTGTGGCAATTACAGAGGTCAAACGTTTCCTGTAGTTTTTCACCAGGTTTGCACACACTGCAGGAGGGATTTTGACCCACTCCTCCACACAGATCTTCTCTAGATCAGTCATGTTTCTAGCCTGTCGCTGAGAAACACGGAGTTTGAGCTCCCTCCAAAGATTCTCTATTGGGTTTAGGTCTGGAGACTGGCTAGGCCATGCCAGAACCTTGATATGCTTCTTACAGAGCATATCAAGCATATCATCTGACCACATGACTTTCTCCCATGACTCCTCTGGATCATCCAAATGGTCATTGGCAAACTTAAGACGTGCCTGGACATTTGCTGGTTTAAGCAGGGGAACCTTCCGTGCCATGCATGATTTCAAACCATGACGTCTTAGTGTATTACCAACAGTAACCTTGGAAACGGTGGTCCCAGCTCTTTTCAGGTCATTGACCAGCTCCTCCCGTGTAGTTCTGGGCTGATTTCTCACCTTCCTTAGGATCATTGAGTCCCCACATGGTGAGATCTTGCATGGAGCCCCAGTCCGAGGGAGATTGACAGTCATGTTTAGCTTCTTCCATTTTCTAATGATTGCTCCAACAGTGGACCCTTTTCACCAAGCTGCTTGGCAATTTCCCCGTAGCCCTTTCCAGCCTTGTGGAGGTGTACAATTTTGTCTCTAGTGTCTTTGGACAGCTCTTTGGTCTTGGCCATGTTAGTAGTTGGATTCTTACTGATTGTATGGGGTGGACAGGTGTCTTTATGCAGCTAACGACCTCAAACAGGTGCATCTAATTTAGGATAATAAATGTAGTGGAGGTGGACATTTTAAAGGCAGACTAACAGGTCTTTGAGGGTCAGAATTCTAGCTGATAGACAGGTGTTCAAATACTTATTTGCAGCTGTATCAAACAAATAAATAGTTTAAAAATCATACATTGTGATTTCTGGATTTTTTTTTTTTTAGATTATGTCTCTCACAGTGGACATGCACCTACGATGACAATTTCAGACCCGTCCATGATTTCTAAGTGGGAGAACTTGCAAAATAGCAGGGTGTTCAAATATTTATTTTCCTCACTGTATATATATATATATATATATATATATATATATATATATATATATATATATATATATATATATATATATATATATATATATATATACAGTATATACTGTATATACTGTCGTTTATATATACTGTCGTTTATTTAAGTCGTACTATTTTGGCAAGGTCAAAGGTAACAGCTTAAAAGACCATGGGTGTGAATTCATAATAGGATAAAAATCCCTGGTCATGAATCCAAAAGAGTATAATTGGCCTTGCTTTCAGAGGTGAAGGATGACTTATCCATTCCATAACCATAACCCTAATCACTAGATGATTGTGAACATCTGAATTAAATAAATGTTGTGCCTTCACACACCTTAAGAGGAAACCTTTGTCCTCCCTGGTTGGTAGCTGGTTCAAGGAACCTAATTAGTAGATTTAAATTAAAAATTAACAAATTTAAAAAAATGGGGTACAGACTGTACCATACAATTGTTTAATTATTTTTTATATTAGCACAGGTCCACCTTTTAACAAGGAATGAACAGATAGAAGCATTTCCTCTTTTGGAGTCAGCTGGAGAATAAAGGGATTTGTATAGCCCATTTTCTTCTGTCCTCTTCTTTTTATTTAACTACATTTGGTAGTTACATTTAAATAGTTAAAATTGGTAGTTAAATTAAAATTTCATAGTTTAATATCATGGCTTTGCAAAGATGAAGCACAATTATCAAAGATGTCTATAATCTTTTATTTTTTGGGTTACATTCAAAATAGGATAAAAAATGAAAATAGTAATTTGGTTAAAAAGTGCCATTATTACCAATAGATGGTAAATGGATTGCAATGGGATATCAGTAGCCAATAATGCTTCTCCTTCCTGAATTACCCAACTCTAAATAACCTTTATTTAATGCCTTAAAATCCTGTGTATGCAGCAACAACATAGTGAGTTAGTCTGAGCACACTAGCAAACTGTTTGTCATAATACTATATTTCGGGATACACATAACAGCACATTGCATAGCATGACATTGCTTTATTTAAGTGTTTTCACCACTTAAATATAATAATAGAGTCTTTCAATGCAATTTCTATTCTAAAGTACCTCATCAGTCTGAGATCATGTTGCTCTATCTGGCCTTGAGTGTTCCACTGGGTTGTGAACATTGTTTCGCAGCTCAGTACACTCACCTCTCATGCTCCAGATCTGCACAGCTGCTGCCAGCGTGCACAAACTCAGCATTTCATCACTCTCTTCATCATATGCTGCAGTTCCTTTTAGTTATTTATTTATTTATTTTTTTGCTTGCCACATTCTCTCACTGGCCACAGTGGTTTGGGCGAAAAACATGCTTAAGCATGCATAACGGCCAAGTAATCAATAATGCAGCTGCATTCTTTCAGCTTCCTGCAAGCACACGAGACATTCGAAGGAGGATAAATGGATGTTTTCTTTAATAAAGCCCTCTGTTCCACATATTCCTTGACGAGCGTATAAAATGGATAAAGGTAGCGACACATTCACTAGTTACTACTGCGGGCTGTTCCGTGCTGTCTCTTCATCGTAAAAATTTACTCCCAATTATTTGCAGTTGCGCTGCCAGATGAGTCAACATCATTTGAAGACAATGAAGTAGTCACGATTGTTTGAAAGCTTCTACCAGGGGACGCTTTGCTTGTGTTAAGGCCTACCTGTTTTAATTAGATAGCTATGCTTTGCTAAACACAGCTGTGGGCTTGTTCAATTCTAGCTCAGCCAGCGCTAAGCCAGCTGTGGGACAGGCATCCCTGTCAGCTCCACAATCCTCCCTTGAAGAAAGCCAATCAGTCGTTTTCTCTTGGGAACAGCTGGACTGCCGACAGGTTTTTGTTACATGTTGGCCAACAAGCT
This sequence comes from Silurus aristotelis, assembly GCF_946808225.1. Lineage (NCBI taxonomy): Eukaryota > Metazoa > Chordata > Actinopteri > Siluriformes > Siluridae > Silurus > Silurus aristotelis. The sequence goes on along the minus strand of NC_139574.1, from coordinate 25,178,392 downwards.
GAAGCTTTATGACTTTAGAAAATGTACACACGTTCAAACCAATTTATTTTGGGGTAAAACTGCAAATCCACAATATAAGAATGCATGCTTCTCTATTTTCTGTACAACAGATACATAATCACCAAGTGAGCTCTCTTCTATATAAAGTCCTCCTCACAAATAGCCCCACAGGCCTACATGATGTCAGGAAAAGCTGCAATATTCATGTGCTGTGGTTTTTGTAATGCACTTAACTAAGCTGCTTCTTCCTTAGCCGAGTCAAGGCTGGTCACTGGTGCGAAATAAGAGATAAGTGGTAACATCGGCAGCATGACAGGATTTATTTTTCAACAAACGTACAACAAACAGTTGTATGCGCCATGGGTTCTACACACTGATTCGAACATGCAGGTGACTCACAGACACACATAGTCAGAACAACATCTGTTTCAATTCAGACCTCTTCAGTGTGATCCAGACTGTATTCACTTTCAGTAAAGTTGATGGACATTCAAAAACCTGTTTAATTTCAAGAAACAGGATTCTTCTTGTTAAAAAGATTGCATCCAAAATAAAATGATATATATATATATATATATATATATATATATATATATATATATATATATATATATATATATATATATATATATATATATACAGTGAGGAAAATAAGTATTTGAACACCCTGCTATTTTGCAAGTTCTCCCACTTAGAAATCATGGAGGGGTCTGAAATTGTCATCGTAGGTGCATGTCCACTGTGAGAGACATAATCTAAAAAAAAAAAATCCAGAAATCACAATATATGATTTTTAAACTATTTATATGTATGATACAGCTGCAAATAAGTATTTGAACACCTGTCTATCAGCTAGAATTCTGACCCTCAAAGACCTGTTAGTCTGCCTTTAAAATGTCCACCTCCACTACATTTATTATCCTAAATTAGATGCACCTGTTTGAGGTCGTTAGCTGCATAAAGACACCTGTCCACCCCATACAATCAGTAAGAATCCAACCACTAACATGGCCAAGACCAAAGGGATGTCCAAAGACACTAGAGACAAAATTGTACACCTCCACAAGGCTGGAAAGGGCTACGGGGAAATTGCCAAGCAGCTTGGTGAAAAAAGGTCCACTGTTGGAGCAATCATTAGAAAATGGAAGAAGCTAAACATGACTGTCAATCTCCCTCGGACTGGGGCTTCATGCAAGATCTCACCTCGTGGGGTCTCAATGATCCTAAGGAAGGTGAGAAATCAGCCCAGAACTACACGGGAGGAGCTGGTCAATGACCTGAAAAGAGCTGGGACCACCGTTTCCAAGGTTACTGTTGGTAATACACTAAGACGTCATGGTTTGAAATCATGCATGGCACGGAAGGTTCCCCTGCTTAAACCAGCACATGTCCAGGCACGTCTTAGGTTTGCCAATGACCATTTGGATGATCCAGAGGAGTCATGGGAGAAAGTCATGTGGTCAGATGAGACCAAAATAGAACTTTTGGGTCATAATTCCACTAAACGTGTTTGGAGGAAGAAGAAGGATGAGTAGCTTCCCAAGAACACCATCCCTACTGTGAAGCATGGGGGTGGTAGCATCATGCTTTGGGGGTGTTTTTCTGCACATGGAACAGGGTGACTGCACTGTATTAAGGAGAGGATGACCCGGGCCATGTATTGCGAGATTTCGGGGAACAACCTCCTTCCCTCAGTTAGAGCATTGAAGATGGGTCGAGGCTGGGTCTTCCAACATGACAACGACCCGAAGCACACAGCCAGGATAACCAAGGAGTGGCTCTGTAAGAAGCATATCAAGGTTCTGGCATGGCCTAGCCAGTCTCCAGACCTAAACCCAATAGAGAATCTTTGGAGGGAGCTCAAACTCCGTGTTTCTCAGCGACAGGCCAGAAACCTGACTGATCTAGAGACGATCTGTGTGGAGGAGTGGGCCAAAATCCCTCCTGCAGTGTGTGCAAACCTGGTGAAAAACTACAGGAAACGTTTGACCTCTGTAATTGCAAACAAAGGCTCCTGTACCAAATATTAACATTGACTTTCTCAGGTGTTTAAATACTTATTTGCAGCTGTATCATACAAATAAATAGTTAAAAAATCATACATTGTGATTTCTGGATTTATTTTTTTAGATTATGTCTCTCACAGTGGACATGCACCTACGATGACAATTTCAGACCCCTCCATGATTTCTAAGTGGGAGAACTTGCAAAATAGCAGGGTGTTCAAATACTTATTTTCCTCACTGTATATACAGTGAGGAAAATAAGTATTTGAACACCGTGCTATTTTGCAAGTTCTCCCACTTAGAAATCATGGAGGTGTCTAAAATTGTCATAGGAGGTGCATGTCCACTGTGAGAGACATAATCTAAAAAAAAGATCCAGAAATCACAATGTATGATTTTTTAACTATTTATTAGTATGATACAGCTGCAAATAAGTATTTGAACACCTGAGAAAGTCAATGTTAATATTTGGTACAGTAGCCTTTGTTTGCAATTACAGAGGTCAAACGTTTCCTGTAGTTTTTCACCAGGTTTGCACACACTGCAGGAGGGATTTTGGCCCACTCCTCCACACAGATCTTCTCTAGATCAGTCAGGTTTCAGGCCTGTCGTTGAGAAACACGGAGTTTGAGCTCCCTTCAAAGATTCTCTATTGGGTTTACTTCTGGAGACTGGCTAGGCCATGCCAGAACCTTGATATGCTTCTTACAGAGCCACTCCTTGGTTATCCTGGCTGTGTGCTTCGGGTCATTGTCATGTTGGAAGACCCAGCCTCGACCCATCTTCAATGCTCTAACTGAGGAAAGGAGGTTGTTCCCCAAAATCTCGCAACACATGGCCTGGGTCATCCTCTCCTTAATACAGTGCAGTCGCCCTGTCCCATGTGCAGAAAAACACCCATAAAGCATGATGCTACCACCCCCATGCTTCACAGTAGGGATGGTGTTCTTGGGATGGTACTCATCATTCTTCTTCCTTCAAACACGTTTAGTGGAATTATGACCCAAAAGTTCTATTTTGGTCTCATCTGACCACATGACTTTCTCCCATGACTCCTCTGGATCATCCAAATGGTCATTGGCAAACTTAAGACGTGCCTGGACATGTGCTGGTTTAAGCAGGGGAACCTTCCGTGCCATGCATGATTTCAAATCATGACGTCTTAGTGTATTACCAACAGTAACCTTGGAAACGGTGGTCCCAGCTCTTTTCAGGTCGTTGACCAGCTCCTCCCTTGTAGTTCTGGGCTGATTTCTCACCTTCCTTCGGATCATTAAGACCCCACGAGGTGAGATCTTGCATAGAGCCCCAGTCCGAGGGCGATTGACAGTCATGTTTAGCTTCTTCCATTTTCTAATGATTGCTCCAACAGTCGACCTTTTTTCACCAAGCTGCTTGGCAATTTCCCCGTAGCCCTTTCCAGCCTTGTGGAGGTGTACAATTTTGTCTCTAGTGTCTTTGGACAGCTCTTTGGTCTTGGCCATGTTAGTAGTTGGATTCTTACTGATTGTATGGGGTGGACAGGTGTCTTTATGCGGCTAACGACCTCAAACAGGTGCATCTAATTTAGGATAATAAATGTAGTGGAGATGGACATTTTAAAGGCAGACTAACATGTCTTTGAGGGTCAGAATTCTAGCTGATAGACAGGTTTTCAAATACTTATTTGCAGATGTATCATACAAATAAATAGTTTAAAAATCATATATTGTGATTTCTGGATTTTTTTTTTTTAGATCATATCTCTCACAGTGGACAGCACCTACGATGACAATTTAAGACCCCTCGATGATTTCTAAGTGGGAGAACTTGCAAAATAGCAGGGTGTTCAAATACTTATTTTCCTCACTGTATATATACACACACAGTGTATATATATATATATATATATATATATATATATATATATATATATATATATATATATATATATATATATATATATATATAATTTTATAATAATAATTATTATAATAAATAATAATAATAATAATTACTATAATTATTTTGGATGCTGTTACAATTTAAATATTTATTTTAATGCACTATGAAGATCAAAGTATCAAAGGCTTTTTACCTCATATCATGTTGAAATATGTTTACTTTTTAATCAAGAACATACCTAATGCTGTTCATCATACATATCTAAATAGTCACAGAAATGAACGTAGTTGGAATTCTAGCAATGCATGTAATCTAGGTTTTACCTGATCTATTTCGGGCTTTGATCTATATTTATATATTATATTATATTTATATTATTTGTCTCAACAATATAGTATTAAAAGCAATTTACATGTTATAATGCTTCATAAAATAAAAATATAGCAGAAAACAAGGAAACATATTGCATTTGTGTTAAGTGAATGCTAAACCCTGTTTGAAAGCTAACATTTAGCAAAATTATTTAGACAAGTGGTCATGAGGGGACAATACACATTTTGTTTATTTTTACATTTTTTACTTTCATTGTGATTAAAATCACACATTATAGATGCAATTTATGCAGTCTGGTGTGCCCTGAAGGATTGCTGATAAATTTAGTCCACTATATCAATACTATGACGCTATACAACGATCACAGTTTTTTTACCAACACTAGCTTTTCAGCAGTATATACATATTAACAACCAAGAAAAGGAAAATTATAAACCGATTATCCGTCTACTATCCAAAAAAAAAAAAGATTAAAAACACCCTTCTTTAAAACCATTTGTTTATGTAGGTTCTTTCTGTGCCTTTCAATAAAATCAAACAAAATAGGGTTGTTTAATGTTTTGACTGCTCATGGTGTATAAAAACTGTGCAAAAAAGATGTAAGTATTGAGTGTGTTCCCTGTGGTGGAGCGAATAGTGTTGCACACAAAGGAAATAGAGTCATTGCTAAGCCACATATATTTTAAAGATTTCTATTTCACACAAGAAGCAAGCACCAACTGGGAATTTTTTTTTTTTTTTTTTTTGCAATCAGAAGTAGTGAATTGTATTTAACTTGCTCTGCTATGGAGGAAATCTGTTAGCTTAATCACACCTTACAATCACAAGGGAGAATGTGAAGGGCTTTTGTTAAAGCATATTGTTTTTATAAGTCATAGGATAGGTAGTGTCACGGTTTGACCAGGCGTAGGAACCAGGTACAACAGAATGTCTTTATTTATTCTACACATGCAAACACAGACTTATCTTGAGTGCTTCTTTTGAAGCAGAACCAGGCACATGGAAGCATAGGGAACAGAAGTGGTAGGAAGACCATGAGTTAGGGGGAATCGGGACCTTATAAAGGGGATAGGTAAATGGGGAACAGGTGTAGGTGATAAGAGCAGGGAGAGGCTGAGTGAGAGTGTGAGCCTTAGAGGGAGGCGTGGCTGGTGGTTCTTCAACAGGTAGACTGTATTTCTTAAAAATTGCCAAACATCTCTAAAAGAAAATCTAGTCATCTACCACTCAATCCACTACCAAAAACTGATTGCTGAATCAAACACAAAACATTCTGTAAAACAAACTATTTAAATCTGAGAGAAATTAATTATTCCTTTACATTTTTCGAAAGAGAGTATTTTTCAGCAATTGCAAACTATTTGTTATAGAATCAAACCTTTTGATTGTATGCATCCACCACTGTTTATATGGTTTTGGTTTAACCTTGGCGCTCCAGATGCACAAGTCTACCCTACACCAATAGCACACTAAATATACTATAAACTGCATGTTCTTCTATATATTTAATACACTCAAGCCTCAGGCCCAAATCTCTCAATCTGAACAGGGCATTCCATCCCTCTTCGCCACCAGTCAGAGGATTTGCCCATGGCAGAAGGTGCTGGAAGGTCCCCATTGGCCACGAGTGTCACCCTGCACTTATGCAGGACACAGAAGGACACTGAGAAGGACTGTGGATCCATAACTATCAGGGGAACTGGATAAAAATACACTGCTGACAAGTCAATTAATCAGGTTTTCAAGGTGCCACAGTAGAATAGACTAGTAAAGAGGTGAGGAGCAGTGTGTTTACAGGAGTCATTACATTAGAGGCTCTTGGTGGGGTAGAGTGATTTAACTGTAAAATACATAGTTAATGTCAGCTAGAGGCAGTCGATCATTCTAGTAAAGAAAAATGCCAAGGATTGATATGGTACACAATAAAAGTGGAAATTATTAAGAAACATAACTGGTATTAGTCACGTGGGCTTGCTTTATATAGTATAAGACTGTCCTCTAAGAGCAACACTGTAAAGGACAGCATGCCTTTACCAGGGTCACTGAGTGTACTGCTATTTAAATCATCACATGAATATCAGCTTTTCATTGTCTTCGCCCTGGGCGTTTATACCTGCACTCGATTCTACTGCAGGTCAATGTGTGCAACGAATCAGGATTACACCCACACCTAGCGTCTTTTTAAGGCAGAGCACTATAGCTGAATAGGGTCATTTATTTTTTAAACAATGGATATAAAGAAAACAATCTTCGTTTCCTTTATTGTTTGGATTATGTTAAACATTTATCTAAAGAGAAAGACTTTTACAGAATGGATTGTTGGAAAATCATTTCATTGTTTTTTTTTTTTAACTAAGAAAATATTATGGGCTTCATTTTTAGAATACATTCTTCTGACAATCTAAAATCTAAAAAATACACAACATTTTAGACCTTGAGGTGGATAAGCTACACCGCAGAAGAACACATCCGGCTGAACCCTTGTTAAATAAGAACAGGATCTGAGGTTACAGTTAGTAGAGACTCCGCAAAGCTGCATAGATAAAAATACAAAATAGACCAGATGATTAATAAACAGTTGTTTTGTTGTTCCTATTAAAGTGGCTGGCGATGGTATTTCAGGAAACAAGCTCTTTTGACATATATTGTATGATTCGATTGTGCCCTTGATTAAAGTTTTTATGTTACTAAGATAAGGATAGTATGGTAGAGATGAGTGGACACTATATGGACAAAAGTATTTGGACACCTGATTTTACACCCATCGTTGGTTGTTCCCAAAATGTTACAACAAAGTTAGAGGCACACAATTGTATAGCATGTTTTTGGATGCAATAGCATTACATTGTTACTTCACTTGAACTAGGAGACACAAAAATGACAATGCCTCTGTGCACAAAGTGAGTGCCTTGAAGATATGGTTTTCATGGGTTGGTGTGGAAGATCTGCTAAAGATTAATTTCAATCCCGCATGTACTGTACATCTTTGCGATAAACTGGAACGCTGACCGCAGCCTAGTCAGTGAACACAACCTCCACAAGCACATTCCAATTCTAGTGGAACATCTTAAAAGAATAACGATTATTTTAACATCAAATGGGACGAAATGTGGAATAAGATGTTCAAAAAAGACAAACCTCATGGTTTGGTGCCCGCAAACTTTTGTCCATATAGTGTATTTAGAGAAAATAAATAATTAGTTGTGATGATATTTATCACTACAGTTTAAAAAAACAGCAGTTAAAAATGCATTTTATCCAAACATTATTGGTGCGACCAAGACTGTTGTTTCTACCTGTAGTCAAGCCTTAAATTGTTCATGTAAATTCTTCTTAATGCAGATTTTACCTGTCAACCTTTGTAATCCTTGCTACCAGAGATGTTATGTGACCTCCTGTAGGAGGTGCTGTCAGGGCAGCATTCTGAGCACATGATGTCCAGGAGCTTAAGAGCAGCAACCACAAACAATTGATCAGGCTGTGTGCTCTGTTAAAATGCTGCTGACTCGGTAAAACTTACACACTGGGATGAGTTTGCACATATCCAACAGTTTGTTAATTAGTGAGTTGAAAAAAAAAAATTTGAATTAGTATCTCCTGCCATATGTGAGCGTAATGTGTTCAGGCTGGACAACTTTGCATTTCCATCTGGAGTAGAACTGATGATCGACTAAATATTTAGCAGCTGAACATGACTGTAGAATTTAGGTCAGCATTATTAGTGCTGTTTGTTTTTGTAGTATGTGTTGCCTGGCTGACTCTCTTTTTAGCATGTTATCACAAAATTTCCTTTCGCACAACTGATTTGCCAGCTCCGTAATGTTCTCGGATTTTAAGTGTGTCATTCTTCAATTCAGTGTCATATAATCATTTCAACGGTATTTCAGAAATCCTTGATTAAATGAGCACTTGTCCTTATGTGCAATTACCATATTTCACTTGACACAGTAGTCTGGTCAATAGCACCAGCACGAGCACCGTGAACTAAATTATGTTGAAGTGATCAGATTCTCATTCTGCTGACATTGAGACTGTGACATAAGGAGCAGGGCAAAGTTTTCGAGGCCTCTATAACTACACATGATGGATGATCGCCCTGACAGAACGCACAGTCAAAAGTTCTTTGCTCTGCCACAACATATAGCTGTATTGATTTTTAGACGGAATCCTGATGAAGGGCACAAAGCTGCTCTTTTGATAACCAAAAAAAAAACTAACCCAAGTTTTGGGATAAAGTAGAGAAGATATAAGGTCCAGATTGAGAAGCCTTTTTTTTTTTATATCGCACTGGGTGTCACAAATTCTTACTGAACAAAAACATTTTTTTTTGCATTATCACCAATATGTTTTATGAGATGAACATGGAGGTCCACCAAATAATGAAGGCAGTTTACATATTCTCTGCTTGTATTTAGGGAATGATGATTCCCTAAATCATCATCTTCACTATGATGATTACCCAAAAAAATACAACTGCTGTGGTGTTAATTTGCACTTATTAGCTTGGTGCTTCAAAAGGAAATAATAGCCTTTTAATTAGTAATTTTCTCAGTTGCATTTGAATGAATCCAGTTTTCTGCAAACTACATTATGTGTAAAATTATGTATCATTATTATGCATAATCATCCAAGATCACCTGAATGAATACTTACATATGAACCAATAGTTAAATTAGGCATGTAGCCGACTAAACAAAAACTAATAAAGAGCTAACCTCATTAGTCTTATAAAGTCTTAAAAAGTCATGCTAGTACATGATTGTTGGTTAATGTATTATTTTACATGTAGGGGTGAAACAAATCAAACCTGCTCTATAAGAAAACATGAATTAAATGTTCATAATTGTAAATGGATTATATAATTAAATGCATAATTTCACATTGAATAGCACTGGATTGCTTTTATAAGTTATTCTGACCCCCCTTATCAAACATATAACGATGCATTAATAATGTAGACCAATGATTTCATTATTTTCCCTCAAATCACACCGTAGTACTAGTTCATGCCTTGATGGTTAGGGCATGGTGCACTGCTTCTTTGCCCACAAGGATGAAATTATGACAGATTTATTTATTTATTTATTTATTTATTTATTTATTTATTTATTTATTTATTTATTCAGACACTATTATAAATGTATATTTAAAACCAGAGTTTTATTATATATATAAATCACTTGTATTTTTGTCTTTCACCTATGTCTGTCAATCAAGTTTTCCTTCTTTAAATCATTACAAACAGTCACCTATTTCTTTCTTGTGCTTTTACATTTGTTTTTGACCCCTGCCCCTGAAAAGTGACATGTATTTTAACCCTTTTAGTTAAGTTTAGCACTTCATTAGTTTGTAATTAGTTGATGCCTTTACTCATTATTAATTTATATAAGCAAGTATAAATTCAGATATAATTAGAATTTTTAATGCACCTCTTGGCCATAATAATACCCAAGAATATGGTTTATGTGATTTATACCCAACTGTTTTAAGATATTGTGGGGTGGCATACTCCAGCAGATCCTCAGCTCTAAAAGTCAACTCAGAAAGCAGACAGTCATATTTAATTAGATTCTGTGCATATTTCACAGACAGAAGTGTGTAAATCCCAAACATCAGAAGAAGCAGGGGAAAGCGAGCTTTTCAAGAGGACTGTCAAAAAGATTTAAACAAAAAATAAATGGAAGAATGGCTTCTAGATTAAGTTTATTTTGAATTTCACCAGCACTTGGAGGACTGGAGTGTAAAATTTCCATATTAGACTTCCTTTACATAATGTGTCTCTTTCCGTCAGTACAGATGATTCTTACATTATAATAGTTTGAAACGCTTGTTCCTGTGATAACCGAAAAAATGATGAACTACATAATTTTTTGAGAGAACCGAAAAATGCTGATGCTTTTCTGGGCCAGCTAGCTGCCCCTGTAAAGCGAATTTGAAATCTGATTGGTTAAAGAAACGGACTCATTGATAAATGGTTTATAGTCTATGGTAAAAGTGTCAGCAGGACAGACTTTAAAGGCCCTGGGCAGATTAGATTGACATGGCAGCACATAGAGGCTGAAATCTGATTTAACTGATAATTATCTGATAACCACATACACATACTGAAGTAGAGCAGCCAAGAGAAATGCTATGAAATTAAAAAAATTAACTGTTGGGAATAAATTAAAACAATTTCATAGAACAAAAATTTGAATTAAGGTTGTAAATGTAAGTCAGTGTTTGTAATAGTGTTTAGGCCAGCAGAGAAGACTTTGCTGGCCCTGACTGCCCGCCACTGTGTGGTTGTAGTGTAGAGGTTTGGAACTTGCTTTAGTAAAATTGTATTCACCTTACATACGCGAAATGCCTATCTCTTTGTAATGCCACTCGTTGTTATATTGCGTTTTTGTATAGTATTGATGGTTTCTATAATTGCAATGTGATAGTGGTGGTATTAAGAGGTGGATGAAGTCGGGTAAGTCAGTCTCCACTGAAGGCCCAGGTACCAAATGCACTGGCAGCCACTGATTATATATATATATATATATATATATATATATATATATATATATATATATATATATATATATATATATATATATATATATATATATACAGTGAGGAAAATAAGTATTTGAACACCCTGCTATTTTGCAAGTTCTCCCACTTAGAAATCATGGAGGGGTCGGAAATTGTCATCGTAGGTGCATGTCCACTGTGAGAGACATAATCTAAAAAAAAAAATCCAGAAATCACAATGTATGATTTTTTTACTATTTATAAGTATTTGAACACCTGAGAAAGTCAATGTTAATATTTGGTACAGTAGCCTTTGTTTGCAATTACAGAGGTCAAACGTTTCCTGTAGTTTTTCACCAGGTTTGCACACACTGCAGGAGGGATTTTGGCCCACTCCTCCACACAGATCTTCTCTAGATCAGTCAGGTTTCTGGTCTGGAGACTGGCTAGGTTACGCCAGAACCTTGATATGCTTCTTACAGAGCCACTCCTTGGTTATCCTGGCTGTGTGCTTCGGGTCATTGTCATGTTGGAAGACCCAGCCTCGACCCATCTTCAATGCTCTAACTGAGGAAAGGAGGTTGTTCCCCAACACCCGCAATACATGGCTCCGGTCATCCTCTCCTTAATACAGCGCAGTCGCCCTGTCCCATGTGCAGAAAAACATCCCCAAAGCATGATGCTACCACCCCCATGCTTCACAGTAGGGATGGTGTTCTTGGGATGGTACTCATCATTCTTCACGTTTAGTGGAATTATGACCCAAAAGTTCTATTTTGGTCTCATCTGACCACATGACTTTCTCCCATGACTCTTCTGGATCATCCAAATGGTCATTGGCAAACTTAAGACATGCCTGGGCATGTGCTGGTTTAAGCAGGGGAACCTTCCGTGCCATGCATGATTTCAAATCATGACGTCTTAGTGTATTACCAACAGTAACCTTGGAAACGGTGGTCCCAGCTCTTTTCAGGTCATTGACCAGCTCCTTCCGTGTAGTTCTGGGCTGATTTCTCACCTTCCTTAGGATCTTAGAGACCCCACGAGGTGAGATCTTGCATGGAGCCCCAGTCCGAGGGCGATTGACAGTCATGTTTAGCTTCTTCCATTTTCTAATGATTGCTCCAACAGTGGACCTTTTTTCACCAAGCTGCTTGGCAATTTCCCCGTAGCCCTTTTCAGCCTTGTGAAGGTGTACAATTTTGTCTCTAGTGTCTTTGGACAGCTCTTTGGTCTTGGCCATGTTAGTAGTTGGATTCTTACTGATTGTATTGGGTGGACAGGTGTCTTTATGCAGCTAACGACCTCAAACAGGTGCATCTAATCTAGGATAATAAATGTAGTGGAGGTGGACATTTAAAGTTAAAGGCAGACTAACAGGTCTTTGAGGGTCAGAATTCTAGCTGATAGACAGGTGTTCAAATACTTATTTGCAGCTGTATCAAACAAATAAATAGTTTAAAAATCATATATTGTGATTTCTGGATTTTTTTTTTAGATTATGTCTCTCACAGTGGACATGCACCTACAATGACAATTTCAGACCCCTGATTTCTAAGTGCAAGAACTTGCAAAATAGCAGGGTGTTCAAATACTTATTTTTCTCACCATATATATATATACATGTCAAACAAACAGCACAATCCTCAGAGAACAGACTTGAGTGACTACTGATTTAAATATTTCTCTATAACCTTGCATATGTATGTCATTAACTGTGGAAACAGTGCATATTTTTAGGTAATAACTGCTAAACAGTTTGGCTGTGAAGGCAATATAGGTTTTTACAGTGGTGTATTTCCTCTGCCTCATCAAAGTGCTCTAGAAAATAGTTTGAACTGCACTTTGAAGCTGTCAAATCCCTGCTGTCAAGCACATTGTGATGGACCACTAGTTCCATCTGGCTCCGATGTGTTGAATCAGAAGAATTTTCTCCAACTCAATTTGATTAAGTTCTTTTTTTTTAAGTACAGTTTCATTGTTTCTTGTGCCAATATGTTCCTTTTCTACATAATAAAGCAGTTCGGCAGTAATGCTATAAATGAAACTGCTCTTGCATATCCTGAAACAAATTAAATAATTTGATTTGACATAATTTGATTTATGATGAACTACATAATTTTTTACAAGGCCATTTTACCGCTCTAATGGGTGGTTAATTTGGGGGCCTCCTTTACACCTTTTCCATAATTTGTTTTACTGTTTTCAGGCTTCAGCAAATGCATGAGAGGATGTTTCTCCACAGGCAGTGCTGAGAAGGAAGAGCGGGACTGTGTGTCCTTTAGTCATCCTCTGGGGGACACTCAGGGGCTCATGCTCCGCCAGAGTTCAGCCTAATTGTGTGTTTCTCACTTGAGCTCATTTTTATTTGGAGTCGGCAAAAAAGAGGTGGATGAGCGGGAGGGGTAATAAGTCAGCCTTTGATTCCTCAGTTTTCCCCAGTGTTTCAATGAATGGCCAGAAGAGACACCTCGTTGATCCTTGCTCTAAAGCCACCATCCCATGAGCAGGAGGAAAAAACATAGAACATAGTAAGACAAGACCTGGGCTTCTAGCGCAACTTTGTTATAGAAAATAGCTGCATGTTGGCATGGTAAAGGTACCCAAATATTCTCATCATGGGGTGGAACTGTAAAGAGGATAAAGAATGAAGCCTGTTTTAAGTACAACTTTTAGTCCATCACAAAGTGGCAACAATAGAACAATGTGTAGACTACATTAACTTGTAGTCATAAGCTGAATGATAATTATTTTAACCATTCAATCAAAAAAAAATTTATTGTTGTTCTGTTTTTTCTCTTATTGCATAATAATATTTTGAACAACAAAAATATCAGTACAAATCATTTTATTACAGTCATTCTAGCAGCACCCTGGGAGGAAAAATAGTAAATGCAATTGAAATTTTAGTAAAAGCAAAGTTTGGTGTTGAAGACCTTAGAGTATTTTTGTCCTGAGGGACTGTTCAGCAATAATACCATTTGAAAAGCCCTTCTTCTAGGGCATGATGTAGCTTGAAATAAGAAGGCACTGCTCCATTGGTTTGTAGTCTTTACCAAGCTAGGACAAGGACATTCATATATACTTGCACAAAGGGAATTAGTGCAAAGTGTGAAATAGGAAAACATTTGAACCGTATCATGTGGAGTGACACCACATGGAAAAGGTAAATCAGTAAATATAAAAATTTGCAAGAATGAATAAAAAAAATATATTTTATTAAAGAACATATAACTTACTGCACTTAGCCTCTTACAAACATTATTATCAGAAAAACTATTTTGGTCCATTTGTAATACCCCTCAAAATAATAAAAGTATTAAAACATATTTTTCATTATAAAATATAGTTCTAGTTAATCACAAGGGAAAAACTGGGTGCCCTGCATAGACAACAAGATTGGCATATGTTTACTGACTTTTATAAATCAGATTGAAGTGCCATTATACACAGTAACTAAAAAGGTTAAAAAATACCAAACGTGGATTTTTTTAATCCACGAGCATGCTGCTCTGTAGTTTATCAGTGCACAGTCAGAATAGTCACAGAACTCAAAGATTATGATTTCTTAATTGCACAGTTTAACTGATTCATGAATCAGAACCATTAAGTGTTTGCCATATGGGACAACAAAAGAACCATATATATATAAACTTTTTAAAACAATTTTTTAATTTTCTCAAAATGTAAAATCTATTTAATATCCATGGTATGAAATAACCGCACAATCTTCCTAAAATTAATTGAATTTGATTTAACTAATGACTGCCTACACTTTTCACACCTGGCACCCTCTCTGATCCTCTAACACTGCTCATTTGGACCGAACATCTCTCAAGGTACAAGGAAGGTATGCATCAAGACTCTTTACTGTTTCCTTTCAGGAACTCGAGCTGCATTGAAACATTTTGAGAACGCCTCACGTTGTCCATGCTCTGAATCACGTGTGAAATCCGGCCAATAGGCAAGTTGTGACGTCATCGGCGGGTGCCATCGCGTAAACCAGGAAGCTACAAAATGGCTGAGCGATGGTAGCAACATTAGCTTCTGATTGTTCAGGTAAGCGCTTTGTGTGTGAATCTGTGCAGCCATAAACTTTAAAGGCAAGCAGAATTCCGACTGTGTGTTCCTTATTGTATACACACAGCCGATGTGTTGTTTGCTTATTTTAGGAGCATGCTTAGTCGGCTCTCGAGGGAGTCAACTGTTAGCATTTTTAGCTAAACTGGCTATGCGCTCCCAGAGAGTGCTCTACAGAGTCAGTCCATGTCAGTCCTGGTAGCCACAGAAAGAATTCTGTGGCTCACCCTGAAAGCGGAGATTCCCAACAGGTACAGGGCTTTCCTTCTGAACCCTCCGGTGGCTCCTTCTGGCTTGTTCAGGTGACGCTTATGTAAGGGCGATCGTTGTCAGGTTCAGGAGAACACGGCGGCGTCTCAGTGGTACTTCCCTGCCACTCTCATGAGCGGGCGCAGCCCCAGCCTGGCACGACTGGGCAATGTGAAGCCCGAAAGCAGAGTTCTGGAGTAAAGCCACCATAAAAGGAGCACGTCTCCTCCTAGTGGCACCTCGTTTGCCGGGTAGACCGTGGTTCATGGACCTGCTGTCCCTCCTTGAGGGACCTCCTTGTGAAATTCCTCCCAGGAGGGATCTCCTCTCGCAGGCAGGGGGAACCCTAGTTTACCCCCACCCAGAGTTACGGAAGCTATGGCTGTGGCCCCTGAGGGGGCACAATTTTTAGCAGCAAGTCTCTCTACTGAGGTAGTTGATACCATCCTTCATTCCAGAACTCCCTCCATGAGGAAGTTGTATGCTGCTAGATAGCATCTGTTCACCACGTGGTGTGTGCATCACCAGTTAGACCTGGTTAACTGCCCGGTTGGTTCAGTTCTGGAGTTCTTGCAGGAACAGTTTGCCAAAGGGTTGGCTCCGTCCACCCTGAAGGTTTACGTGTCTGCTATTGCGACTTATTGTACTAAGTTGCTGGGGAAACACCCTCTTGTGACATGGTTCCTACGCGGCACCCGGAAGTTTAGGCTTAAGGATTATCCTCCCTTAAGAGGGTCGGGGACCTACAGGCTCTGTCTGTGGCCCCGTCTCTCCTGGAGTTTACCCCTGGCATGGTCAGTGCCTTTCTCTACCCTAAACCTGGGTATGTGCCTAAGGTGCCTACGGCTCCCTCATGACCTGCCGTACTGCAGACATTCTGCCCTCCTCCTTTCCTAGTCCCAGACCGGGAGAAGCAAAATTTACTGTGTCCAGGACGAGTCCATGGAGAAAGTCGGAGCAGATGTTTTTCTGCTATGGCCGAATAGGAAAGGTTTTCCTGCCAATAAGCAGACTCTCAGCAGATAGATAGTGGATGCCATTACCTTATCTTATAAGTCCTCTGGTCTTCCCACTCCTTTCGGAGTCAAGACTAATTCCACCCGGAGTATGGCGGCCTTTACGGCCTGGTCCACGGTAGTTTCCCTACAGGACATATGCAACGCTGCGGGCTGCTCCGTGCCTTTGACCTTTGTCAGGTTTTACGACCTCGACATCAGAGCCACTCCTGGCTCCTCTGTCCTGCACGCTGGTGGTGCTCAGACACACTAAGCAGGGACTGGTCAATATGATGTAATTGGACACTCGTTCCCAAAGCGTTTCAACGCAGCTCGAGTTCCTGAAAGGGAACGTCTCGGTTAAGTATGTAAACCTAGTTCCCTGAGGGAGACGCTGCATCAACAGACATACTCTCTGCATCCCTGCAGTGCATACCATGTCTCTTTCAGAAGCTAATGTCGCTACCATTGCGCAGACATTTTGTAGCTTCCTGGTTTACGCGACATCGCCCGCCGATGACGTCACAAATTGCCTACTGGCCAGATTTTACACGTGATTCAGAGCGTGGATAATGCGAGGCGTTCCCAAAGCATTTCAATGCAGCATCTCCTTTCCTCAGGGAACTAGGGTTACATATGTAACCTAGAGACGTTCTGGCTCCTATAGGTGGTGAACCTCTTCTAGATAACTGAACAGCTAAATCACTAGCAGTCTTCAAATAAACACAAAAGATTTACATCTTTATATCTTATATACACAAGAATAAAAATATAAAATAATTTAAAATATTCTGCATGAAAAAAAGTGACCAAGTTCCCTTAACCAGCATCTTTAAACTTATTAGACATTATAGGTCATGGCTTAATGCTTTTATTCTCCCCTGGTAAAGCTTCAAAAATGATAGTGGTGCTAATTATTTAGCACAAAAGTAAAGATCGCACATATTTATGAATAAAGATAGAATAAAGATTTAAACAAATAGAGCTGGATGTATATAATTATTACTAGACTCAACATGATCTTGACTCATTATATTAATTTTAATGCACGCCAAATGCATTTGATCATTATAGCGATGCGTACGTTATATCTATATGCACAGCTGCCTTGTGCTGGCAAAATGAGATGAGAATCTCTCTGGGAGGCCTAAAGAACAAGCTTGTAATAAGTCAATATGTAAGCATCTGCTCCCAGATAATTCACTTCGCCCTGATTTTGGGGAGTTTAGATGATCTCCTGAGATTAATCTGCACACAGTAATATTATTTGGGTTTACTCCTACAAAGTTAAATTTGATTCACTTTAACTCTGTAGGAATTCCACACTAATGATTTTACGATGCTTATTTTGTCTGCAAGTGGAACAATAGGCAATTATTGCTTTCTGTTTCATAAATGAACATTTCTTTATGATTGAAAACATGTTTTCTGAAATAAGACAGATTCGCTCTGTATTGTCCATCCTTGCTGCAGCTGTTTAGTCCCAGTGTTAGTAGCTGAGTTCTAGCTTAGAGCAAAAAATAATGACCTGTTGATGTTAGCCCACCATTTTTTCTGTAGTGGTTTAGGCAGATGAAATTGTTTAGGAGGAGGAAGAATATTGTAAGACATTTGCCTGCTGTATTAATTAATCATTGGCGTCGAGTTTAGGCTGCTATGAGGGAGATGTCTGTGGAAATGCGCACTCAGCTCAGTGGGAGTCTGATTGCGGCTCATCGCTGAATGCCTTCATTTATTGGGATGATTGGGTGCTGTGCATAGTCCTGCGTGACTTTCTGCAATAATCAGAGAATGAGTTTTCAGTAGCTATGCACACACTGTGAAACTGCCAGCGCATCTCCATGACAGAGAAAATGATGCGTCAAATGTCACACATGGCCTGACTTTAATGGTGTACGCTATATCTGAGCGAGTACTAACCACCCACATCATTCCAGAAGGTCACGCTGTGTGTGGCGATGAAGAAACATAGGATGCCCCAACAGAGGCTAATGAAAAAGCTGGTGTGTGTAGACTTAATTGTTTCATGAATCACAGCCAAGAGATAATTCTATCTGAATTTTACATTTCACAAAAAGGCTTTAGAAGTGTTTAGCAATGTGTATACAGTACCTTTGTGGAAGATAGATAAAGAAAAAGATCAATTCTGATCACATACAATACATTCACTTCTTGACATTCCGAGGTCATGTGAATGGCTATAGAAGGTTGTTTGTTAGGGAATGCATCAGAAGGCAAGCTCTGTGAATTATTATTGAGCTGTTCGAAGTGAGGTGTTTATTCTCATGAAAAAGGATATTGCATTAGCTACCAGACACCCACATTACACCCACAAGATGCCAGAGGCTCCATTAGCTCCTTTAATGTGGATCTTGCGCTTTCTATTTCTTTAAGCCCCCCTGCTTTTCTCACAAATGTGTTATTGTTTCTAAATATTTACAGTGTGCTCAACCCCCTAAAGAGATCAAACTCAAACAGCGAAATCACACCAATTTTCAAACATGCGAGAGGCTATTTTCTGCCTTTGAAGCATTTTCCATGAACAGTACACACGGTCCTGTTAATCTTGGCCCCAAAAATACACTGCCGGCAATGTGCTGGCAGCGGTAGAGCATATGCAGCTCCACTGGCCTGCTGTGCCCACCTGCAGAGCTGCCGGCATTCGCATCATTGTCTTAAATGCGAAGTTGGCATGCTCGACAGGCAGCCGCCATGCAATCCCCATCCTTTCCCATCCACAAACACAAACCCCACACTTCGGTGTTAGTGACGAAAAAAGAACCCAGCAGCACCTCTTTCTGGCTCAGCGCTGAGGTGACTTTACTCCCACGCAAAGGTCAGAGTCTGATTCAGTCTCCTCTGTGTGGTCACTTATCTCAGCAGGCATTGAAGAAAACTGTTTGATTAGGGAGTGGAAGCTGAACACACTCTTTATCCTCTGAGTGCCCTGACACAGATATTGATACAGCTCATTCACAATGAGGACTACACAAACTGCACAGCACAGTTATTAAAGATTAAGCAATACATTTTAAGTGTTTGAGCTACATGTTGACTAATCATATTTACAGATAAAGTGATACTACAACATTAAAAACATTTCAAAATCAATATTCAATAAAATTGTTTTATTCTAAATCCCATTCCACAAGACTTTTATGCTCTGTAAATATCAGCACAAATATTTAACACAGTGCTTGCAGTATCAAAGATGAAGGAGCATGACTCACTTACTCTTCAGCACTTGCAGTAATACTACTTAATCATATAGGGTTATACATAAAAAAATGCTCACACAAGAAAATAGACCCATGGCTGGTGTTAATCACATTGGAGAGAATCATAAGAAAAATAAAGCAGTACAGTCAGACAAAATGTCTCTAGGTTACGTTTGTAACCTATACGTAACCGAGCGAACGATACGTTGCGTCACAACGCTTTGGGAACGCCTCACGTTGTCAATGCTCTGAATCATGTGTGAAATCCGGCCAATAGGCAAGTCATGACGTCATTGGCGGGTGACGTGGCATAAACCAGGAAGCTACAAAATAGCTGAGCGATGGTAGTGACATTAGCTTCTGAAAAAGAGAAGGTAAGCGCTGCAGGGATGCAGAGAGTGTGGCTCGGGGACGCAGCGTCTCATTCCCTCGGGGAACGAGGGTTACATACGTAACCTAGAGATGTTCCCCATTTGGGAACTTCGAGCTGCGTCGCAATGCTTTGGGAACAAGTGTCCAATCACGCCACAATGACCAGACCCTCCCTAGTGTGTGAGAGCTTCACAACCAGAACGTAGGACAGAGAAGCCTGGAGTGGCTCTAAGGTCGAGGTCGTAAAACTTGACAAAGGTCAGCGGGGTGGACCAGCCCGCAATGTTGCAGATGTCCTGAAGTGAGCCAACAAACAGTTGCTCCGACTTCCTCCACGGACTCGTCCTGTGGAGATACTGGACACAGTCGGTTTTGCTTCTCCTGGTTGGGGGATAAGAACAGAGGAGGGCAGAATGACTGCAGCACAACAGGTCGTGAGCAAGCCATAGGCACCTTAGGTATCTACCCAGGTTTTGGGTAAAGGAAAGCACTCTCTCCAGAACTCCTGGGAGCAGTGCGATCAGGGGGAAGGCGTACAGGCATAGCCTCGGCCACGTCTGCACCATGGCGTTCAGCCCCAATGAGGCTGGGTGAGAAAGAGAGAACCAGAGGGGACAGTGCAAGGTCTCCTGAGTTGCAAACAGATCCACCTGGGCTCTGTAAAATCCCTCCATGGAGCCTCCATTTCCCAGGCCTCGGCTTTTGACTCGAAAGGCATCTGCTTTCCAATTCAACCGGCCCAGGATATAAACTGCTCAGTGAAAGGAGTTTCCACTGTAGTCGTTAGCATTATGCGACTACAAGGAGTTCCCAGGATGGGGCCTTGGGACAGGAAAGTCGGTTTTCTCCACAGGACTCGCCGCGACACCTTTCTGGTATGGTTTGGATTGCCTATTCGGGAGAACCCTTTGTCCCAGAGCCACCACTGGAGGGATCTCATATGGAGGAGGCCAAGTAGAATCACATTGGACGCTGCCGCCATGAGACTCAGCAGCCTCTGGAACTGCTTAACAGTGAGTGACTGGCCTTCTCTTACTCTCGTGACTGCTGTGAGGATAGCTTAGATCCAGGCGGGTGACAATCATGTCCGCAACATGGTCGAGTCCCACACTATGCCCAGGAAGGTGGTTCTCTGCCGTGGAGAAAGCACACTCTTTCCCGCATTCAGTCTTATTCGACATTTCAATGCCGGACTGAAGCTCAGATCGAGCTAATATCAACCAGTCGTCGATATAGTTCAGAATGCGGATGCTCTAAAGCGGCAGCGGGGCCAGCGCCGTGTTCATGCACTTTGGGAAGGTGCGGGTGAGAGTGCTAGGCCAAACGGGAGGACCCGATATTGGTAAGCTTCGCCCCCAAAGCAAACCCCAGGAACCTCCTGTATGCGGGAAGGATGGCTATGTGGAAATATGCGTCTTTTAGATCTATCGTGACAAACCAGTTCTCGGACTTGATCTGAGACACGACCTCTTTGAGAGTAAGCATCTTGAACCTGAGCCTCACGAGTAAGCGGTTCAAGGAGCGCAGATCTACGATCGGACGCAACCCGTCATTCTTCTTCAGAACAACGAAGTACTGGCTGTAGTAGCCTGACTCACTGACCAAGGGAGGAACCACCCTTATGGCCCCTTTCCTTAGGAGGTTGCGCACTTCCTGTTCCAGGACCAGAGCCTGCTTGTGTCCCACCATCTCCGCATACAGGGTGAGCCACAGAAGCCCTTTTGTAGCTACTAGGGCTGACATTGACCAACCTACGGCCGTGCCGTACCTTGGCAGCCCTGATGGTTAGGTCGCAGCGTGGCATAACTCCTAAATCGTCAGCCCCAGAGCTGAATCCCTCGTCCATCTCTGATAGCAGGCCAGCCTGGTATGCCTGCAACACACTCATCGTGTGGAGGCAACCCCCAGCCTGACCTGCCGCATAGCCCTACCTACTAGAGACGAAGTGGCTTTTGTAGGCAATACCGGAGCCATCAGCAATGCCGGCGTCTCTTCAACCCTGGGACTCTCTCCATAGCCGCATTCCCTGTACCCTACTATATCCGCATACAGGGAATGCGGGGCAAAGGTACAGGCCACGTATGGCGTCTCACAGGACCTAGACACCTCAGTGTGTAGGTCAGGAAAGAGTCGTGGGCTCGCTAGCATATGACAATTCTACCCTCGCGAAGGAAATAGAAATACGGAGCACCGCGTTACACGGGAGCTCTCCCCAGCAAGAGAGGCTGAAGAGGACTCATATGTCTTCAAGCCATGTGCTAGGCCAGGCTGTGAGCCTTGCGACCGCCAAACGAGTGCTATCCCTGGGGAACAGGAGCTCGGTCAGCAGCCGGGAGCACATAGCCAGACAGCTAAAAATGCTAACAGTTGACTCCCTCGAGAGCCAACTAAGCATGTTCCTAAACTAAGCAAACAACACATCGGCTGCGTGTTTCCCCTTGATGTCAGAACAGCTGTCTCTAGCAGTCTTCAGATGACAAAGACGTACCTCTTTAAGAGGTACTTAAATTACCCTTTTAAAAAACTCACATCCTGATGATTTTTTTTGTCCTTATTAGTTTCATAGACTAATGGTATTCTTAGTTTGTTTCCTAATTAACCATCATTAGAATGTATTGATTAATGGAGACTTTAAACCACTTTGGATAAGGGCTAACGGCAAATGCCATAAATGGAAATGTACATGGGTAAGTGACAAAATCTAAATAAAGCAATGTGTTAAAATGTTACGCTGAATTATGAAAGTCATATACAAAAACAAGACTGGATAATCTTCAGATTTTCCTTAAGGGGGGTGGAGTATAGATCACATTGTTCAGAAAAAGATTGACATAAGGGAAACTGCGAGAAGAGATCAAAGACTCTGGTTGATGAGGCTGAGGCAGCCTTTGTGGGTGAAGACATCTGTAGTAGAAAAGTGTCTTTTGTCTAGACAGGCAAACTGTTGCCTAAGCACACTGTCACAAGGACATCATGATTAAAATAGAATAGGTGACTAATGCTATGGTGATCATGCAGCTAGCACCCACAGCATAATAGAAATGTACAATCTTCATGCATAATCAATACGTGAGCTTTATTTTCTGAAGGACCGTAAATCGATAAACACGGTGTAAATGACCATCTTATGGTTATGCTCTAACACATAGTCTTGCTCTGTCAGACCCTTGTGGTCTTGCTAGCTGTTGTTTCTGCAGAAGATGATGAACTATGCCTCAGTTAACTCTTACTCCTCCAGTATCCTGGCTTTAGCAAAATATTGTTTAATCATGCCAACCAAAGAAGATTAAAATTCTACATACTTAAAACAAAGAATCACTGTTTTTTAGTGCGAAGAGAAACAAGTCCAGCATAGCAACACTTTTGGTTTGATGCCTTGCCAAAAGCTACATGCCTTATCTCAGTCAAAGTGAAGAAGTGCAAGGATCTCTCCCTGACAAGAGTGTTGAAGATAATATTATCATATTTCACACTTGTGTCTCTCACAATCTGGAAAGCAGGGAGCAGGTGGTTTGCTCTCAGGGGAATCGATGCCTGACGCTCAACACTAGATCACGCGGCCTCATCTATCAAACTGCTCCTCGCCCGGAGATAAATGTTACAAGTGCACAATTGCAGTCGGGTTTTATGAGTCTTGCCTAAATCAACTTGTCATAATGTGTTGGCAGACTCTTAAGAAATCAACAACAATGAACCGTGGAAGAGTTTTCATTGAATTGACTACTGTCATTTGAATCAAGTAAAGGTCAGGTAAACAGTCTGTCATAAGTCTTGTGAGTATACTATGGTATTAAACTGTAAAGAACTACTAGCCAATTTATTTCATTATCCACTGGAATTGATGGATGTATATTTATCTGTTCATCTCCCAAAAACACGTCATGTGTTCTCAGATGCAGGACATTATCCCTTCTGGCAGCTGTCCAGAGTTTCACTGGGGTCTCAATCGTCCTGGATTTATCTTCCAGTTTTCTTACAAAATCCAATTTATAAAACATGAAATGGTTAATGAAAATGACACTATTGTTTTTTCTGTCCCTTTTAATCTTTGATTTACTTGTCTCTTTCCTTTCATAATGTGTGAATTAATTTTTTTTACTGTATTGTTGCAGTTTATTTATAACAAGTCTAGCCTGAGTCTGATCGAGATGATGGCTTTGGCGATTAGTGTAACTCAAGGCACGTTTTTATCTACAACTAAAAAGCTCCAGTGCTACATTAACACCCGCAATGCTGAATTGACTCTTACGGTAGTCATCTGTGTCCAGCTGGACTTACGTATACAAACACTAGAAGAGGTGTTAATTCAGCACTGGGAGAAAATTGACAGCTTGTTGAGTAAATGTAAATCCTTCCTATTTATAGATGGTCTTTGTTCAGCTGTTCATTTCATTTCTTTCTTTTTGTAGTGTGGATAAGAAAGTTTTTAGTATAGTAACACAGCCGTTTAAATGTAAATATTTGTTACACTACAATTTTTCTTCATATTTTGCATTAGCGTAAATGTGCAAAGCTGGACAAAGAGGTTATGGAGGGGTTTTTTTTGCAAGCTATTGTAATATGCTTTTGATTGAAAGGTAACGATAAGGAGATGGTAGCCCAGTGATTAAGTCATTGGATTGTAAGGTCATGAATTCAAATGCCACAAAGCTACCACTCCTGGGTCCTTGAGCAAGGCCCTTAACCATTACTACTCAGTTGTAAGTCGCTCTGGATAAGGGTGTCTGCCAAATGCCATAAATGTTAATGCAACTATTATTTGACAAACATAAAAAGGTTACAGCAGAACCCGCTAAGGATTTTGTCAATACCACTAGTAAGACTGTAGGCTATAAGCCTCTGTCATTAGTGAAATTTGAAATATTGAGAGGTGATTTTGTGTGTCATCAGCACAGTCCCGTAATTTGACTACGGCTTAGAAGTTTGACAGGCAGAACGGAATCTTATCTAAATAGACACAGGCAACACAAAGAGATTGCCTTGTGAGGAAATAGAATTTTTCACAGAATTTTTCACCTACTCTTCAGCTCTGCTTGACAACTGACATCCATCACTTGTGCATCAGTGCAGCGTAGACCAAAACCGCTGCAATTACTGCTCAGACCAATGCACAAAATAATTATGGAGAAATGTGTTATTCCCTGACATCATTTTACTTCATTCCCTTATTAAGCATCATCCATCACTAGAAGTCAGGTCTGGCTGCTCTTCACCCAACACCCACAAAGGTCTTGCACACACACTCTCTCACACACACACACACACACACACACACACACACACACACACACACACACACACACACACACACACACACACCAGGAACGGCAGCCAGCATTGTTCCAGAGGAAATAGTCCAGCACAATGAATCAAAAGTGAATGTTTCAGCAACAGGCTAGTAGCAACTATGAGTGTGCAGTCGGAGAGAATTAATTAGTTGCATTTGAATGACAATGGGCCTGTGACATCTGGTCTAGTTATGGCTGTAAGTGTTAATAAGGTGTGGTTCATCAGGCACAAAGTGTGGAATTTATCTGTGACAGTAGAGACAAAAGCAGCTCATAGTCCTGATTATGTGTCTTAGGAAAGTGTGTGAGATCTGGCATAATGCTTTCCGTATGATGTATGGCAGTGTGCGCTACACAATGAGAAGGCTGTTTGGCAATTTTCATGAGGTGGTTTACACATATAGAAGACACTGCAGATGTTCACTGCCAATTAAAAACTCTTAAAACTGTACAACTTTATTTATTTACTCTCTGGCAAAATAATGTATTAGTACAAGGTGTTGTTTACTTCAATGCGCCACATAACTGTAGCATAATCGATAGATCCAAGTCTAGCTCTCAGAGGAAGGGGGGACACAAAGACTGATTGTTTATTTTCAAGAGAAGATGGCCTTGGCTTGGAGGAAAACGCTTTCAGGAAGTAACACTAATCATCAAAGTTTTCCTGACGAGCACACACACACCTATAAATAATACACTTGCAGCTAAGTGCTTTAAATTTACCAGACGTCAAACTGAATTATTATCTTGCGAACCTTTGCAGTAAAGAAATGCATAATGTACATAAAGGGCTGTTTTCTAAGTTGAGTTATCCAGGACTTAGGACCCAATTGTGCACATCTGTATACAGTCCTCAAACATAACTACAGATTTAACCGTTGTTCAAACATTACATAAGAATTAAGCAAACAGGATGGAAAGATGTGTTTCAGGTACATAAGACTTAAACAAATAATTCTACATGATTACATATTTCTGGATAAAGTTGTGAATAAGACATACTAAATGTGAGCTGGAAGCATAGCACATGAGTGCTTATCTCTCAAATCAGTCTCAAGGGTTTTTTTTTTTTATAAGGGCACATCAAATGTACAAAAAAAGCTCCAATTTGCAAATTAAATGCATGATAAAATAGCCTTTGCCCTGCTTGCATATTACGATTTCATGACCACAATTTAGCATGTTGTAGCTTCATTAAATTATGCACACTCTGCACAGTAAAAAAAATGCAACACACCGTGTGCTGGATCAAGTGTTAGAGTATTTCAAAGGCTTCTAAATAATGGGGGTTGATGCCAGGTCGTAAATCAAACCAAAATTTGTGCATTTTGCAATTAGATTGCTTAATGCAGCAAAATACTGGTGACACACTATAGGCTCCAATTTAATGTTTACCTTAATGTCATCTTCTTATTAATAAATAATTGAATAAATTGTTTTATTTGTTTATTTGTAAGTATATTTTTGGAATAGTCTTTATTCTTATTGCATTGTGTTGTTTTTGACAGCAAAGATAAGTATAGTTCCTTCTTTGGCCAACCCAGTATTAATTGATAGAGGATTAATCTAAATAGAGCATTCAATACATAATCTGTAACAATCAGATTTCTGAATGTTAATATACAGAAAAGATCAAGCCAGCCACCAAATAAAAAAACCCCAGCTGTTTCTTTGTTCAAACTGATCATTAAAAATATAATAAAGGATCTTGCATTAGATATTTAATAACAGTAAAGATCTATCTAACCTCATCTTCCAGATAGGTTTATTACATGTGCAAATAACAGCGCTGCAGCAGAGTCTAGGGAAACGAGCTGCTTTATATACAAATCAGTCATTTCATCCTAATGAAGCAAATATTTGCAGGAATGTAACAAGGTGGTATTTATTGCCTTCTCATGTGGTTCTTGTAAGAAATCCAACTCACTCCACTCAATTTCACACTGAAATTACATCATATCCAGATATTATTGTGAAACTCAAGATAACTGCACAAGCAGAAATAAAAATAAAAAAAAAGCTAACTTATAATGAAAATTGTAAAATTAAACATGGCTCCAGAAAAGAAATTTAAAATACCAATTAAAAACTTTTCTTTGACAATATTTTCACAATTATAAGTGTCTAATTATGTGAGTAGAGTACATTTCAAAAAATCGACTAAGGAGATGTACAATTAGTGTCATGGTGTGAAAACAAATGAACGCAAAAAAATAAAAACTTTTACAGAAACGAGAGACAACGCTGATTGGTCTGTTTGTCTCGGTGAATGCTTACCAGACAGTAAATCCTAAGGATTTGCTATAATTTTATCTATTTTAGTTTATAGACAATTATATGAAACCTAAACACATGGGCAATTTTTATACACGCAAGAATCGGTGAAGGTATAAACACTGAGTGTCTGTGGTTGTTGGATATAAATCAGTCTACAGTAACAGTAGAGCTATAATTGTAATTAGCCGGTCTGATCTGTAGTGCAATGTGTACCTTTGATTTCTGTCTAGTTTTTGCTTTTTTTTTTACTTGTGTATGTTTTTATGTTCCACCATCAAAGCTGGTTATTGGGATGTTTCCCGCTGTCTCCTGTCTGAGAGCGTAATTAGTGCAAGTTGCTTTTACATACTGTTTTGCTTCTGTAGCTTTTGCACATTTTCCCGAAGACATTATGGGTCGTTGTTATGATCCTTGCAATTGTTCTCCAAGGTCTCCTTGGTCTGGAAAACATGTCATTTTCCTGTCCTTTAACAAACAAAACAGTGAAAATCACCACAAATCAAGTCAAAACCATACTAAGAGGGCAAAGAGGAGATGTGCATTCTTGATTACAATTCATGGTGATTATTGCTTGTTTTTGTGGAGCTGTAGCAGTTTGTTACAACATTCAGGTAGTATATTCAAAGGGTGACATTGTAAAGACTGAAAAGTTGATTCACTCAAATAGCCCTGGTGCCAGTTTTTGTCAGAAACAACAGGCTGAAAGTGACCCCAGGGTGGACTTTGGAGCAACACTGGGATATTGCAAACAAGACACAACTGCCCTGCTCTGAATATGCCAGTCTGTGCCAGTATGATGCGCCCACAGCATGGCAACAATACCAAGGTGAGGCTGCATTGGCGTGGCGCTGGTGCCAATGTGCAGGAGAAGCAGAGAAGTGAGTCAACAGCTCCCGGCTGCCTGGCAGAGGCATGCGGGGCAGTGAGGCTGAGGTCAGCCAGCATGGATGAATCTGACAGCAGGCTTTGCCAGCTTGGCATCTCAGGGGCTCTGCACTCACTGCCAACAGTCCCCACAGAGGTATAGTGAGACTTCTCTTCTCTGGGGGTGAGAGAGAATGAATGAGTCAGGGGGAGAAGGAGAGAGAGAGAATAAGAGGAATGAAGAGGTGTAGCATGCAATAGAAAAAGTGAGAGATCGAGCGGGGGAGGACAGGAAGAGAATTGAGGCCAACTCTGTTGCCCCAGAGTTTACTACCACAGGCACCGGAATACAAGAAAAGCAAAGAACAAACAAGAGCAGAACGCTGACATTTAACTGGACTCGATCTGCCGTGTTTTCAGACTGATAATGCGCTGACTCGCTATCCGAATGCTCAGCTCCATAACACCAGTACACTGGAGTACAAGCCTGAGAGAACAGAGTCGGCATGACACTTTTCAGCATGAACTTTCTCTTTATAATAACTAATTTACTAAAAATGGTCCAGATTGTTATGTTGAAATGGCATAGTCCAATTATGGTGCTGGTGTGATATAGGGAAACTGTTAGTAAAAGAATTTAAAAAGCATATAATATTGTACATCTGCAGTCTCTGTTACCACAAGCCTATTCAAATAACAGAATATGGAAAGTTGCCCATGCTTAAAGATGGTCATGTTTACAGATAAAGATATAGATATTTGAAAAACAGGTAAGCTATAATAAGACCTTATTATGAAACACCTAGTCATTCATATAAACCCCTGGTCTTTTTTCAATCTTAAACTTGAAATCCATTTCCAATGAGTCTGAGCCTGCTGTAGTCCTAAATTCCTGTTGTTGGATGGCTGAAGTGGAATACAATGTGATTTTATTATCTGCTGCTGTAGATGTATCTGCTTCAAGGTGAGCGAGTCATGAATCCTGAAATGCTTTTCTGCTCACCACAGTTATGAAATGTGGGTATTAAAAGTTAGCATAGCTCTTTTGTCAGCTTGACAAAGCCTGCACATTGTCCTTTCCCCTGTCTTATCAGCAAGAAGTTTCCACCCGCATAACTGGAGTCTGTGTGAATTTCAGAGACTGCTGTGTATGAAAATCTACGGATTTTCTGAAATACTTCAACCTGCCCATCTGGCACCAACAACAATGCCAAATTTACTGAGTTTGCATTCTAATGTTTAATTGTGAACCTCGAGCTATATTGTAATCTGTAGATTAGAATCTGTAGGCACTGTCTAATTAGAGAGCAATTTTCAATTTACCAAACAACTGTGCAGTCTGCATCATGATTTGCTCCACTGTGCACACTTTCTCCTATAGCATAGGCAAGCCATCCTAAAGTTTTACTTTGCATCTTGCATCAGTACAGTTGCAGCAGAAGTACAGTGCATTGAAAGCCCAGGGGAGAGTGAGGGAGGTACGAGACAGTGATTACCTGACAAAAAAAAACCCTTTAAGGAAGTTCAGTGCGGAGCCAGAAAATCTGGAGCTCAGCCAACTAAACTGTACTTTCATTCATCTAGTTGGGCCACTGTACCACTCCTGTTGTCTATCTACCTTTGTGTCCTCTCTTCTCCTGCCCCCCATCAACATCCTCCCTCACTCTATCCTACTTCCTCTGCAAGCCTATTCAGCAGACCTTTTTTTTGTTCAGCAGAGCTATTTTGTGTCTTGTACACTGCTTTATTAAACTCAGAGGAGTACAGGCTCTATACTCAGCTCTCTGTCAGGTTCTTCCCTGCCCTGGCACTTTCTGTAAAACATGGCGAGAGAGGCTGGGTTCACTCCTAATTAGTTTCACAGCCAGAAATGGTGACTCTCACTTCTCCTCAAAAACTGACCTTAATAACAAAATGAGCCACTATGTGTGCTCTCTCTCTTGCCCACTTTTTTCTTTGTCTTTCACAAGAGAAAAAAGTTGCCTCAGCATTTTTATTTTTATTTTTTATTTTTTTGCGTAATTGCGATGATTAGCTTAGCTGAGGTATGGATGAGAGGAAAAGAAAAATGTTGCAAGATCCTTTGGAAAATTCTATACACTTAGTGTCTTAAAGTTGGCATATAGCCATGATGTTCAGAAGTTCCTGAATCATCATTCTTTAGACCATCACACGCGAACGCAAAATCAGCCTTTCAGAGAACTTAGCACTCCTCGAAAGGAGAAAAATGGAAGTCAGCCACATGTTCTCCTACACTAGTGATAATGAGAGCTTAATGATGCAGTGGAAAGGAAATTGGCCACCAGTTAAAGGCAAACGATAAAGGTTTAGTTTGATGTTAAGTTTCAACATTGCTTTTGCTGATTAACTGGTGTCTGGTTTTGCACTCCATTTGTTAAAAGTGCATGTCATTTGTAACTTGTTCTCTATAATCAGTCTCCCAATCGAAAGTATCCTATAGGCAGAGATTTTCAGTGCTTCAACTGTAAATTTGCATCTCAAACATTATGTACAGTACAAAATACTATATCAGGTTATAACACCACCCTGCCATTATTATTTTGACCTCTCTAATTAGTATGTTAATGTGCAGACTGAGACACAGTCTGCGATCAGGCATATAGGTAATGTTAGGCTTTGTTACTCTACAATAAATAGGTACGTGAATCACTTATTTCTAATACACAGACTTAAAAAAAAAAAAAAGCAACTACATATACATATGCACATTCATCTGTTTAATGCATCGCTTTGGCAGAAGGCAGAGGGAATAAATAGGTTGTTGCTTTATATGTGTTAAACAATGAACAGCAGGCTTGAAAAAAAACGTGCATTAAAGAAAATATAAAGAAAAATGCAAAAGCAAATAATATACTTAGTAACAAAGATCAAACTGTTTTGAAGCAAACACACAAAATAGATAATGGAGCTGTGTATCAACATGATAAAGAGGGCATGTTTTTACTATCTACCATATAGCCAGGCATAAATGAAAGATTGGATGCTTACTTAACACCTCTCTAACACCCCATCCCCCTCCCCTTGTTGTTCTTAATTGTAATCCATTTCAGTTTCAGTCCCTTTCTAACCTCTATTCTGTTTTCTGTCTGTCAAAGCTTCCTTTTAAGTGGCAGCACAGAAGACATGATGCTTTTATAAGCAGTTAATTTGTAAATATTTTTAATTAAAAAAAAGAAAAAGAAAAAAGAAAAATATTTATATATACAGTATATGATTATTACTAATTCCAGTCACTTTAGAACTTTTTCCAGCCTTACGTGAAATAAATATTACTACTCATTTTTCAGGTGATGTTTTTATTATATTGCTGAATCAATCTATTTTGGTTCTTGTAATTCATTAAACCTGTCTCATGAAATGCAGCTTCTGCAAGTGGTCTTTCTGATGTTTGGATGATATATATTTTTATGTTGGTATATTGGTAATTATTAATCTTTCCCTTGAAAAGCTGTCCCAGCTGAAAGCAGGTTGGAAATGGCAGTGTGTGCATTAATTTTTTGTGTCACATACCGAGCCTGGCACAGCAGACGGCAGTTTGCCCGGTGCTCGGCTGCCCAGATCTGTGCCCTGGCTCTGCTCAGTGCTCACTGACATTTCAGTTAGGGACTATAGAGGACAGAAATCCTCCATTCTGTTTATACTTGTCTGAAATTGTCCTATTAGATTTTCTTCTATATTTCTCTCTATAGCCTGGTCAGCAAAGTTTCTCATCTTTGTTGTCTTTTTTTCAATCTTTAAGGTTGTTCCACAAGTGGCCCCAGGCTTCCACATATGCTGCCTTCTCTTCAGCTGTTGTAACAAATTAATGCACTTGTCACCAAAGATTACTCCGTCAAACTGCTGTTTCTTCCACAGCAGGAGTGTGAGGTGCAGCAAGGAGAGAAAATGCAGAAATGCCGACTCTTTTGGCAATCAATAGCGTGCGTGAGCTCTGAAGCAGACAACAGCAATAAGCTTGTGAGTAAATACTTATGCCAGGAAAGAGACATGCAGGCTTCTAAAAGACCGGAACTGCTATTAGTATAAATGCATTGTGCAAGACTTTTTGAAAACATTTTTTCTTTGAATTGGTTAAGCGTTCTGAGCTGTTCTTTGAGGCACAACCTATGTGTAGAGTTCAACATAGACTTTAAAGGTTCTCCTTTTTGACTATGGGAATTAAGTTATACCTGTCACATTTTAAAGAATCCCTGTGTTATTTTAGTATAATGTATTTTCATTCTCTCAAGAATGTCTTAATAAACAATATCTTCCAAGCTGACACCATTTACCGTGGCATACATTATGTTACTTCTTTACTCTGTATTCTATGATTGTTACTCATCAGTAAAAAATAAAGTAATCTCTGTATTATCTGAGCTTGGCCTTGTTTGTGTAATTGCTTCCACCAAGACATCTTTAGTGTTATTGATGCTAAGACCTGCTCCCAGGCACAAGAGCTAAACACTCAGGCTCACCACACACACAACCCCGTGAGCTACTGTGACATTGGTCCAAATCTCTCTTTGAAAAACCCTGACCAATATCACATGATTCAATTTCACACTCATGTGGACTGCTGACGTCCATAATTGCCATGCTGAGGATAAGCCATGCGTTTGCACTTGAACAGAGTGTTAACCTGCACTCGCTCTTTTTCTCACACACGCAAACACACACACACACACACACACACACACACACACACACACACACACACACACACAGGCACACACATACTGTGTCATTCTATAGATTTATAAGAGTGTGAACAAGGATTTAAGAGGCAAAAATAGAATTTTAAAGATACTCTTGACTTGTGAAACTGATTATGAAAACTGTGTGTGTGTGTGTGTGTGTGTGTGTGTGTGTGTGTGTGTGTGTGTGTGTGTGTGTGTGTGTGTATGTGTGTGTGTGTGTGTGTGTGTGTGTAGAAGGTTGGAATAACAGGCTTTATCCACAAGTGTATACTTTTACTTGCTTCCTCTAAGTCAGTGTAATTAACACTGCCCTATAAATGCCTTAAGTCTGATACTGTTTGCCTGTACATTATCAAGGGAAAGAGCCTATAACCTTCACTTGATGATCTTTAAACTATGACATTTATTTTATTTTTTAAAAAGTGTTAGTTTTGTTTTAACTTGTGTTCATGCATTCAGTCTTACTAACTCAATTCTACTGTATTTTACCATCGCTGATTTACCTGGAGAACTGGGCCATTTCTGGCACATCAATCATCACACTCATCTGGTTCAAAGATGAAAGGATCTCTGAAAGCTTAAGTGACCTCTGATTGATTTTTTTTATATCATTGGTATGTCACTCATTGTGTTTCTGTGCTTTTCAGACCCATAATGTCTGTCTTTATCTGTGAAGGGGAGGCACCACAGTAAAAACCTCACATCAACATATATGTGGACCTTCTCTTAAAAGTTGGAAGCACAGCATTGTACAGAGTGGTTTTGTATGATGTAGTTTTTTCACTGTGACCAAGGGGTTTAGCTTAAACATGACAATACCCCAGTGCCCCGTCCATAAAATTGTGGATTTTTATGAAGACAGGAAGACATATTCGTCATCATTGTTATAACTTTCATTAGTATTCTTTTTGGCAATCCTAAAAATCCCTCTTGAAAAGTTAAGCTTATAATGACTGAAAAGAGGGATTTGTTCTGCAATGGGATGTTCAAAAGACACAAATGATTGTGATGGTCAGGGCTCCAAAAACTTTTGGCTATGTAGTGTATATACATTCATATACAGAACAAATATTCACTCTCAGCTATAACGTACCAGCATCAACGTTGACCTTTCAGAGACACAATTTTAGAATACGGCAATTGCTTCTTTAAAAGGCCAAGATGTCCAAAAATATGCTGTGCAGTTGGCTTATAGATTCACTTTAACAGTACATTCACTTATTCTTAATTTTCCCATCATTTAAGAAATAGTGAAAAAAAAAACAGTTGTAAAAGAAAAGGCGCCTTTTTTTGTAATAAGAAAGCTATAATTGTAGTTAGAGAGTCACAGCAAAACACAGGACAGGTTGCATTGTTGCCAAACAAGATCTAATCAGGTCAGCTTTAAAAAGCCCTGAATTCAAAACTGAGGTCATGCTTAAAAAGGCCACATGTATTCAGTTCCCTGTGCATTTCTAGCCTCGGGAAGCTATGCACAGGGCTTTGGCACATGCACCTGAACAGCCAGCTAAGCATTCAGTCTAGTGTGTCCCATTTGTAGACAAGGCTTCAGAAAACTTAGAAAAAAACATTGCAAAAAAAGCTTGAACAATCTGGTCTGTTTCTGATCTTTAACACTATAGAATAAGTACTTGTGATATGCTCTGGATCTTAGCTTTTGACAAAGTATGCTCTTCAGCTAAGTGATTTAATAAGCTGTTTTTGCAGTAAAGATTACAAAAATAATGCTCATATAGGGTCATTTTGGTAATTTTGAAGCTAAAATTTATTTTAGGGTCAAAGGCTTTAAGGTGTATTTCATATCATCGCAATTATTTTAAATCAGTTATAAATTCTTTATATGTATATCATCTCTGATTGCTTCAAAATAATCAACCTAAAACAATCCTGATGCAGGTCAAATAAGGAGATGAAATTATAAAACTGACATGACTTAAATTTATGCTGAACTATTGTGAAGCAGTAAATATGATAACACAGTAGAAGCATTGACCATTGGGGCATTGCAAGATGAGCCTAATACAGTTTTATATAAACTGACACTATGATTTGCTCCACTACTATTGCACTACAGCATCAGCACTCCCGGAATTCTGTCAGACTAATCATTAATGTGTGTGTATGTGTGTGTGTGTGTGTGTGTGTGTGTGTGTGTGTGTGTGTGTGTGTGTGTGTGTGTGTGGCTGTGTTATTGATTGCATGGTTTTCTGTATGCAAATTAACCTAAACCTAAAGTCATATATGTTAAGTTCTTTGTTTTATTATTACAATAAACAATATGATATATTCTCATGCATTTGTTCCCACCTCGATGTATTTTACAAAATAACTTTCTCCTAATTTTTTTATAATAATATTCCTCAGTTTCTTTACTGAAATGTAGCCCACTATGCACCATATTACCAATATACACCAAATGCTTTGAGCATATGTACTCTTCTGCACAGCAACCGAAAATATGACAATTCCCAAGATGGTAATTCATAATTCAGCATTATATTCTAATATTAAGGAAAGCCATTTGACAAGTTGTCATGTCAGTTTATCCATTCAGTCAAGCAGGATGTGGATTGCTGCTTTCTGAAGGATTGTTTGTGTCGCATTCAACAGTGAAGCAGAAAATGCCTGCTTTTCAGCACTGATTCATCTGTTTAAGGGCTAAATATTATTGCAGAGTTTTTATGAGAGCGCTCCTCATCTTTAGCCTGCTCTGCTGATTCCGGATGGCAGGGCGAGAATGAGTGGTTTTGTTTTTCATGGATTAGGCTGTCAGGCCTGATAAAGGAAGATATGCGTCCAGCACAGCCTTATGGGAGCGAGACCTCAAATGTGCTTTTGATGAAGACGAATCAAGAAAAGGGCTCAGAAACTTTCATTTAACAGTCTGTGCATGCTGTAAAGTCAAATTCCTTTCACAAAAAAATGCAGCCCAGGGGCATTGCAGCGAATATGAGATGATTATTCAGCAATGACCTCGATGTGCGCTAGGAATAAGGAACACATATTATGCATATATGAACTAAAAATTGATGTTCAATATACAAGTATACTGTATAACACAGCTTGTTGGATTCATTTTGTAGCACAGCTTTAGTCTTTATTGAAGGACTCAGAAGCTAATACTTTAAAATCAGTACAAAATATGACCCTAGGCACTGATGGTGGAGTGTGTGTTGCATTATTACCTGGAGGTTTTTTCCTGGTCTATAAGACACCTGAAATAATTTAAACAACATTATAAATTGAGGTGCATTCTAGAGGCAATGAACTGATAGACTTGTTCTAGTTTGCTTTATTAGTTATGAGTGCTACATTATTTATTTGAACAGGTACCTGCCTGGTAGAAAGATGGTGTGCAGTCCATAGCAGTAACATAGCATGTTTCGTATCCTGGCAGCCTGCTTTTAGACAAAAAAAAAAAGCCAACGTACAGTGGGCCAGATGGCAACACATGTTTGCACAACACTGAGATTATCCCACTTGGTCATAGTGGCCATGGCCACATGCAGATTGCCAACTGCTAATAAACCAGATGCCTGGTACAATATCATAATGAAGTTGAGTGGATCTTCTCCAGCACTTGATATGGTTCATTGTTCATTGCTAAAGATTGTCTAAAATATATGCTCTTATGCTCACATCAAGCTTTTTAAAAGAAATAATAATTAATGAACACCTCACAATTCCTGGCACTTATACATAGTTACATTTTGTATAATTTTTTATTCATTTCCAGAAGTCATCCTTGTTATCACGGTCAAATGAATTTAAAATCCTAGATACCATCTCTCAATCTTTTCCACACCTGCTCATTTTTCTCATCTTAGCTTTAATTAATCTCTCCATCTCACAGCCTCTCTGCAGTCTATTCCCTCATTCGCGTGCTCTTGCTCTCGCTGAGTTGAGGCTGACAGATCTGAGTGTGTGGTTGTTAGACGATGCCCTTTTCTGAGCAGCAGGGTTTTGGCCCATCTGTCTGGCCCTGCTCACTTCTGAGACAGAGGTGAACTCCAGATGCAACTGTTTTGACTGCACAGCCCTCCAAAGCAGCAGTGCAGACAAAAGCCTTGACATTGGTGCTATTTTTGATGTTACTATTTGTTCAGTGTTCTGTCTGGGACTGTTCAAGGATGAACTCTTTCTCTCTGAAAGTCTTCAAATAAAAGAAACAACAAAACAGCATCGGCACTGGAGAGATTGTGTGTTTCCAGATGCTCATTATGAAGCATTTTTTAAAATGCAGAAAAGCGAAGCTATTTATATTTGCATGCTTGTTTTACCTGTATTATTGGTCACAAGGTAATGATTCATTATTTTATAACAACAGCTTCTATATTAATTCCTGGTGCAAGGTTTATATTAATGCTTTTGTAAAAGTCTATAGTATTTACTCACACAGTGAGGTGTACAATAAACACTCCACATAAAACCATGAACAAATTTGTGATATGGAGCACTTTTCTGTGAGCCGCCTTGTCTTTATTCTTAAAAGCAGTGTCCAGTGTCAGTCGTACTGCTGTTCCATGAATCTTCTGACACTGAAAGTCTAGCCTTCGAGCTAATGAGAAGATGTGACTGATCATCCTTGAATTAAGTGTAAAAAGCAGGATATTAAACACTTTGCAGTGTGCTCTAATGGAGAAAATAATTAACCTCAGGGTAGTGTACCAACCAAATTAGGAGCTGATCATTTTCCTAAACTGTATTCCTTTATTCCTTTCCTTGTAGAATATATGCTACTGTTTTAAATATGTTGCCATGTATCATTTGCTATCTCAGTACAGCTTTTGTAAAAAATAAAAAATAAAAATAAAAAAAATTCTATAAGTTGTATCTCTTTTTGTGTATGTATGTGTGTGGAGGGGTGTGGGGGTGTGCACTGAGAAAGTCATTGAGATGATGAAAGATTCCCTTTCTGCCACCCTGCTCCAGGCATAACGCTAAGCACAGTTTTGTCCAGAAAAG
Organism: Silurus aristotelis; assembly: GCF_946808225.1. Lineage (NCBI taxonomy): Eukaryota > Metazoa > Chordata > Actinopteri > Siluriformes > Siluridae > Silurus > Silurus aristotelis. Next base: position 25,140,660 of record NC_139574.1, on the reverse strand, counting down.
CAGGCCGAATCTCTTCTTTACCTGCTTGAGTACAGTACACATGGGATGGCACACACCCCATGTTAAAAAAGCTGATTAAAAGATAAAGAATTGAAAAAAGACATCCAGATTTAAAAACCAGGTTTTAAGGTGCCAACTGGCTCTTCTTCATCCAGCACCTTCCATATGTGAATGTGTTCCCTTTTTCAGAAAGTGCTTGTGGTTCACATAACAACAATGAACTCTCTTTGTAATCTTGCCATCCGAAGACAAGACAGCTCCAAATTACTGCAGCGCACACAGCCTGATGGCATATGCTCACTGACAGCCTCTCAAATGTCTAAAGTCCAGCAAGATCTCAAAGAGTAACATTTCCCTCCCTGCATACTCACACACTGCGTTGTCATATCAAAAATAAATCCACTTCAGCAGTAGCTTGCACTAATGGCTCTGTTCACTTGCTCTTTCCTCACTGACAGTTATTAATTGTACGTGTCCTATAAAGTTTAACTTGAACTTCACCTGCTCTTTTCAGAACGTCTTTAAATTCCATATATACTGACAAAAAGTACGTTAACAGCAAATTCCTTTTTTTCATAAACCGTGTCCTTTTATGTACATTACGCACACATTAAGCAAACAGTCTCCTCATCTCCTCACTCCTCCTATTTTTATATCACTTGTCTCTTTGCTCTTCCCATTTTCTTGACTTTTTCCCCCTTTCTCATTTTGCTGCCTACATTTTGCCACGATACCAGAAAGCACTGGCCACAGTTCCCTACCAATAATCAGTATTTGTAATTCCTGTAAAGAGCTTAGAGCCTGCGAGACAGGTTTTTTAATAATGTGTTGAATTTCCCTGGCGGTGAACCAGGTTTGTTAGTTTATTTTCATCCGTCCTGACAGTCATTTCAGATTAAAGAGCATAAATCTCTGCTTACAAGACTCACAGTGATTGTTTTTTTTTAACTGGCAAAACTGTTATATTTATAAACCAGATCAGCCTGTGTACGGAGTGTGTAATGCTAGTTTGTCCCATGAGTGAAAAAACAATCAGTAGGTTCACAGCACCTTCCTAGGTTACATGAATCAGCATTAGTTTGACTAAAAACCATTGCTTAGAGCTGGTTGAGAGAAAAAAGAGAGTGAGTTAATGAGATTACAGGCAAGGCTGAATATAACAGAGATATTTGTGGGTGACAAAGTAAATAAGAAATAATAATGCAAACGTGATTGAAACAAGATGCTGTCAGAAACAAAGACAGAAACAGAAACAGACCGGCAACACTAGAAGCAATAAACATCGGGTTGGATTTCATGATTTCCTTTCTAATGCAGCTTTATTCCAAACTGCATCTCAAGCTCTCGCTGCTCACTAGTGTGTACTCAAACCCAACCATAACATAGTGAAAATTGAGTTACCATAGAGTTGCGCAGAACCTGCAGCCGACACCGAATCAGGAAAGTAACAGGAACCTTTCATATTTATTTCATTTTTGTCCCAGCTATAAAGGAGCACTATCTAAAAGCTCCGAGGATCTCTGAGGACAACTCTGAATCGCGCGGCGTCTCATTTCGGCTGCATATTAACACAAGGGTCGTCATTTTAACACAAGCCTCGTCTGCACACAGACAAGTTTTCTGCTTCTTATGTTTTCCTCTTCGCCTCATCTTGCACACCTCTTTCCTTCACTCTTTCTCTCTGTGTGTGTAACTTCTCTCTGTGTTTCTGTCAGACTTGCAGAGAGGCAGAGAGAGTCTGATGCTGGCACTCCTCTCTGCTTGATCACGCTCTTCATGCCAACAGGCCCACAGCGTGCTGGGGGCTCACTGTCAGCAGACAAACAGCTCAAGCACTAGACACACTCTTTCAGCGTTGCACAGAAGGCAAAAACCGAGCCGGGGAGACTGTTGCATAGTGTACTTGTCACTATGAGGATGTTTTATTACTGTAAAGAGATTACATTTTAATTTGTGTGCATAGAAGTGCGTGACATTTGGCTAAGGAATTATGTTGATGGTTGATTTAAAATAATTGCTGCTCAGAGTGACAATGATTTCTGAATAAAAAAATGTTCTGAATTTGAGAATGGGATTTCTGTCAGTTTGTTTGCACCAAAGAGGTGTTCATTATTTTAAAAAAATGATAGTTGATTTTAGGGTAATTATTATAACTTTAACGTTGAGGCATCTTCTCTCACTTTTCAGTTTGATCAAAATTACTAGCCTGTTTACTGCACCAAAAGTCGTTTCACCCTTACAGTATTTCCTGCATCTTAATTTTGCTGTCTGCCTGCTGTCTTCTCAGATGGCACTTTTAATAAAAGACGACTCCACCTGACTCAGCAGCAATATTATATGTGTGAGTGTGTGTGTAATTGTGGATGTATAGACCAGCAGGACAGTATTCTCTAAACTGCAGTGCTTTGGGGAACAAAAAAGAGCCTACAGACAAAGCTGATTAAAGGCTGGTACTAAAGAGTGACAGCAGTGATGCCCCCTCTTATATCTATCATCTGTACAATACATTAAATAGGCCATGTCCTTCTGTCTAGAAATGGGCTCTCCTTACATAATGTTTAAATGATGTCATGTGCTCTCAACTACAAGCTGGTGTTCAAATTTATGGCTTTGTACATGGTAGTTGTAATTGATGGATTTTTTTTTTTTTTTTTTGCTGGTGCTGCTCCACATCCTGCTGCAATCTGGAGGGCTCACAACAGACCGCAATCTCCGATAATACTGTAGCTGAAGTTTTATCAGACATTATTATTTGTATGAAAATGCTACAGAATATAGGAAACAATAAAGAATCATTTCAATTCAAATAAAATAACATGTCCAAAGTAAACTTCTGATTTCTACTGCTTTTATTTGGCATGTCTAATATCAGTGTAATGACAGTTAAAACAACAACATTGTTTCGATTCACCAGTGGAGTCAGTTTGAGAATCTGTTTGGCTTCTGTAACTGAAGGTAAACTGTGAATGATGGGAAGCCGTTTTATCAACTCATTCATATATCTGCACCAAATACCTGCTGTTAAATTAGTCCACTTCAGGTGACTGTTTTAAGATTAAATGTCATTCAAACATTTAATTAAAATATGGAAAGGATATGTTTCTATATTACCTGGGGAAATGTGTCTATATTAATGTGCAATCTTGGCCAAATTCAGTATATTAGCAAATCAGAATATGAAACATCTCATTGCAAAGTCACACTGTTTGCTCATTTAACACAATCTATTTCAGTGTGTGCAGCTCTCCACTGAAATCCCTGACACACTTCCTGTAGAACTCCAGGGAAGTATGGCTTCTATTAGCTCTTATAGCAGCTCTTATTTTGGGCCACAGGACTTAACTGGGAGTCAATGAATGAATAGGCAGGTGGGTTTGCATAGAAAACAAGTTCAGTGTTTATTGAACAGCACACTCTTGGCTTGTCCTGTCTGGACACTCAACTTCTTCTTATGGTAATTCTGTGATCTGTCAAAAAGGCTGAACTTTGAAACCGTCTGCCAATCACTAAAACATTAATGAACGTGAACATATCATCCCCAGTCGGACTTGCTGCGTGCTCCGAGCTGCAGCAGTCATCCATCAACATCACTTAAATCTATGACAGTTTCACACAACTAGTATAACTTGTATAAATTTATTATTGCTTCTGTTTGATACTTTGTTTAGTTTGATGTTAGTGTTTGATTTGTTTTTGTTTGTTTTGTTGTTGTCAGTTGAGTTGTCAGTGAGTTCCATTTTATTCGCTTGATTATGGGAAAAAATACCGATGCTCTGACTTTTGAGAAGAGACTGACAATTAAACAAGAGGCCAGACCAACAGATAAAACAAAGCACACACAGATAGAAGCCCAGGTGTGTGTTACTAAAATATATATATATGTGTGTGTGTGTGTGTGTGTGTGTGTATGTGTGTATGTATGTATATATATATATATATATATATATATATATATAACACACACCTGGGCTTTCACTATTTAAAAAAACAACACCAGCTGCCACAGTGTCTACAGTGTAAAAGTTCTAAGAAGAAAGTCCAGGTATAGTCCTGAAGAGTTGCTGCTGTGCTATTCTTTCTGTCCCCACACACCTGATTTAAGATGTTTGCAGGGAACAGTTAGAAACACACCAGAGTTTGGATGGCAAAAAAAATATAGGAATTGTAAACTAATTAGCTGGCATCAGTGGCTTGTAGTAAATTGGCTGTCATTCGCTCTATGTTCTGAAAATAAAATGGGAATGTGAGTCGCCTCTAGATAATCAGCATTTGCAGAACCAGAGAAAGTAAACATTGAATATTTTCAGTGTATGATAATCTCTATAAATGTACACTGAAATAACCACCCAATGATGCTCATGGTTTGTTTGGCCTTGATGCGGTGGCAAAATAAAAAAAAAAGGATAATTCAGGGTTGTTTAAGTACTCATTTATACATAGACAATATCATGTGACTGTATGAACTGTAAATGAACACTTCACAATGGAAATCTCTATATAAGTTTTTGAGAGCCTATTAAATATACTGAAAATGACTTAACTGTACAAACTGAGAATATTGAAAAGAGCACTAAGCTCTTCACCAGGCATTTGATTGTGTCAGTTCTGAATGCTAATGACTGTGAGGGCAGTGTAATCATATCTATGAATATTACTGTAGTTCTTCTTCTACTTTTATATATATATATATATATATATATATATATATATATATATATATATATATATATATATATATATATATATATATTGTTTTGCAGCACTAAAGAGTGTTTGTCTTTAATAAAATTCTCCCCCAGAGTATACACTGTTTACATTCAGATTTGCCGTTCTGGAAATCATTACATAAAATCACACTTGAAATTGAAGCAACAGTTTAAGCAGCCCATCTTCAGTGCTGCAAAGAAACTTGTTTGGTCAGCGTTGCAATTAAATGCATTTCTACCCGTTAATGAGAAATATGACCAGGCTCTATGCAAAAATTTATGTGTACAATATAGCCTAGTGTGGCTGAACAAAGAAAGTGGGAGGAGGGTAAGGGAGGGCTTGTTCATGCTCATTTTATCAAAACACACACCCACCCACACATACACATACACATACACATACACACAAACACAAACACGCTCACAAATACACACAATACATTTTCCATAAAAAAAACACAGAAGACTAATATGCGAGTTTCTTTCTCTCTTTCTCTCTCTGCATAATTTATTCATAATGAGATATGCACGTAATATCCAGGGGACACGACTTATTTATCACAGAAGGCCCTATGGTCCCCTGTCTCGGCCTCCCTAAACAATGGTGTACAATGGTGTAGTCATATTCAAGATTGTTTGATGCACACATGGTGGTGGTGGCGGGAGGTCGGGAGGAAGGTGTACTGTAGCAACCACAGCCACATAGGATGAAAAAATATATATTGATTACCTATAGGAGTGCAGCTTCTCTCTTTCTCTTTCTTCTTTTTTCATCCACCGTCCATTTTTTTGCCTTCTCCCTCCTGTAGTTGACCTTGTAAAACCTAGTTATTTTACTAAACTAGAAACAATATGTCTGGATTCTTACATACCTTATGTATAGGTATAAAGGAGTGGGATGGAAGCAATGAGGATAAAGCATTGTTGCATTGCATTGGCGTTATGAGCTTTGGCATGCAGAAGAGAGATGTGGGATGTGGTGCCTCTCAACACCGCCACCTGCTGCACAACACCAAACACTGGAAGGTGACTGACACAAACTAGTCAATTGACTGGAGTCAACAGAAAACAAGATGTGCTTAGGTATGGCACTAAAGAAATACATTTTTCTTCAACTTGTGGCCAAAACTGATATCATGATGGATATGAGATATAAATATAATGACATCTAACCATCCTACTAAGGTCCATGAAGACATAGTTTGCCAGCATTGGCACAGAAGAACTCACATGGCCTGTGCAGAACCCTGACCACAACCCCGCTTAACACCTTTGGAATAAACTAAAACACCAGCATCAAAAAAGCAAATATGGGTTTAATTAGGCAAAACTATAAACTGCTATGTACTGTAAATTATCACAATGCATGTGTATGTCATAGTGTGATATATCTTCTAACTCACAGGCACAATATTTATTAATCTATTCATCTTCAGTAGCAGCTTTATCCTGGTCAGGGTTGCTGTGGACCTGTGAGAACCGTACATAAGGCAAAATAATTTACTCCAGATTAACTGTCATTCCAAAAACAATTTAGTGTAGCCAACCCACATGGTGTTGGTTAGTGGGAGAAAACTTTAGAAACTAGAGAAAGCCTACGTTTATACAAGGAGAACATGCAAAACCTAGAGCTCTGAGGTGGCAATGCTAAGTGCCACACCACCGTGTAGTAATTTTTATTGAGACAAACAATAAAAAAATTTTTTAAAGGGTCCCTGGTGGTCTAGTGTTTAGGATGCAGCGCTCTCACTGCTGCGGCCCGGGTTCGATCCCCGGTCAGGGAACCCACCCCAGCCACTCTTAGTGCGGGTCCCAAGCCCGGATAAATCGGGAGGGTTGCATTAAGAAGGGCATCCAGCATAAAAACATGTCACAATCAAACACGCGGAGGATCCGCTGTAGTGACCCCTAACGGAAAAAGCTGAAAGAAAGTAATACATTTTTTTTTAATAAAGCCCTTATAAGAGAACAGATAGACTAAAAATAAAAACAATTCATACAAACATGTTTCACGGATGACAAATCATGGAAGCAAAATATATACTGTATGTAATGTGAAAAATATCCACAGATATGTCTAAAACACCAAACCACACAAATCATTCACACATTCCTTTGTCGTAAACACTCTCCACTGCTCTAGGGGGGAAAAAACTTAGTAAAAAAAGAACACAATCATTTTCATATTAAGTGTTTTCAGCTCTATAGATACACGTTATAAGGAAACAGCTTAACACGGCTTAATGTGATAAAACAGTGACCTAGAAAACACAAATTTTATATATTGTTATCCCACCCACTAGTACTCTCTTCTACCACTTTCTCTGTATCTGCTAGTTGGTAGGGGGTCTATGTAATGATTTGAACAGTTCTGTCTTTTTCCGTTCTCAGCTGCACACCTCTACAGTAGCCTGAGTGATGTAGGCTTATATCGTCATCCCACGCCTATAGTTTGTGTGCGTGTGTGTATATGTGTATGTGTGTGCCTCCCTGCAGTTTCTGCAGCATCACCATCAGCATGCAAGGGCTTTTCCGCTGAACAGAGCATTTCTGGCTGCCGTTGTAAGACAATATGTAGTTATGGCTAGGACATATGCATTATAGATTACCTTCTTACAAAGAACAAGAATAGAAATGTGTATGCCTATTTGTACAGGCTGTGCAAAAACTGTATGCTTTAAGTGTTACAAGATAATAAATAAATAAAAACCTAGTGCTTATTGCTAATTACTGATGATTAGTGTGATGAACTTGCCTTGCATGCAGTATTACCGACATCCACCATGGCCCTGACTAGGATAAAGCACTTACTTAAGATAAACAATTGACTAATTATTGCTTATGATTTCAGAGCACTACATTAGGGTACCAGCTTTCTAGAGTAATAATCTTGATTTGCAGCTCTGGGTTTTTTGAGAAACGTTGTTGAACATATGCGCAATTAGCATGCTCAAAAGTTAATTTGTTAAAATACTTGTTTGTTTGTAATTGCCTTAGACAAGTTTTATAGTATAGTTTTATAAGTTTAATAAAGCCCCACCGGATGGATGAACAGATGGACAGACAGACACATAGATAGACACACAGACAGACACACAGACACACACACACACAGACAGACAGACAGACAGACAGACAGACAGACAGACAGACAGACAGACAGACAGACAGACAGACAGAAAGGAATTCACAATAGATAAACAGAAGATCATCTCCAGCTATGAACTAGTGTACAGTGTTTATTCCCACCTAATGATCCACTGCAACCCTGACCAGTATAAAACTGGTACAGAAGATGAATGAATGAATATATATACAGTACTTGCAGTTCATTCAACATGTAATCTGTCAGTACACCATGTGGCTTGTGGACAACTCATGAAACACACACATGTACTTGTTAAACAACTAATTGTATTAGTTATGATAACCTACACTCTAATGGAAAGGCTCAATAAATTTTAGAGCATGGCTCTGGGGATTTGCATTAGTAAAATTAGGCAGTGATGTCTGGTTAGGAAGCTAGGCACGCAGTTGGTGTTCTGGCCCCAAAGGTTTTCTTTTCGTCTTTTGAAAGAAATCCTTCACACCTTACACAACTGTGTAAGATTAAAAACCCAGATATTTATTTAACTTAAAAGGCATGACATGTAAACAAGTGCCTATTCATGTACCCTAAGCCATAGAGTCATTTGTTTCAAACATATTGTATATTTATTCAAGCTTAGAGCCAGCAATCTCTAAACAAAGCCAAGGGGCTTATGCCTGTGCCAAAACAGATAAAACTCTTGTCACCCACAGTGCACAGGGTCTTTGTTCTTGGCTAAAAGCACCTTCATTTTATTGCCTCAGAGGTTGTTTCAATCATTATCAACTTAATTATACTCATGCTGGGCATTAGCGGTCAAGTACGTCTTTAGCAAGATAACACATCAATAGTAACTAAATTATAAGGTTTTGATAAGAAGAAAATATTTAATACAACTCAAACATGTTGACTCTAAAGTAGTGATGAGAGAAAGTGTGACTTGTGTTTTACAGGGTATTAGAACAATGAAATCCTTATGCGGCCAAAACACACTGTGTGACTAAAAACACTTGATAAAGGCATCCACCAGGAGCTGTAAATATTTACAGAAATTCAATGGGCCTTATTTATCATCTTAGTCCCACTCTGAGTACAGATCACAGTAAAAAAAAAAACATTTTCTAAAACCAGATATAATTTGGCTTGAATATTTCCTCTCATGTTAAAATACATTCTAAATTGTCACGTACATCTTCTTGTTGCCAGGAAAACTATGTCAATATTAGTTAATATAGCAGGTAATGCTAGAATACAAGCTGTGGTGGAGAGTCCTCTGTTGATCATGTTTGAGATATCTAGAATCCTCAGCTAATCATACTAAAGACTTTTCTAGATTCCTCAGCCATTATTGATGTCTTCTGGATTCCTTAGCTGTTTGTGGTTTATGAATTCAAGTAAGATCAGCTGATCACATCAAAGAGTTATACAATCCTCAGCTGATCATGGTGGAGAATTGTTAAATCCTCAGCTGATCAAGGATTGAAAATTCCAGAGTTCTAAGTTAATTATGCTGGAGGGCTGTTATTCTTAGCCTAATGAACCTGTATTAAAACATTTTTTATTTGCAGAGACTTCAAAGCAGTGTTTGTAATTCTCTCTGGATAAGGATGTTTGCCAAATGCGTAAATGTAGATATTCTAGAATTTGCAACTGATCATGGAAGAAAGTTCTACGAATCTTGATTACAATGCAGAGTTGAACATGGTGGAGTGTTCTAGCTGATCATGGCAGAGAATCCTCAGATGATTCAGCGCAGCTGATGCCTCTAGCTGGGAAGGACTGCTAGGAAAGCACATCCTTAGCTAGCAAGAACTTGGATTTATCTGCGTATCCCAGTCTCACAAGAGCTAACACTTAAATGAACTGCACTGCAGGGTGTTGTACTTTGATAAACACAATTATCATTGCTATTCATGAGACAAACTACAACCATGTACAAACATGTTTTCTCAGCCTGCAGTGCTGCCAGTCATGAACAGCCCTCCAAATGCAAAGTATGACAACAGAATTATCAGCCTTCAGTGAAGTTCAAATACTCATCCCACACATTGTGTTTAAGTGTTTTTCTGAACGCACACAGAGCTACACAGCTTCTGATACGACAAGAAGACATATTGGCTGATTTCCTGGCTTGACTACAAATGAATTTAAAAACCTACAGTATACTGTATAAGCATATGGCCTCCTTTTTTTTTCACGGAAACAATGACAAGCTAACTTCATAGGGTCAATCTTTAATATGGTGAAACAGACACTCACTGCAACAGATATTTGAGATAAGTATTAATATTAAATTTTATTTTACCCCTGGAAAGAGTATTATCAGTAGCACTGTAATATGGGAAATTAATTATCTTAAAGTGACCTCAAATTAATTCACAATTGGAGTTTACCATTAAAGATTGTCTATGGTGCATTTATGTCATGTTAAAAATTTTATTAGATGTTATGTTCTATATGACCAATATAAAATTCTATTTCATGGTCATAAAATGGTGTAAAAACTTTATACGTGATTGAGCACAAAGGCTTTGTTTATGCGGTATTTAATAGGGGACCTTTTGGTAGACACTATAGAGATGATGTAAAAATTGTGGCCTCAGCGTTTTATTTCATTGCCACTCTTTAAACCAACATGTCACCTCACTATCTCTCTATTTTTCCAGACATGATGTATGGAACATGAATTAAAGTGGTGTAGCCTGCTATCACTTTTATGGCAACAGAGCAACAGAAAAAAGTGAAAGCAGAAACAAGAAAATTAGGAGCCGAGTCCTTGGCTCAACTGCAAAAAGTGCTGACACTGGATGCCACCAGTGAACTGTCTATCAGTCTGCTTGGATTGCAACTGAGATAGACTAGCTTTCGCTCTGTAATGATTCTGAGTAAAAGTGGCACACTTGCAAGATAAAGCTCTGAGGTTCTTTCCACTGTGCTGGAGTGACTGATTTCAGATTCCAGACTTCATTACAGCTCCAAGGACACTCTCACAGCCAGGTCCATACCTTACAAACCAACAGATCCGTCTCCACCCCACAGAGCCCAACTCCTCTATTTGACAGTCCAGGCAGAAAGGCAAACAGAGGGCATGAGAACTGCATAGAATTAATGTCTTATTGTCTATTTTAATGTGTGGCATATGTGTGCAGAAAAAGCATGTGAGTGGTTGGTTTGTTAATCATCATTGCTGGTTGTAGTGATGGTTGTGCACGACTGTAGGTGTACAGATTGTACAGTCATATACACTTTTTTGTTCGTACTACCCTACCCTAAAATTTGTATAAAACTATGGTTTGGGGTAGTGGCTATGGGTTACTGATCAGGAGGTCAGAATTCTAGTGTCAGTACCCACTGTTTTGGCCCTTGGGCAAAGCACTTAACCCTATCTATTCCAAGGGTGCTGGTTCCTGGCTGACCCCAAATTCCTAACAAGCTGGGATATTTCACTGAGCTGTGCTGTGAAGTATGTGTGACAAATAAAGGCTGTCTAAGTTTCAGATGCCCTGACATTAAAAAGGCTATCAGTGCTTGATAAGAAAACATATACACTCTTACATCTCAAGCTAGATTTCTGACAGATATAAAAAAAGGGGAAAAAAAGTGTATATATATACACACACACACACACACACACACACACACACACACGCACACACACTGTAGTACTTGTGCACAATTTTAGGCAGGTGTGGGAAAAAATGCTGTAAATTACAAATCTTTTCAAAAATAGAAGTGTCAATAGTTTATTTTTATCAGTCAACAAATTGGAAAGTAGAAGAGAAATCCAATTAAATCTATAGTTGGTGTGACCAGCTTTTGTCTGCGAAACAGCATAAATTCTAAAACCAGGGGTCACCAACACCAGGTAGCCTGCAAGGACCACGAGTCGCCCGTCAGTTTTTTTTTTTTCAAAAAAAAAAAAAAAAAAGCTGTTTCCTACTTTGTTAAATCACTGTTGATAATTGTTATGAGAAATCATTAACATGACCAGTGTCTTCACATGATGAATATCATTAATTATTAATAATAACATAAGTAAAGGTAAATTGAGCAAATTTGTTATTTCAGATCAAACTGAAAACTGTGTGTATCAAACTAGTAGCCCTTCACATTAATCGGTACCCGAGAAGTAGCTCTCGGTTTCAAAAAGGTTGGTGACCCCTGATCTAGGCAAACCTACACACTTTTTGTAGTTTTTGTAACTCTGCAGGTAGGTTGTTCCAAACATCTTGAAAAAACTAACCACAGATCTACTATGAAGGTAAACTGCCTAAAATCCTCCTGTCTCTTCATGTAATCTGTGTGTGTGTGTGTGTGTGTTAATTATTTTACTTATTTAAAAACACAACTCAGTCTGAAAGGTATGGATCTTGTTCAACATGTCTGCCATTTGTAATAAAATGGCAGGTGTGTATAAAATCCCATACAAAGAACACAAGACTTACGGCCAGGCAAATAAACGCATGGCCACGCCCACTACACTCACTCTCACTACGTAATAAATACTATGTAAGAATAAATGAACAAACATCACGTCACCAGATAATATCCAAAACACTGCTCAATATTATTTTACAGCGTCAATCGGCTAGTATTTCTTTATGGTTTTTTTTCCCCCCTTTTATCGGTTCGAGACAGGAAGTAGCTCTTGACTGCGCTTCAAGGTTTCTAATGTGCGGAAATACGTCCAGGGAAAAGTTCAGCTCGAGCACGGGAAGTTGTGACGTGGTGAAATAAACTCATACAACCTGTTGAAACTGGAGCACGCGCTGTAATTGGTAGAAACTATCCCCCGTTCTTTTAGGAAAAGAGGTTTGTTTGAAGCATGATGGATAGGAGTGGACGTGACTTTTTGCATGCGCTTGATTTCTTCTAGCGAGTGAAATATCGCAAGGGCTTTCCCTGTCCTGTCATTTTCACCGTGCACATGGGGGACGAGAACGACTTCCGTCCGGTTGCTCGCAACAGAAGGCGCGCGACCATCACCAGCGCCAAGGGTGAGCTCCTGAAACGTACGAATGGCGCGAGCTCAACTGATCCCAGCAGTTTGGCATGGATTAAAACCAAACACAAGTGCCAGGAGACACACACCCGGGTTTCAGCTGAGGAGAAGCAGAAGGATAGTCGCAATGATAACCTGAGGTGAGGGAGGTGTATTGGGAATGTTTCTTTTCCCTACAGTACATGTAACGTCTGCATCATGTGTGGTGGTGATATGCACAATTTAAACCCCATGCTTAAGATCAGTTGGGTGTGACGATAATAAAGCACTTGTCAGCCCACTTATATCTCTTGAAGAGGCAATAATAAAAAGTTAATTTGTCACCAATGCCCTGTCTCAGAGCAATGGTTTTTGTGTCTTTGCACCATGCTGTTTCAGATCAAACACACCACAATACATGACATTGATTACTGCTGCCTGTAATTCTACTTATCAAGAGAAATGGCAGTGTGCCCCATAGATAATATTTGTCCACATTTTCAAAACAGGTTTAACTGCATGATTAAATCGATTGCTTCATTTCTTTCGTCACAGTTGCCACAGGTTGCAAGAGTCAATGTTGAGCTCTGCAAGCAGTTTCAAAAATTACAGAGGCATTCTCAACTGGTGTGTTGTCATGCTGGTGAGTCTGATCCGTTGTTTCCCCTCTCCCATGCACACACAAAATCATTGTAGATTGGAGCAGGCTCAAATGAAAAAAAAGACTGTCTCCTTTTTTCCCTTTTATAAGTGCGTCAAGTCACGTACAGTCATCAGCGTTGCTTAATTCTTACACATGAGTTAAGGCGTACCTTGCTGGAGTCGGGTATCAAACTTTGAACACAGTCCATTGGGCATTAGGAGGTCATACTGTAAAAGAAACAGGTCTCTTATCACATAAATTGTGCAGAGTTTGCTTTAGGTCAGTGTTGTTGAACATCACCGTGCACAGTCTTGAGATGCTGACAATAACTTTGACATTGAGAAATGGAAGGTTTTGACATTGAGATACTAAAAATGTTGACAGTGAGATACCAAGCCTTCAAAGGAAGGAATAATGAACATAGAAGCTGTTTGAGAAATCTCTTTCTGACAGTGCAAGACTGTAAACTATATGACTAAAGGTATGTAGACACCTGACCATCATATGTGGTGCTTCTCCAAACCTTTTTCCACAAAGTTTGAAGCACTCAGTTGTCTTAAATGTCTTTGAATCCTGCAGCATTACAGGGTTTTTTCCCCTTCACTGAAACTATAAGGCCCAAATTTGTTGTAGTATAAAAAAGAATGCCCCAGTGAGTGTGTGTCTGAATTTGCAACTCCCCACATTCATGCCCCAGAATTTAGTGGTAAGCTTTCCCAGAAGAGTGGAGATGAATATAAAAGGAAAAGTAGACTAAATCTGGAATGGGATGTTCAGCTAGAACATATAAATCTGACGGTCACAAATCATTGGCCATATAGTGTATATGCATATAGAGCTATGTATATAAATAGAGGACTATTTCTCCCAAAGGGAATTATTTACATTTTACAGCAGCACAGAGAGGTATAGTAAATATAAATTAACGTATACATTTATTATAGTAATGATGATAAACTTGCAGTCTACCACTTACGTTGCCGAGGGAACTCAGAACTATGTTCCACACATAAAAAAGTATTGTGTTCGGTGCACGTTAAACCCCTAATGGACATTAATGTAACGTGCTGCTTGTGACGGTGTGTAATATAAAGACGTTGATCATGACGGGAGAAATCCTGAAAGATTCTTCTCTAACATTGTGATCGTTAAAACCCATCGCATTGGTAATTCTTGTGCATTTTCATTCCTGAATGCATTTAAAGTAGCTTAGAAACAAGTGATCTTGCTGAAGTATGTGGCATGACACTTACTTGGCACTCGATGAATCATTGTTCTGCAGTGTGTTTGGGGGACACAGTTAGTGCCAAGTGGCACCTAAGAATAGATTTCCTAAAACAGCTCCTCTTCATGAACCCAGACTGAGGTTAGCTTCTTCATTCTCATTTTTTTCAAAATGAGATGGATACATTTACACCTTTCATTCTGCCTTTATGGGTTTAAAAGGTTGCTCCAGAGACATGGATGGCTTTATGTATTGTTCAGGCTGTACGGTATCACTGCTCCATAGATTGCTCCTTTTGTTAAAAAAACAAATATAGATTGACTTCAAAATGAATGACTGGTAACGATTAATATTTCAATAATCAATAATATTTCAACAATATTAGCTATTAATGCTAGGATTAATTATAGCACACAATTCTCGTAGCTTCTGTATCACTCTGTTTTCTTGTGTTACAGACCTTGAGCAATGCACGTCTGTTCTTGGAAAACCTTCTCAGGTTTGTAGACGTTTCATCCTGGCCTAGATTGCATAAAAAATAGTCTTTGCTATCTGGCTTGGTGCTAGAGGCCGGTTTGAAATAAAGAACACTTGTTGTAGGTACCATATGTCTAAGACCCCAACTAACTATTAACTATAATGAGTGGAATAGTCGAGATGTTTAGGTTGCTGGGTGCATGCACAGGACCAGCTCTGACTCAGTGGGACTGCTGAGCCCCATGCTGAGGGCACCATATGTTACAATCATGTTGTACTCTACTGTAGGCAAGCAGTTACGTTCCAGCTGCCAGCTCTAGTCACAGCCATGCAAACACTTTCACATGCAAAACAAACATTTATGAGGCACAGTTAGAGCAGATGTGCAGTTGAGACAGGTAGACAGGACATGTATTAGTTTCTATGTTTAGAGAGAGAAGTGGAGAAACTGTATTGTATCAGAAGGTTGTTTGAGACGGAGAATGTATCAATATAAATTAGTCTGAGTTAATACATGCATTCCAATCATTTTTTACCTTTGTAATGACTTTATATTGTTTTAAGGTATGGTGTACTAGTGGACCCCATTCAAATCGTGTCATTGTTCCTGAAGAACCCGTATAGCTGGCCTGCTGCATGCCTGGTCATTGGTATGTTTATTCTGCACTTCAGTAAAGCATGCTTATTTTTGGTTTTATTCAAAGGTTAACCGATTTAAAAATAGGAGCCAATTAATCCAAAAAACAGTTGATGCACATATTTATTTGCTAAAAAGTTTACAGAAATGGACACAAATCACTTTAGTGTTATAGAGAGCCATAATTAATGCAAGCTGCAGTTTTAATGAACATGCTCACCAAAAATATCTACAAGGCAGTGATTGCACGCTGGCTTCACAGAGAGCGAACCCGACCCCCCCCCCCCCCCTTTTTTTTTTTTTTTTTTTTTTTTTTTTTTTTTTAAATCTTTGTTCAAGAACATGCCAACAGCATTGTATTGTGCTATCAGTATTTTGAATTTTTTTTCCCCTTCCAAAATAAATTATTCTGTTTCAGTAATCTGTTTCTAAAGAAGTAGTTCTGTTACTGGATGAAAGGTGTGTTTTTTCTGGCTTATCTTAATCACACTTTTATCTCCATCACTGTGATGCTTTACTGTGCTTGAGGTGTGTGTGTGTGTGTGTGTGTGTGTGTGTGTGTGTGTATCATGCCTGTCACAGGGTTAATTCAGAGGGCAAAAGGTTGACCCTGTTTTGATTGGTGACATACTAAAAAGCTCATTTGCCGCTGAGCGCCGCTGTATGTCAGATGCATATTAAATCACTTTGTGCATTTATAATTAATTAACGGTTGTCTGCTGCTTCATTTTCTTTTCTTTTTTTGGAAAGTACTGTAAATGTTATGCATTTTTGTTAGGGAAGTCTTAGCTTCTTAGAGTCTAAAACCCCTCTGTGCTTATCTGTGCGTGTATATGGATCAGCTCACGCAGTTGCAGAAATGACAAGAATGTTTTTTTTTTTTTTTATTATTATTATTTTTTATAAGATTAATCCAAGATTGCAGATTGTTAATGGGTGAAAAATGCATTATTTACTCTTAAGGATTAAATGACTGAATTGGGCCATCACAAAGCTGGCAGAGCTTCTGAAGAAATTTGTGAATTATTGTATTATATAAATACATTTCCTTATATCATATCAATTCTTTAGATGTCCAGCGTATTATTAAGTTATTAATATTAAACTGATAGGATAGCTATGCATTTACAGAGCATGGAATAGATGCCTGTGAGTTTATAAGAGAAACCTGTAATAATTGGGATTGTAACATCTTTTGTATGTGTGTGATTGCAGTGATTAATAATGTGTCTTCTTTCAGCTTCAAATTTGTTCATACTTGTGGCGCTGTACACAGAGAGGAAATTAGCCACCGTAAGTTTCCTATTTTCAATCCAAGACCATTACAGAAGTAAGGCTTTACAGATTACACAGTTCTCAAAATACTAAGTGAATGAATTAACTTCCATTTGGGTTTTTTTGTTTGTTTTGTTTTTTCATTCAGGCAGCTTTCACTGAGCTGATTGGATTGGTTATTCACATCATCAATCTGACAGTAATCTTGTGCTTTCCAGTGGCCACTGTACTCTCACTGCCCTCTGTAACCCCAGGTGAGAAATCCAAAAGGACTTTTCTCTCCAATACATCCTCAAAAATGTGACATTGTTTGATAAGTGATCAGCATCAGTAAAATCTAACCACTGCTACTTATCCAGCTGCCTGGGAAACTCCAAATTGTAATTAAAAGATTAAAGCACCATCATACAGACTAATCAGCTTTAAACATCTATATCCTGTATAGCATTGATTTATGTTAGGTTTATAGTGCTCTCATAAAGCTATCAAGACTTCTCATAGCTTGTCTAGTATCTTTTGGGAAACATATTGCCTTATTTCCCCTGGTGTAAACCTTTTTTCTGGCACCACTATTCTACCTCATCTGTTAGCACAATGGGAGGTGCCAAAGGCACTCCATCTGTTGGGTTTGGGCCACACTCCACCCTCAAGTATGAGACAGTAAGGTCAGCGGTGAGGCCACTGGGGCTGCTACTGGCATTAGAGCAGAACCCGAGAGTCCCTACATGGGCCATTTCCACCCGGCATATGGCTGCTATTGATAAAGCTGTGGTGGCCTACACACTCGTCTTCAGTGCCAGGACTGTGTCATCAGGTTGCTTATTGGCTTGTGCTTCTTATTGAGTTATGCATTGTCTACATGCAATGCATTTGGAATTGAGGATCCTAGCCTAGTGGCGCCATTAAAAAAAATGTTGCATTTGATTTGCATTTGGTTACCATAGTAACAGTTGGCCTTAAATTTTTGACATTTTTGTTGTATGTATTTTCTCGAAATTTTCCTCATTCGCCCTTCTACTCTTGGCTTTGTTCAGTTGGCGGTGCCTTCGCGCTGGCCGTCTACACTATCCTGTTTCTAAAGCTCTACTCGTATAAGGACGTGAACAGGTGGTGCAGGGAAAGGATGCAGGCGAAGGCTCGCAGCCTGTCCAGATCACTGTCATGTGAGTACACTCACTATCCTCTAGGCAAGGAGAATCAACCTGCCGTTCTTCCATACTGATCACGTTTACTGAATAGTTTCCTCCATTCAAATCAGTTCATTTGCATTTTTTGTTTTACTTTTCATATCACACAGACACTCAGGAAATCCAAATGTATTGGGAAGAACATTTCACACAAGGCTGCTACTGTTTTAGTGATGAAAGTAATACACAACAGGGACCTGTGAGATCACAAGTTTTAGTCTTGGCCATTATGAATGTTTATTAAATACTTATCTGACTGTAGCAAAGTGTGGTACCTGCATTTGAATTACTGATTTACTGGGATGTCTTTAGTGCAATTAAGAGCTGTTGTATAAATAATGAGCCACTATGTCGTTTCTTTTGCCGATAG
This sequence comes from Silurus aristotelis, assembly GCF_946808225.1. Classification (NCBI taxonomy): domain Eukaryota; kingdom Metazoa; phylum Chordata; class Actinopteri; order Siluriformes; family Siluridae; genus Silurus; species Silurus aristotelis. Next base: position 25,122,071 of record NC_139574.1, on the reverse strand, counting down.
CAACTCGGCCAACTTGTGGGTGAAAATGGGTCTTGATAGATGTTCTCTATGCATACAGTGTCACTGTAGCAAGAGAGCATGTGCAGCCATGACTCACCATATTCACCCATTTCATATTTTTAATTGCTCAGTATTTAGTCAATAATGTTAAACATTTGGACTTGCTGTTTCAGGAGAATGCATGAGGTCATGTGATATAGCAGCTATGGATATTTGTCACAAAAATATATTGAGTCTTTTTTATGTAATAGTTAACTGGGTAAAAAAAATAGCAATAGTTTGTGGGTTTCTGGACAGTTGTGTTCAACTTTTTCATATTTATTGTGTGCACACATCTTTGTCCCACTATCATGTATTGAATGAGCTTTTGATTCTTGTCAGAATATACCTGTGAACCAGATTTTCCAGGACTTGTTTTTTGGTTCTGCAAAGAAAATATATTTTGAAGGAAAATTCAAAATGCGATTTATACTATTCAATAAACCTCATGAAACATAACACTCAGAATTACAAGTTGAAACATGGGTTTATAGATATTCCAATGAACTTGTTTGTTTGTTTGTTTGTTTGTTTTCTTGAATTATTCCCTAAAATTCCTACAGCAGTATCAGGTACTAACGACGGTATTATTAATAGCAGTAGCGTATTACCATTAAATCAGTGCTGCCCGCATTACTTAAAGCTGGTTAGAGTGAAAAATTTACTTCTATCCCTCCATTCATTCTTTGATTATAGGTCCATCACAACCATCTACCAGTAGAGAAATGTACGTGTCTTACCCTGGAAACCTCTCTGTGAAAGGTGAGTGATGCAGCTTTGTTGGTTTTTTTATGTAAATTTTATTAGAAGGAGACTGTGGATATGAACGAATGAACTCTCGGGACATCACAGTCTTATAAATTCATAGCTTGCCTGTTTAAATACAGCATAACTTACAGCAGTAGGTGCATCATATGCTTCGAGACAAATAGGATAATGAGGTTAATGATGCTACAGTATTCTGATTAAAGTAAAAGTAACATTGTACCAATTTTTCTTCATCTACCAGATTTGTATTATTTCTTATTTGCTCCCACACTGTGCTACGAGCTAAATTTTCCTCGTTGCAAATCTGTACGTATGGGATTTCTGCTCAGGAGGTTGTTCGAGATGGTAAGTGTCGTCAGTTTTACTTCTCTGCTATCTGTAAAATGTACAAGAAATATATAACTTATATCGCAAATGTAACCATCTGTTTTACAGTTGCTGCTCACTCAGCTGTTAGTTGGCTTAACACAGCAGGTATGCCATATTATTTTGCCATCATTAGGGGAAACATTTTTGATCATAATTTCTCCTGGGAATTTATAACTTTGTGCTCTTTTTTGTTGTTCTTCAGTGGATGGTACCAATCATACAAAGTTCAATGAAGCCATTGCAGGTATTATATTGATTCCAATGTTCCCTGTTCTCTGTTTAGCAACACCGTATAGGGATGTGGATTAAAACTGTCTTTTCTTCACAGGAAATGGATTTCTCTAGGATGATTGAGCGCCTGCTCAGGCTAGCTGTTAGTAGCATGTGGAGCTGTTAAATATACTTTTGAAGCTGTTTCTTTTCAGCTAAAAAAAATAAAAAATACATTTGACAAAATAAATCTTAATGTGGCTTAACAAACAGAATGCAAAACTATTTTGCTATTTTTTTTTTTTTTCCTTTGAATATCAGGTCCCCAACCACTTTCTGTGGTTGATATTCTTTTATTCGTTTTTCCACTCATCCATGAACTTCGTGGCTGAGCTTCTGAGGTTTGGCGATCGAGAATTTTACAGAGACTGGTGGTATGTCAATTGATAAGTCAATACAAAAGATGTACAATTAAGTAGATCATTTTCTGTTCTTGTTTGATGGACTTGTTTTACTGATTTGAAAATTACTGATTTGATTCCAAGCAGATAATAAGTTCACATAGTCATGATGGCATACAGATTTGCACTTTGACGTAATTTCTTTAGATGTTGCTCATTTACGTTTCAGGAACGCAGAAAGTATAACTTACTTCTGGCAAAACTGGAACATCCCTGTCCATAAGTGGTGCCTTCGGTAAGCTTTTCAAAGAAGCAAAGACAGCTGAAGAGTTAGCTGGATAAAATACAGCGCAGTGAAGCGTATCAAGACTGTAATGAAGAGACACTATAATGTGATCCGTCTGGCACATTATGCATGCTTATTTACTGTGTTGAGTGACTGTTTATTCTCTCTCTCTCTCTCTCTCTCTCTCTCTCTCTGTCTCTCTCTCTCTCTCTCTCTCTGTCTCTCTCTCTCTCTCTCTCTCTGTCTCTCTCTCTCTCTCTCTCTCTCTCTCTCTCTCTCTCTCTCTCTCTCTCTCTCTCATATATATATATATATATAATTACTCTGTTTTTCTTTCTTTCCAAAGACATTTTTACAAGCCCTTGCTGAGAAAAGGGGCCAGCAAGTTAGTGAGCCAATCAGCGGTATTCTTCGCCTCAGCCTTTTTTCATGAGGTGAGGTGTACATGAATCAAGCATTCTTTTGAATACTGAAAAAAGTCAATTTCTTTTCAAATGAAAAACACGAACAAGACAACATGCATGCAAACATCTTAATGAATGTCCTTAAGCAGTAAAATCTAAGCTGAAACTAATTGATCTGGCATTCAGACCACAGAAATGACAAAAAGTTATTGGGTGACTAAAAACAAAAATTATACAGTAAGTAGGTTGTTGGAATTTAAAACTAATGAAAAATTTTATACTTCTCAAATTAAACGTCAGTAATTTTTAGTTTTATTTATATCCATAGCTTAAGTTTAACAGCCATTGTCAATCTAAGAAACGGTAACGCAAAAATAGACTATGGATTAGTCCATAGTCTAAGTGAGTTTGTAATCGTTCTTCGGATCGTATCAGATCTTTGCTCCGTGAAAGGTGTATTGTAGGGCTATCTGCTCTCTAAAGTATTGTGGAGTCTGAGGTGTAATGATCAGGCGATATGGATCACTGCATCGATTTGAAAAGCTGTCAGTGCAACAATAGTTAAATGATTATCAGTTATAATTGGTAAATCAATGTATTATCCATTAGGATTTATTATAAATTTATAATTATCAAGGACTGGCAACTGGTGAGAAAAAAAATCATTTATCTTTTTAAACTGATGTGTAAACATGCTAGCAGGTGATTTGGCCCAAAACATTGATACGTAAAATAGGATCTTTTCATCGTCATCATTATTCAAAGGTTGACTGTAGACTTTCCTCTACAGATTCTGAACAAAATTGGTGACCTCTCTATTTAAAGCTACTTAATGAAATAGTGACAGTATGGTGTCATTTGAGATTCAGTTGTACTATTTAATATTGAGTCTTTGCCTTGTGAATCGAAACCTACACATTTAAATTGTATAGTTCCATCACAGATTCAGTAGAATTGTCAGATATTTGATTACAATTGTATCATATTATGAGGAAGCCTGAGGATTAGTGTTGAGTCTGCTTTGAAACATTTTTCAGTACAAGTAAAGGTGAGAGCATAGTTTTGTAGACAAGGAGCAATGTAAAGCAACACCATATCACCCAGGTGCTCTCTGCGATAAGTGCTCGGCCTGAAAGAAACAGACAGAACAAAGGGCTACAGGTGCATCCAGATACCACAGAGAACGCCCAGGCCTTTTTAGAAAGTCACCTTCTGTGGCGTGTTTGAGAACTTCCAGAGAACTTGTAGGGTAACAGATCAGCTGTAATCTGGATTGGTTTGATTTAGCACTGGAACATGTATTGCCATGTTTGTGTGATTCTGGCTAAATACACAATTGTGTGTGTGTGTGTGTGTGTGTGTGTGTGTGTGTGTGTGTGTGTGTGTGTAGTATCTGGTCAGTGTTCCTCTGAGGATGTTCAGACTGTGGGCATTCATGGGCATGATGGCTCAGGTAAAAGATTATATGAATTTATTAACTTTTAATGCTTATAATATAACTGTTACTTGTAGAATTTTTTTTTTTTTTTTTTTTTTTTCTTTCTCTCGGTGAAGTGACTTGCAAAGACTATACTTTTTCCATAGCATATGTGCTCTATTTTTAAACTGTAGAAATGTCTCTATTGCAGCTGCCATTGGCATGGTTTGTGGGCAGGTTTCTCAGGGGTAACTACGGAAATGCTGCAGTGTGGCTTGCTCTCATAATTGGCCAGCCAATAGCTGTTCTTATGTACGTCCATGACTACTACGTCATCCACCACCTGGAGGAAGCAGCAGAACCAGCACTACTTTAAGTAGCAGTTTGTGTACTGCCACCAGAACCGTCCAGCTCATATCTCCACTTATGCTTTTATTAAAGTCCTTTTTTTTTTTTTTTTTTTTTTTTTTTTTAAACAAGAAGGAGGAGAACCGTCCAGCTCACATCTCCACTCATGCTTTTATTAAAGTTCTTTTTTTTTTTTTTTTTTTTTTTTTTTTTTTTTTTTTTTTTTTAAACAAGAAGGAGGACCTTCTTAGGCAGCAACTAGTTATGTAGTGCCTTACTGGGATTATTTTAAATGGTGCAACACAAGCCAAGGATTTCAAATTGTATGGCATTACAGAACATAAGGTTTTTACGTTTACGTTTACCAATATTATATTTACTGTTTAGATACTGCAGGTGGATGTATTTTGACATTTTATAGCATTATAGGTATAGAATTGAGACTTTTTAATGACTTTTTGGATCATTTTCTTGAAAAGTGTGGTTGCAAATGCAATGTATTTAGCATAAAAAAATAAACATTTGTAGACTATTATTGGTTAATTTTAATAGAATATTTTTGTTTCTCAGTGTGTTCTGATGTACTCGGAGCGCATGAGAATTCAGGGACTTAATTGTGTAAAATCAGGGAGTGCCACCTACTGGTGCTTTGTATATCCTAAAGAGTAAATGAAACTCTTAGGCCATGTAATTATACCTTCATGTGGAGACATTCATCAAACATAATTATATTCCATAGAATAGCAAATACAGTGTAATCTCTGACACCGACATTTTCTGCAGATTTGGTCCTTTTAGAGCCATTTGTTTTCAGGATGATGAGGGTGCCAAGTTTCTCCAATCAGTACAAGTTGGTGATAAATGGCTTCAGAGATAAGTTGTATAATAGCTTGTGGTTGTACTGTATAAACATCCTATCTCCAACACTGAGATGCAGGCATGATTTCACACAGCGCTATCTTAAAGGTTGATTGCACGTTACAACACTTTGGCCTGTTTAAAACACTGCCTGACTCACGGTACTGGAAGAATGATTACAGTGCAGAGAATCAATGCCATTGATGCAGAGATGTAGTTTATCTATTTTTACCAGTAGCACTGTGCTCCAACCTGCATCAAGTTTGTTGTAAGTTATTTAGTTTTGTACCTTTCTGCATTGCCAGCTACATACAGTATATGCCTGTTTACAACATGACTTATGATTGAACATTGCTTGATTTTAAATATATTGTTCTGTGTTCTTAGTTCATTTTCAATGGCTTTTTGTAATTTTTGTCATTTTGAGATTGGTACAATGAATAAAGTCATGATGGAGGTTTTGGGATATGTGAAATATCGTCAGCATGTTTTATCAGTTAGAGGTTGCTACCAAAATTAGGATAAACAGGTGTTGCATGCCCAATGCCAACCCTAATTTTAACACTTTTATATATATATATATATATAGTGAGGAAAATAAGTATTTGAACACCCTGCTATTTTGCAAGTTCTCCCACTTAGAAATCATGGAGGGGTCTGAAATTGTCATCGTAGGTGCATCTCCACTGTGAGAGACATAATCTAAAAAAAATAAATAAATCCAGAAATCACAATATATGATTTTTAAACTATTTATTTGTATGATACAGCTGCAAATAAGTATTAGAACACCTATCTATAAGCTAGAATTCTGACTCTCAAAGACCTGTTAGTCTGCCTTTAAAATGTCCACCCCCACTACATTTATTATCCTAAATTAGATGCACCTGTTTGAGGTTGTTAGCTGCATAAAGACACCTGTCCACCCCATACAATCAGTAAGAATCCAACTACTAACATGGCCAAGACCAAAGAGCTGTCCAAAGACACTAGAGACAAAATTGTACACCTCCACAAGGCTGGAAAGGGCTACGGGGAAATTGCCAAGCAGCTTGGTGAAAAAAGGTCCACTGTTGGAGCAATCATTAGAAAATGGATTCTCAATGATCCTAAGGAAGGTGAGAAATCAGCCCAGAACTACACGGGAGGAGCTGGTCAATGACCTGAAAAAAGCTGGGACCACCGTTTCCAAGGTTACTGTTGGTAATACACTATGACGTCATGGTTTGAAATCATGCATGGCACGGAAGGTTCCCCTGCTTAAACCAGCAAATGTCCAGGCACGTCTTAAGTTTGCCAATGACCATTTGGATGATCCAGAGGAGTCATGGGAGAAAGTCATGTGGTCAGATGAGACCAAAATAGAACTTTTGGGTCATAATTCCACTAAACGTGTTTGGAGGAAGAAGAATGATGAGTACCATCCCAAGAACACCATCCCTACTGTGAAGCATGGGGGTGGTAGCATCATGCTTTGGGGGTGTTTTTCTGCACATGGGACAGGGCGACTGCACTGTATTAAGGAGAGGATGACCAGGCCATGTATTGCGAGATTTTGGGAAACAACCTCCTTCCCTCAGTTAGAGCATTGAAGATGGGTCGAAGCTGGGTCTTCCAACATTACAATGACCCGAAGAACACAGCCAGGATAACCATGGAGTGGCTCTGTAAGAAGCATATCAAGGTTCTGGCGTGGCCTAGGCAGTCTCCATACCTAAACCCAATAGAGAATCTTTGGAGGGAGCTCAAACTCTGTGTTTCTCAGCGAAAGGCCAGAAACCTGACTGATCTAGAGAAGATCTGTGTGGAGGAGTGGGATGTCTATGATTGCTGAATAAAAAAAAAAAAATTATATTTGCACTGGTTTGGGAAATATAACATGTAATCATGCATTATGCATTCACTGACAAACACTGAACTTATGTTCATAAAACGAGTTGGCGATGATCTTTGGTTTTGTGACGGTGCACTATGCTAGATGTAGCCATTAAAAGATGAGGGATGCACATGGTCAGCAACAATACTCAATAATCTGTGGCATTTAAGCCCAAAGTGTGCCAAAAAAGCATTCCCCACATCATTACACTACCTCCACCAGCCTGTATTGTTTACTTAAGTCCATGGATTCATTATGTCCTGGCAATTTCTGAATCGAGATTCATCAGACCAGGCTGCATTTTTTTTTCCAGTCTTTAGTTGTTTGGTTTTAGTGAGCTTGTTCAGTAGTTGAACTGGAAATTTTTGTTTTGTTTGATTTATGTACTGGTGATGGAAAACAGCCCTGCTTTATTAAATGCTGTTGAATAAAGATACATCCAAACCTGCTTCAAAAACATCCGGCTTATCTGTTTGCTGAGTAAAAGTGTTGTTGACTCCCAAGTGCCTATTACAGATTTCATCTGGAAACTCAAAAGATAGTAGCTTATAACATAAGTCAAGTGTACTAAAGTCTTTTTGTTATCCTGCCTCACCAAAATCTATGGCCATGAGCGTCCACTGTTCATGGTCAGAAAATCAATGTCTTGAGCTTTAACTTAACTTCAGGGTGCTACAATGAATTTTCCCCCTAAATGTGCATATAAAGCACATACAACTGTTCAAGGTTTGAGTAATGGTGTTTAAGTGAAAAGTCTATTACCATTCTAAAAGTGGATCTGTTCTGAAACAAATGTCACACAGTAATGAGCTCTATAGTCTTTTTCTAAAACACTCTTCTAAACATCCTGGGCCACTCTCGTAAGCTTTTATCCCTTTCCTGTACAAAACTGTTGCGGCCCCTGAATCCTGTGCTCAGATTGAACAAAATTCCCTGTGGCTGTAAAGTGAAATATAAATATTAATATTATAGCATATTACATGCTGGATGTTAAGAAATTTGAGATTGATTCAGTGTGCTGTGCTGCACCGTGGCACATACTAGTTGACTAAGTGGGTGTGAACAGAGGGCAGACATTTTGTTGCCATTTATGTTTAATGGGTTTATTCACAGCCAAGGCCTCAGAGCGCTCCTCGGGATACAGTGTCACCTGCCAGAGATGTGCCTTTAACCTCACACGCCTGATAAAAAGCAGGCAAGCAGTACATTGATTCTTATGCAAGTCAAGGAGATGGAGTCATTTTCCAGTCTTAAAGTGGAACCAGGAAATCATCTTGTGTCATTCTGTAGATTTCCATGCCTTGTTCAAATGACAGGTTGCATTTGTGTGGTGGGAAATTCCTTGAAATTCAGCATAAGGTTCTCAAAGTGAAGGGTCTGATTGACTGACTGATTGATTCTTATATTAATATATTTAGGTCTTATATTTCTTATATTTATTTTATATTTATTTATTGACTTTTATTTTATTTAATTTTTTAATTTTTTTATTTTTTTTATAATATAAAAAATAAAATAAAAAGCTTTTTTAAAAAGTAGTTCTTTAATTTGCAAATAGAAAGTTCAGGAATCAAAAGCTCTGAATGGCCAAAATAGGATTCTGCACATTTTCTTAAAATACTGAGACTAATATTTAAAAATTATTTCAAATGGTCCTCACTTATTAATCGATCATCACTGTCCTTTAATAAATTGGGTAGCTGTATTTAGCAGACAATATCGATCCTTGACTGGTCTGTGTATTTATCAGGTAATAAAATAATATTTGTGTGGCTCTAATCTAAGTGGTTTTATAAACATTCTAGGATTGCATAATAAATTAACTAATGTGCATTAAACACAGCTCGAGGAATCACATGTTTATATGTACAGTCTGTGCATATAAATTACAGTGTAGGCGCAATTGGACAGAAGTGGTAGCTCAATGATAAAGATGTTGTTTGTTTCTGATTAGAAGGTCATAAGTTCAAATCCCAGCAACACCAAAATGCCACTGCTGGGCTGTGAGAAAGGACTTTTACCCCTTTAACTTCTCAGTTGTATACACATGATAACTGTGAATCACTCTGAATATGGGTGTCTACCACATGGTGTGAATAAGCAATGGAAATTTTGTTATAATTATTATTTCCCAAGAATGAAGCTACTGTAAAACAAAAAAAAATGCAGCAGCGAATGGACAAGAATTAAGCATATTTTTGTTCTTCGTAAACATGAAAAACAAGGATTTCTACAATTTCATTGGTCACCCATTAGAAGCAATAGAGCCATAAAGAGTTGAATATTTGAAGCATTTATATATATATATATATATATATATATATATATATATATAACATTTCATAATGCATAACATTTATAGATGTCATATTGGCACCCTCAGCTCACCATAAATAGAAATAAGTGTTCAGGCTAAATCAGGCAATACAGAACAGTTACAGAGCCTAAAACATGTGCCAGGTTTTTAAACTGCAGTATTAGTCATTGTTTAATAACATTACAGAAAGAAAAGCTAATTACATTCACTTTTAGTAACCACTTGAATCCTGTAATCCTATCTCTAGAACCCGAGGCATCATAAATATGTTCACACATTTATTCACACAAACCAGTCTGCCCACCTGCATGTTTTGGGGCACTGGAGAAATCCTAGGTGGAGTTAGTGAGCACATGTGAAACTCTATAATGACAGTCGTCCAGTGGTATGTATTGAGTGAATAAAAGTGCAGATTATACAGTGCTCACTGAAATATGAAATAAATCCAAACAATACCAAAGTAACAAACCAAAGAAATGCTAATCATAACCTAAAAGGCAACAAAGAACAACACACAACCATGCAGGAAAAACTGTGACGTCTCAAATGCAAGTGCTAATTAAAAGAGAATATAATTCAAGGTAAAACAGTCATGTGACAAAAAAAAGAAAACAAACTAAAAAAAACAGCACAAGCTAATATACATTTTTGTACAGTAAATTTAACAGGAGTTTTTGGGCAGGTAGAAACAGATCCAGACAGTATATGAGGAAATCATTCATGTTTAATAAATCAGTGCAAATTACTCTCATTTAAACATCTGTCATCTCTGCATTGTTTTTTCATGTAGTTTGTAAATCAGTGGTGTGAAATGTAAGGTTTCCTTCCTGTTAACTGAGCTGTGTGGGTTTAAAGAGCCTCCCTCTGAACGAAGGAAGAGAAATGATAGAGAGACTGTCGTGTGTCTGTAGACTAAATAGTTGCCATTGAGGTGAGGGATGAGAAAGACATTTTAGAGCTAGAGTGATAAAGACATAGGCATTTTCTTTAATCAGTCACTTTCTGTGTTACTGTGTGCACGGTGAAGTCCTCATTCAGAGTGCTTTCTGACCACCAGAGTGTTGGAAATATACACTAGGTGAAGTTCAAGGTAGATGCATGGAAACAAAGTGCAGGCTTCTAAATGCACAGGTAGGTGTCATACTGTTTTGTGACTTTTCCTTTGCTTTCCAACTTTTTTGTTGATTTCAAGGATCCATGCAGTAGACATGCATGTTTTAGCCATTGAACAATGGAAGGAGTGTTTACATACTGTGTTGCTTTCAATAATTAAGTAATTATTCAGAATGTTGTAAGCAAAAAGAGTCATTGATTGCTATATAAACACTTATTGCCATTCTGTGTTGCTTGTAAATGTTCAAAGAGGAGCATACTGCTTTGTCTTGGTTTCATCAAAGGTAGATTTTCACATGATCAGTTTCTCAGTCTTATCAGAGACAGGAATGGGGATCTTTCTTTAGCTTTTGGAGAATGAGCTCCTTCATGAAGATCTAAGGAAAGCTGTTCGTAAGCTAGGGAAATTTGGCCATTTTATATATATATATATATATATATATATATATATATATATATATATATATATATATATATATATATATATATATATATATTATATATATATATATATATATATACACATACTTTTCAATAAGTAAGAATGTAAACATTTCATCATTATTATTCACATGCGTATACAATTTAAGTTGGTTTTTTTTGTTTTTTTTTTACTGTTATATTTCAGAAAATCTTTTAATGCAATGTTTTTTTTTTTCATTCAGGAAAGAATGGTCCATGCTTTAAAAGGAAGCATCACTAAGACAGAATTAGAATGCATTTACCATTTTTACTTTTCATTGCAAAGGTTATATTCAAAGGGACCTTGAGAAAAATGAATGTGTCTAGAATAAAACAAAAAGAAAATGGCTTTGGATGCAAACCAATGGTTACATTTTATTTATATTCCATTGAGGTTTTTATCTTTTCTCCCGAATCTTGTCCTAAAAATCTAACATTTTGTGTATCAACAAGCAGTCAACATCTTATCAATCATTTGACATACAGTTGAAGAAGTCAACAGATGACATCATAAACTGAATAGAATAGAATAGAATAGAATAGAATAGAATAGAATAGAAAAGTTGACACTAGTTTTGCAGTAATGTAGTATAAATGCAGCAGAGAAACAATATGATTTATTATATACACTATGTATTACTTTGCATGTTTGTGTATCTGCATCTAGCTGTTTGCCACTGTTGTCACGTTCTCTTTCCTTACAATAGCCTATATGTACTATATGTGAATTTTCTACTTACTATGAACATAATGAATAGAAGGACTGATACTCCAATTAGCCAATTGAAACAAAACTTTTCCCATTAGTTGATAAAGTTAATGACATTTATATCTTTTTTATGTTTCAGACACATGAATACAAAGATGAACAGAACTGAAGAGTTGTTCTATATGAATATTACACCAACAATGCCTCTAATACCAATCACCACCAATGGATCTCCATCATATCGTGAACCCTATCTGCACAGACTAGCCCACCTGGATGAGGGTCTCTATAATGACTTCTATAGCCTGTGGATTGCTCTGGTGGTGGTTAATACAATAATATTTATAGTGGGCATGGCTCTCAACAGCCTAGCTTTGTATATATTCTGTTTCCGTACAAATCCCAGGACCACATCAGTTATTTATACTATTAACCTTGCAATCACGGATCTTCTGGTGAACCTGTCACTTCCCACCCGCATCATACTGTATTACAGTGGAGGCAGGTGCTTGAACTGTTCTTACATTCATTTATTTAGCTATTTTGTCAACATGTACTGCAGCATCCTCTTCCTCACGAGCATCTGTGTGGACCGTTATCTCGCCATCGTACAGGTGGAGACCTCGCACAAGTGGCGCAATCGCAATGAGCTAAAGTGGTTTGCATCTGCATCTGGCTGTTTGCCACTGTTGTCACTTACTCTTTCCTCACAACGGCCTTCAAACATTCAGCCTGCTGCGTGTCCAAGCTTTTCGCATTGACAGTATTTGAGTTCTTCCTGCCTTTGTTGATCATTGTAGTGTTTACGATCAGGATTATGTGTGCACTGTCCAGCCCAGGCCTCATGCAACAAAGCAGGGAGAGACGCATAAAGGCTGTGCAGCTACTCATTACTGTACTGCTGATCTTCACCATCTGCTTCACACCTTTTCATGTTTGCCAAGTCCTAGTCTACTTCCACCCTGACCTGCCCCATCATGTGATTGTCTATCATGTAACGGTCACACTCAGCAGTCTTAATAGCTGCCTGGATCCTGTCGTTTACTGTTTCGTCACCACCAACTTCCAGTCTACTATGAAGAGATTATTACAGAAGACGAAGGAAGAGCAGACTAGTGGTGACATCATTAGCATGCACAAAAGCTCCAAATGCTCAGGCACTATTTTTGCTATCACTAACAGCATGATCATGATTAATATGAATTCCACTGCCAAGGAAGGTGACGGATGAGGCTGTATAGTTTGTCCCTCTATTTATACATACATACATATATATATATATATATACACACACATATATTTACATATACATATACATACATACATACATACATACATACATACATACATACATACATATATATATATATATATATATATATATATATATATATATATATATATATATATATATATATATATATATATATATATTCAACATACATACATACAGGAATGCATACATACCTGACCAAAAATATATATTATTATTAGCATTATTACAGTTTTTCTCAACTGCTTTCAGTCATTTCTCACAACAGATCTGCATTTCTCAAAACTACTCGTCCCACCGTCAGAACCTGTTGTCAGTTCTTCACATCATATCAGCAATGTCTTGTTGTTTTCATCAATTTGCAAATGCTTTTGGACAACATGCAAATGGTTCTGTACATCTGTCAGCTGCTTTTGACAATTCTTGTTGCTTTTGTCCTGCTGTGCAAAATAACTTGTCCTGGTTCTCAGCTGAAATGTCACAACCACCAAACCAATTAGTCTTTTTCTCAGGTTGGAAGTCTGTACTATCAAAATGAGTGAACATGTTCTCAGATTTGTATGTCTATACAGATTTCTACAAATTGTGAATACATGTTTGCTGAGAAATATGTCCAGAATTGACAAATTGCTCTCAGGTGAGTCTTCACCTTCGTTAACAAAGAGAAACATGTGCAACTCTAGACTAACCAATGATCAACCAGTTCTGTGAAATAGCTCAGAGGTGCAACTCATGAAGACTGATTTGGCAGGGTCACATATATGTACAGTGCACAACACAAGTGTTCCCCTTTCTGATAATGGAAGCTGAAGGAAGAAGAAGAGGATTAAGACTGCGTAGTGGAAGGTTAATGATCATCAGCCACATACACGGATGACACTGCTGGCTGCCATGGATGCAGCATGTGAGGACATCTCAGCAGATGCATGCAGAGGCTGGATTAGGCACTCAAGAAGATTCTTTCCACCATGCATAGCAAGGGAAAATATATGTTGTGATGTGGATGAGAATCTGTGGCCCAACAGAGAGGACCGACGCATAGAAAAACTGCCATATAATTTCCCATTTTACCTTCTGTACATGTATAGTTTTTTCCACTTTGTCTTTTTCAGGTTTTCATTTGTTGGTAAATAGCCTATGTGTAGTTTCCTTTGTTTTCTGTATGTAAGTACCACTATTGACAGTACAGTAAAAATGTGAATACAGTGTCATCTTTTGTTTCGATTCTTCCATATACTGTTACGTGGGTCGATGTTGATTGGTTAACTGAGGTTAGATGGAATCAATCAGAAAAATTATCCATTCATACCATGTAAATTACTGTAACACCTGGTTGATGCACAATGTTGATGCACAAAAGTAACTTGTTTTTTTTACCGGAGGGACACTGTATATTATGACTTAACTAAATTTAACTAAAACTGAGTATGATGTTCTACTGACAACATGACTAATAATTTTGATTGTCACGTTCACATTGTTGAAAAAATGACGGGATTCTGCTGCCTCTGACACAATGACTGATAAAAAAAACAGGCTTTTGCAGGATAGACAAAGCATTTCGAGCAGGTGACGCGTATTTTCCGGTTATCCACTATGTCAGGGGTCAGCAACCTCCACCACACAAAGAGCCATTTGGACCTGTTTCCCACAGAAAAGAAAACACTGGGAGCCACGAAAACCCTTTTGACATTTAAATTGAAATAACACTACATGTAACGTGTTTTTTTTTTTTTTGCCTTTATGCTATGTATAATCAAACCATAATGTGTTGCATTTATGAAATCAATGAACTGCGGAGAGAATGAAATTACATTTCTGCATGCAACAAAAATTTTTTGAACTCCTTAAAAAAAGACATTGGGTTGAAGGTTACTTTCAAGTAAAATACTCAATGTCTATTTGAGTCCTTCTTGTATTTATGAAAAGAACGCCGAACATATATTATCCACCGGCAGCAAACCAAAAATGCCGTCCTCTTCTGTGTGCCGTCAACCAAAGTTTAAGAAGTCGCGTGCCGGTGGGTGTCGCACATTAGCGGTTGTGACGCATATGAAGAGCGACAAAAACCTTAACACGTTTTATTTAGATTTTACAAGATTACCAAAATCTTCCAATTTAGAATTACATTTTAAAAACTAACAAACTAAAATAAAATACATTTTAATTAAATACTCATTATTTATTTTCCAAAGCCACAGGGAGCCGCAGAAGAGGGATGAAAGAGCCGCAGGTTGCCGACCCCTGCACTATGTTGTGCAGTTTGTACGTGTTGTTTTGAGAAATGCACTTGGAGATCTGCAAACTTCAATTCTGATCTGAGAAATGACTGAAAGCAGTTGAGAAAAACTGTAAAAGTTGGACAGATAATAGTGAACTGGCAGCGTTGTCAAAGAAATGTGGTCAGAAAAATGTGGTCTTGAATGATTGTGATTAAGATCTTTAAAACACTACACATCTAATCTATGTTAAATACTCAAAGTAAGAGCTTTTCCATACACACAACATGACAAGAACACAACAACAGAATTGGGACTCAACAGCCGTGTGCCCTCAAAAATACACTTGTTAGTCAAAGAAATATAAAAAAATCCACGTGACAAGAAATTGCAGTTTGCTAAGGATCGTAAAGATTGGATTGTGGAGCAATGAGAAAAGATCATTTGGTCTAATAAGTCCTATTTCAAAGTGCTGGCCATGTCAGAGTAAGAAAAAAAGTGCATGAAGCGATGCAGCCATCATTCATACTGTCTACTGTACAAGCCTCTCGAGGTAGTGCTGCAATCTTGGGTTGCTTCAATTGGTCAGATTTAGGCTTTTAGAAAGGCTTATTGAAGGTTTTTGGGATGTGCCAAGAGGATCTTACAGAGCAGTTTCACTCTACCATCCTCAATACAACATCTCTGCCAAAGATAAATGCAATACTGATTGGAAACAAATGTTGTGACATTGCAGAAGGTTAAAGATACCACAACAAATGTGTGCCATAGGATAGTGTGCAATTTATTTAGTCAAGGCAGTGTATTAATCCAGCTAATGTATATTAGATCTTGTTCTATGTCGTAAATAATTAGCTAAAATATTTGGTTTCATTTGTAATCATGAATAATCATGTGAAACTTGAAAGTGAAAGTGTACAAGAAAATGTTATGAATTTAAAAGACAATAAAGAATATTTGTTTAGTGAAAACGATGCCTGAATAGCTCACTGCAAAGAAAAAAAACATCTGACTAAAGACGTTTTAAATAAAAGGAAATTCAATATATAATATAGATTGTCCTTTATTATTTGAGATTTCTACACTTGGTAAGATTTTTGCACTACTATTTCAGGTTTACTTTTACATCTTGCGTCGTTTTGTAGTCCAAGCACAGTATATATACAGCAGAGATATTCAGGATCTTTATGCCTATTCAGATGGTTTTCTTTTTTCCTGCTGTTTCTATAATTTATAGCATGGTTTCCTTGTGTTTGCATTGTTGTTGTTTTTTAAGGTTTTTAGATTTAAAAATGTTTATATAATTACATTGTTAGAACTAAGTAATAAGAAACATCATAAATGGTTTTGTAAATGCCCTTTAAAAAAAACAGGTCCTCTTAAGTACTTTTGATAGTTAAGATTTCCTAACTTTAATTCTGAGATTTTCTTCTGAATGGGAAATCCTGTTTAGTAAGGCTTGACATAGAACCTTTGAGGATTTCCACAGAAGGATAACCAAAGAACCCTATTAAAATACTACTGGCACAAGTCCATGAAAAACATGTGATCTATTGTGTTAAAATTGGGATTTTCATTAATTGTACATTTGAAATGATCTCAGGACCTGTCAAAGCCTCATTTAGTTACTTGAGCTGTTTTCAACCTTAATAAATCTTTCATCCAAAAATGACTCTTGCCTATTTATCAACAGTTAAATGCTATGAAACATAACAGACATATGAACTCTTTAAACCCACATTTGAAATGTCATCATTAATGTGATAGGATTTTGCTACTTTTCTGAATGTTTTGATGGAACTGGATTGTAACTCACTTACTAACGCATCACCAGCTTCTGATTTTCCACAAGAGGGCGCTACTGCGACTCAATTACTCCAACGAATCTGGGAGTATTGCACAATATAGATTCTCACCAGATTCAATTGTCACTTTTACTCATTGCTCAGGTTTACAATGAGCTTATGCCTAGAGACTGGGAAAATGTTTGATTCTGTGATCACTAAAGCTTTTTATTTGGTTCTGTGTGTATTAAATGAGTCTTATGTTATAAGACAGTCAACAAGACATTCATCACCTTCTCACTATGGCATCATCTTCTCAGAAGCAGCCAGGTTTAACAACTACTTCATGACGTTAATGATTCCATATATCCTAATAGTTTTCTGCCCTTTGAAGGAAAAACATTCCCACCTCACATAACTTTTTTCTGTACAAGCTTGTGCAAATCTATATATTTGCCTGAAACTATTAATGTCTTCTCTATCAATAAAACTATTATACATCCAAAGGTTTAGTGATGTTGAGTCAACTCCAGGTTTTAACTTATTCCAGAAGGTTTGTTGGCATGGAGGTGATGTCTTAGAGAAATGTTCTCTCTCTAATCTTCTCTACACTGTGCATAGAGGAAAAATACCCTACCAGAGTTGTTTTTAGCCCTGCTTATTGACCTAACAATAAACAATGGGCATTTTCTGACTTTGAGCTATTTTTATACATAAAAATTTGCCCACTGTGCCACCTCATATTTATATCCCTGTGAGAATGGAAGTCAGGACTGCTTAAAATGTTCTAAATAATCTGACATAAATGGGGTGATCCTCCATTTCATTCTGTTTATAAGAATTTCAATAGTTATATTTGTCTCATATTTTCTAATCAATTCAATTTAATTTGTGTAGCACTTTTAACAGTGGACATTGTCCCCAATGCAGTTTTATATCAGTTATGATATGAATATATATTAAGAATATATTATGAATATAAATTCTATTTTCTAAATTAGTCTCTTTAAATTAATCCCTAATGAACAAACCAGGGGCAACAGCGGCAAGGAAAACCTCCCTGAGATAGATAGATAGATAGATAGATAGATAGATAGATAGATAGATAGATAGATAGATAGATAGATAGATAGATAGATAGATAGATAGATAGATAGATAGATAGATAGATAGATAGATAGATAGATAGATAGATAGATAGATAGATAGATAGATAGATAGATAGATAGATAGATCAAGTCAAGTCAAGTCAAGTCAAGAAGCTTTTATTGTCATTTCAACCATATATAGCTGATGCAGTACACAGTGAAATGAAACAACGTTCCTCCTGAACCCAGGTGCTACATAAAACAACATTACAACAACATGTAGATAGATAGATAGATAGATAGATAGATAGATAGATAGATAGATAGATAGATAGATAGATAGATAGATAGATAGATAGATAGATAGATAGATAGATAGATAGATAGATAGATAGATAGATAGATAGATAGACTGACAATTCTGGAGATGACTGTTTCCCATTCCTCTTTTCTAATCTCTATATGACAGATACATGTCCACATGCTAGATTGATCTGCTAATTTGTTCTATTCACTGATGTTAAATGCAATATAAAGCAATCAAAATCTGCCAGTGTTAAGCACATTGTTTTTGCTCAGGAAGCTGAATAGAAAGGCATTTAATTAGATTATGCTTTTGTCTACATGGACATAAGTTATGACAGCACCCAAGCATTAATCAAAAATATATTCACTTGATTTATTTTATTCTTCGAATATTTCATTATTGGAAACATATAGCTCTATTTTATGCTATTGTGTCTCACACAAACGAGTGTCATGTTCCTGGTTTGGGATTACTATTTAATAACTGATCATGCATCAATAATGCTTTATGCTTTGTAGCAAATCTTTAGGCTTTTTATATAATCCTAAACAGACATTGTAGAGAAAGTCTGTAAGAATATGAATGAAATTGCTCTACTAATGTCATAAGATTATCAGCAATGAGATCTATGATTCATCTACAGATCATCATTCTGTCTGAGGTAATATAGTTCATTATTAACCACAGTGAAATAATCCTGCATCATTACACAAGACTCCATTTAGACTCAGTGGCATGCATAGTAATTATCCAATAAAACTTTCTCTCGGCTTCTAGGGGGTCGCCACAGCGGATCAACCGTAACCGTTTTTACGCTGGATGCCCTTCCTAACGCAACCCTTCCCATTTATCCGGGCTTGGGACAGGCACTAAGAGTGCACTGGCTTGTGCGACCTGACTGGATCGAACCCGGGCCGTCGCGGTGAGAGCGCCGCATCCTAACCACTAGACCACCAGGGAACCTTAGTAATTATCCAATAATGGAACCATATCACAAGCAGTGATTAGGATTTGGAAATGTTGCAAAAAAATATTAAATAAATAAATGGTGTTTAAATAAATATTGACTAAAATGGTTTAAGTGAGAATTAAAAGAAAATTAAAAGATAAAAAAAAAGACATTAAATGATTAATAAAGGGTTAATATGGTGGCTTTTGCAGTGGTGGACTGTCAGTGCCAGCAAGGCCTTCTCTGCTGTTTTAACAGTATTACTAATTGTTTTATTTTTTTAGATTTTCTTTGACTGAAATATATTCGTGTGGATTTAATAGATGTTTTTTATTTTTCATTTCAGAATAACTGACAGAGGAGGGGGAAAAAACGTGTATACACCAGGACATTTAAAAGATAGATTTTTCACGGATTGTTGGACATCATGAGGATATATATATATATATATATATATATATATATATAGATAGATAGATAGATAGATAGATAGATAGATAGATAGATAGATAGATAGATAGATAGATAGATAGATAGATAGATAGATAGATAGATAGATAGATAGATAGATACATTCAGTTTTTTATTAATACATTGATATAATGTGAGGTTCAGTTACCAGCATGACACTAAAACAGGTAGTAGTAATGGCTACTTTTTACTTAAGTACATGTCAGAGCCCAAATTTCTTTACTTTAACTTGAGTAAAAAAGTGTAGTCAGTACTTTTACTGAAGTCTTTTAAAACACGAGTATCTGTACTTCTACTTAAGTAAACGACGTATATACTTTTGCCACCTCTACAGAAGGTCTAGGTGTTAAATACACTGGCCGCCACTGGACTTTTTATGACATGTCGTTTCGGTGAATATTTCACCAAGTTCTTTTTTACTGTCCATCGAAATGAAAGATAGACGCACTTCCGGTAAAACCGTACTTTTGGCTGGAATCTGGATGTGAGGGAGGAGACGGGATTTTGTGAGTGCATGGCAACCAGCTGAACACAATAGACGAGCGGCCGTTCTGCAGCAGATGTGAGAGGAGACGGTGTTTGATTGGACGGTAAGATTGAAGATTTATTGGACTGTAATCGCGTGCACGCGGCTTCCAGAAAGGGACGGGGTTTTTTTTTATTCGAAAGGAATCGGGGTTTTATGTGTCAAAACTGTTGGCCAGACACCTGTCTGAAGACCACCAGGTTAGCCCTCTAGCTAAGAATCGGGTGGAGAATAACAAATAACAGACTTATCCATTACTGTGGAGTTTGAACAGAGAGCTGAATGATGGTTAACCGGGCAGCAATGATACAGACTAACTAACAAACACAATTGTAAAGCTCATTAAGTGTCTAACACTCTATAATACCTAGTTATTGACTAACGAGTGAATAACTAGTCTAACTAGATAATCTTAGTGTTACTGGCTAACCTTGCTAGCTCAGCGTTGTAATATATGCACAGACATCTCGCGCTGTTTACAGTTTTATCAACGTTTTCTCTTCGGTTTAAACATTTCGATAGGATTGTCTGGTTTAAAAAAAATAAAGTCTTAAAATAATTAGCATCCTTTTTTTTATTGGAAAGGAAAGCTTTTCCAGAGCTCCGGTTGAGCTCTAAGGTAAAAATGAGTAGAGAAATCCGTTGAGCAAGACAAGTTACCTTAGTGACTGAGGCTGTATCCCAAATAACTGCCCATTCCCTACCGAAGCTCCCTTCTTAGCGTATTAAATGACAGGACACGCGGCCTCTAATCGCACACTTTTTATCCAATAGGGAGGCGTTTGTAGTGCGGAATAAACTGCTATCTGCTGCTGTTGAGTGTGTGGAGTTCAGGCTTCTGTACTGTCACCGTTTTTGCCTGAGGATTATAGACATGCCACTTGTTGTCCTGAACAACAGCCTTCAGAGAAGAACAATGTTTGTGTTTTACAATTGTCTTTAACAGGATTGGGGGTTTTGGCGTCTGGTGTATAAAAAGCTGCTGATTAATCCAGGTATGCTCCTGTCTGTGACTATTCATGATCTTATTCTTGTTGATACGATGAGCAGAACATGTGGGTCAAAACATTGTTGTTGTTTTTTTATTATATACAATGCAGTATAAATGTGGATTCATATTTACTGTGTGGAATAATTCTGTGTACCGTATTTTCCGGACTATTAAGGGCACCCAAATATAAGCCGCACCCACTGAATTTGACAATTTTTTTTTTTTTTTACATAAATAAGCCGCACCTGTCTATAAGCCGCAGGTGTCTACACTGAAACTAATGAACTTTACACAGGCTTTAACGAAAGACAGTGTCTGTTACACGGCTTGTATCTTGTACCTAAGAAAGTCATTGCTCACTTCCTCCTTCCTTTCACAAACATTTCTCTCGGGAGTTTATCTTTTGGCATCGTCATGCGTTTAAAAATCACCATTGGTGCATCTTTTCTCCCGAAGCCGTGCAGCTCAGAACACAGGTGAAGTGTTTTTTCATGCCCGGTTGTTTTCAGCGTGACGAATGATTCGCATTTCCTGCAGACAGTCCGAGTGAGCGGCAGGTCAAACGTCAGAGGAACCTCATTCATATTTCTAATGTGGTGCGGCCCGATTCAGTGGGAGCGCATCTGATTTAATATAAAGAGTTTCATTGGTTCACCTGAACCCGTTCGGCAATTTCATTGGTCCAATGTTATGGGGCTCAGTTTTTTGTCTTGAAGTTTGTGAAACCGGGAAAAACCCAGGAAAAATCCATAAATTAGCCGCTTCATTGTTTAAGACGCAGGGTTCAAAGAGTGGGGAAAAAGTAGCAGCATATAGTCTGGAAAATACGGTAATTCCGAGTTCCTTGTGTAAATTTGTCTTGTGTAGCACCTGGGTCCTGGGGAAACGCTTCACTGTGTACAGCACTCTATAGTAAAGTTGTAATGACATTACTTCAACAAAAGCATTAGATTATAGATTTTTCTAGAATGCAATTTCAATAGGACATGGTCAAATTATTGCAATTGTTTTTTTAAAAAAGCACTCGCAAATGAACATTCGGTGTCACCCAGATGATGATGATGTTCTATTTTGAGTCTGGTTCTTCTCAAGGTTTCTTTTTCCCTCACCACTGGCTGCTCATTCGGGAAAGACTCGAAGGGAACAAACCGATAGGCACTAAACTTATCCATTCCAACTTTATCATGTCTTTATCTCTGTATAGCTGCTTTGGGACAATATCCATTGTTAAATGCACAGTGGTGAATATATAGATGACTCTGTGATGGACTGGTATGCTGTTAATCAGACCACACATCTGCAAGTCTTCTAAATAAAAAAAAGTGTGCTGTTTTTTTTGTTTTCTCACATGTAGATATCACCTGATCACTCCATGGGGCTATTCAGGGAAGCGTGTGCCTGTGCTGATCTTCTTCTCCTCGTCGTCCTCCTTCTCCCCTTTTCCTTTTTCAGACTCCAGAAAATGATGACTCATTACTTAGCCAGAAATGGCTGTCTATGGATTTGTATTAGCCAAAGCAAGTGGTAACTCTTTCGCTAATAGCATATGGAGCGGCCTGAGGTTCATCTGGTGATCAGAAACCTTGGTGGATACGTGTCGATTCTGACAAATCCTCGTGGTTTTTCAAACCTAGCCAAGAAGCTGGAGTTTCTCTGTTTGGGATCCAAGTAAAAAAAAAAAGCTCTGTTCCTGATTCAAGTTAGTTCTGCATTCAGCTCACTGATCAACATGGTGCCCAAGAATGTAGATTCTGGAGTCGTGCAAATGCCGCACGTGGACGTAAAGCCTGTCAAGTCTTCAGAAAGTAGAATAAATGGCGTGAAGAAAATGGAAGTTTCTGAAAAATCATCCAGCGAGGACACGGTGGATCATGTCTCCAAACGCCTGTGGGTTATGCACGGAGCGGTCATGTTCGGCCGGGAGTTCTGCTATGCCATGGAAACAGCTCTGGTCACACCTGTGCTACTGCAGATAGGTAGGTGACTATTATACATGAAACCAGTACATTCCCGATAAGGTCTAATGGCCAGTAGGACAAGGAATTTCTTTACACTTCATTCTTCCTCATTCACTGATAAAAGCCATCGTATGAGTGATGAAACATTGAGCTTTCATCATGCCTTAATATACTTTTATAGATGAGCAATAAATGGTGCTTGGCATTTCCTCTGTGACAATGCTCATGTGAAGTGTTTCAGTATACACCATGAATGTAAAGGAGTAAACATTCACACACACAAAGCAAACACACTGCACTTTTGTTTGCATTTATAACAGAAGACTTTTCTATTGATGCGTGTGTTTAGGGACACGGTAACAAAGAACTCCAGTGAGCTTGAACGTAGAGAATGTGTGTGCACATTTTTCTCATTCTGGGGTTTTTTTTTCTCTCCTACAAAAAAAATGATGTTTGCTACAAGGTAATACAATCTAGAGAAAAAAAAGCATGCAAAGAACTGCTATGCTTACCCTCATTATTGCAGCAATATACAGGGTGTTTAATAGTAAAAAAAAAAAAAAAAAGTGTAACATTGAAAAAATCTAATTTTTAGGCCTTAAAAAGTCTTAAATTCACTGTTCTAGGTCTTAATTAATTTGAAACAGGTCTTAATTTTTTTTATTTCCATGTAAAGTTACGCTCATCGAAATGCTCCCGTATCACTTTAGAATGTTTTTGTTTGTTAGTTTCTGTGGTGTAGTTCTTTCTTTCGCTACTCCAAATATGATTCGCTGTATTATAATTACAAATGAGACCAGCATGCAACAGCCAATCAGCTTTCTGTTATTGGAGCGAATCTCTCTTGGATGGTACCACAGAGATAAACAGATTTTCTTTTTCAGCTATGGGTAAGTGCAAGTTTAGCGATACTTGGATTAAAAAACTGAATTTGCGGCTTTGTTATGGCCAGTTGCTAACAACGTGTTTGTATGTGTTTTTGATGTTGTGATGTTTCATTCTTTATGGTCATAAAAAGTCTTACAGTGCCTTGCGAAAGTATTCGGCCCCCTTGCACCTTGCGAACTTTTGCCACATTTCAGGCTTCAAACATAAAGATATGAAACTGTAATTTGTGAAGAATCAACAACAAGTGGGACACAATCATGAAGTGGAACGAAATTTATTAGATATTTCAAACTTTTTTAACAAATAAAAAACTGAAATATTGGGCGTGCAAAATTATTCAGCCCCCTTAAGTTAATACTTTGTAGCGCCACCTTTTGCTGTGATTACAGCTGTAAGTCGCTTGGGGTATGTCTCTATCAGTTTTGCACATCGAGAGACTGAAATCTTTGCCCATTCCTCCTTGCAAAACAGCTCGAGCTCAGTGAGGTTGGATGGAGAGCATTTGTGAACAGCAGTTTTCAGTTCTTTACACAGATTCTCGATTGGATTCAGGTCTGGACTTTGACTTGGACATTCTAACACCTGGATATGTTTATTTGTGAACCATTCCATTGTAGATTTTGCTTTATATTTTGGATCATTGTCTTGTTGGAAGACAAATCTCCGTCCCAGTCTCAGGTCTTTTGCAGACTCCATCAGGTTTTCTTCCAGAATGGTCCTGTATTTGGCTCCATCCATCTTCCCATCAATTTTAACCATCTTCCCTGTCCCTGCTAAAGAAAAGCAGGCCCAAACCATGATGCTGCCACCACCATGTTTGACAGTGGGGATGGTGTGTTCAGGGTGATGAGCTGTGTTGCTTTTACGCCAAACATAACGTTTTGCATTGTTGCCAAAAAGTTCGATTTTGGTTTCATCTGACCAGAGCACCTTCTTCCACATGTTTGGTGTGTCTCCCAGGTGGCTTGTGGCAAACTTTAAATGACACTTTTTATGGATATCTTTAAGAAATGGCTTTCTTCTTGCCACTCTTCCATAAAGGTCAGATTTGTGCAGTATACGACTGATTGTTGTCCTATGGACAGAGTCTCCCACCTCAGCTGTAGATCTCTGCAGTTCATCCAGAGTGATCATGGGCCTCTTGGCTGCATCTCTGATCAGTCTCCTCCTTGTATGAGCTGAAAGTTTAGAGGGACGGCCAGGTCTTGGTAGATTTGCAGTGGTCTGATACTCCTTCCATTTCAATATTATCGCTTGCACAGTGCTCCTTGGGATGTTTAAAGCTTGGGAAATCTTTTTGTATCCAAATCCGGCTTTAAACTTCTCCACAACAGTATCTCGGACCTGCCTGGTGTGTTCCTTGTTCTTCATGATGCTCTCTGCGCTTTAAACGGACCTCTGAGACTATCACAGTGCAGGTGCATTTATACGGAGACTTGATTACACACAGGTGGATTCTATTTATCATCATTAGTCATTTAGGTCAACATTGGATCATTCAGAGATTCTCACTGAACTTCTGGAGAGAGTTCGCTGCACTGAAAGTAAAGGGGCTGAATAATTTGCACGCCCAATTTTTCAGTTTTTTATTTGTTTGAAATATCCAATAAATTTCGTTCCACTTCATGATTGTGTCCCACTTGTTGTTGATTCTTCACAAAAAATTACAGTTTCATATCTTTATGTTTGAAGCCTGAAATGTGGCAAAAGGTCGCAAAGTTCAAGGGGGCCGAATACTTCCGCAAGGCACTGCAAGTTTGACTTTGTGAAACCTGCAGAAACCCTGGATGTAGTGAACAGAGAAGCCGAATTGAAAATTTCGAAGCCTATAATCTGCTATTGCAAGCAGAACTTTGTCACGTCATAGATATTGAAATTCCACTTTGATCATTTACGAAGGTTTTTATTGCAGTAGTAAAATTCTTGATTTGAGGTATCTGATGAGTAGACGATACATGACGGTATTATAAAAGTCAAGTTAATGAATAGTGGACATGTTGAAACGGGCCAAGAGACATCTCACCTGTGGACACCATGTGCTTCTCCAGGGTTTGGCGATTTAGAAAAAAATGTTTCACAGTGAAAGTCACAAAACCTAAACACCAGACTTGAGATTTAAATGATCACATGACTGAATAATGGAATTAAAAGCAGGTTCCCAACCCTAAGCTCAAATCATTGTTGAAAAGTGAGATTTTTATTTATTTATTTATTTATTTATTTGTATTGTGCAGGTCTTCCCGAGCAGTACTACAGTCTGACATGGTTCCTCAGCCCCATTTTGGGTTTCATCTTCACACCTGTGATCGGCTCAGCGAGCGACCGCTGTACTCTCAGGTGGGGTCGGAGGAGGCCCTTCATTCTGGCTCTGTGTGTAGGATTACTGCTTGGTTTAGCTCTTTTTCTCAACGGCTCTCTGATGGGTGAGATCTTTACCTTTGACAGTTTGTGCTTTTAACCTTTAAATGATCTGGTTTGAGAGAGAAATCTTCACTTTATATTCTTTTGTTCATTTGCATAATGCAGGGCAGGATGGGATTTTTGAATGGGCTGAAGGTTGTTGTTAACGTTTACCTGCATTTAGTCATGTACCTAGGCTCTTCATTTTTCATGCCAGGTTTATGATGACTAGAAAAAAACATGTAGACTCTGGAATATCATGAAAGTGTTACTAATGCTGCAGTTTTACTAACACAAAGTGTGTATTTCTCAGGCCTGAGGGCAGGAGATGTTCCTGGTAACCAGCCCATTGGGATCATTCTGACAGTTCTAGGTGTAGTGGTGCTGGACTTCTGTGCTGATGCTTTAGACGGACCAATCAGAGCCTACCTGCTGGACATCGCTGAAGGAGAAGAGCAAGACATGGCCCTGAATATTCATGCCTTCTCTGCAGGTAACATGCACGAAGCATTAGTTTTTCTGCCTCTGCCACAAGGAGGGGAAGGAATTATGTTCTTCTCTGCCTGACATTCTAATTAATTAAATATCTCAAGAAGAAGAGCTTATTAATAACAAGAAGCTTTAGATTTGTTAGCAGCGGAATTTGGATTATACCTTAATATAAAAAAAAAAAACAGGTATATAGCATAAGTAAAGATTTTAACTGTAGATTAAACGTGAGCATATCCTGAGACTCTGATGTCCACTGTATTTATTGCTTTTACAGGTCTGGGTGGAGCTTTGGGTTACATGCTTGGAGGTTTGGACTGGACAGACACTTTCTTGGGACGTGCATTCAAAGCCCAAGAGCAAGTGCTGTTCTTCTTTGCTGCCATCATATTTATCATTTCTGTGACTCTTCACCTTTTTAGCATTCAGGAAAGACCGTCCAATGCTCGTCTGCAGGACTTATCTGAGACTGAGGAAGTGGAAAGCTCCTCATCCATTCACCTTAACGAGACTCTTCCCAGGACTCACCAAGTGCCGGAACTGGACCTCATAATCGAAGAGGATCCTTTTGAAGCTTATGAGGACAATCAGTCTGAGACCGAGGTCCAAAAGGACTTCTTGAATGTAATGAGAAGTAAAAGTGACTCCGTTCTTGCTGTACCCGACACTACCATTGCGCTCGATCCAGATTTGGACCTCGATCAGCACTTTCTCCACAACGCGGAGCCAGATTTATTCCAGGATTTCAGCGCTGAGATGTCGTTTGAATATTGCCCAAACAGCAGCTGTCTGGCAAATCACTGCAAATCACAGACAGATTCTACAATGAGCAACAGCCACCCCAATGGTTTCAAGGCTGTCAATGGCGACCTTGCTGAAGATGCCAAACCAAAATGCGATATGAATCATCAAAACAAAGCCGGTGTTCGTCATTCCAACGGAACAGTCCGCTGTCGGCATCCATCATTCTACCGACAACCTTCGTTTACCTTCTCTTACTACGGCCGAGTGCGCTTCCATCGGCCTCGTCGCCGCATCAATTTAGCTCGCCCAATCAAGTCATCGCAAAGCCTGAACGACATCGACAGGATAACAAGACTGCAGGAGCGTTGCAGGCTGCAGAACAGAGGTAGCACCTCATCCGGAACAGATGCGGAAGATGACAACGAGAGCGAAGAAGGAGAAGGAAGTGGCACTACTGTGAAACTGCTTTGGCTGTCCATGTTGAAAATGCCTCCACAGCTCTGGCGCCTGTGTGTTTGCCATCTCCTCACTTGGTTCTCCATTATTGCACAGGTTGTTTTCTATACTGACTTCATGGGACAGGTCATCTATGAAGGAGACCCAATGGTAAGATAAACTCTAGATCTTCTCCTTAGGCTTTTGAATGTCTTAACACTGAATTACAATCAATACACACAGCAGTAACACAATTTTTTTCACTTAGGCTGCTGCAAACACTACCGAGCTTCAAAACTACCATAAGGGAGTACAGATGGGCTGTTGGGGGCTAGTTATCTATGCTGCCACTGCTGCCATCTGCTCAGGTATGTTTTACATCCAGCATAAGTGGGTTTTTTTTTTTTGTTTTTTTTTGCGCAATTTAAGGAACAGCAAAGCGGTAAGTCTTGTGGCGAAGTTTCCAAAAGTATTGGCTTTTTCTACAGCTGATGTAAATGTTTGAATTGAAAATGTGTAAATGGTGGCATTTTAGAATATGCATGGAAAAGGACTAATGTAATGAAAATGTAATGCAAAAAAATCAAATAAAAGATTATTATTGTGTACAGTGAACACCAATGCAAATTGTGCATTCCTCATTGATGAGCTATGTTTCCTTTTTTTCTTTTTTCCTGGGCTGGCCAACATGTAAATTTGGTTGCTGCGTAATAACTCATTTCTTGTAGTAAATATGTAAAGTATAATTGAGAAATATGCACGCTGTTGGGTTTATCACTTAATCTTTGCACAGCTTGCACCATCTGCCTTTCTCTCAGAAGTGTTAGACTTTAAATGATTGCTGAGAAAGTGCACCATTTATGCTACAGGCAGCACACACACACACACACACACACCCACACACAGGGCGAACATTAGCCGACACAATAAACAACTGTATGCCAGTTCAGAAAACCCTGTTTGTGCTTGGAAAGTCTTGGGGTAATGCTTTTTTTTTTTTGTGTTCAAGTAATTGTTCAGACATGGTACAAAAACTAAAAATAGCATACTCTCAGTAATAATAGGCTAGTACATTGTTATTCTTCATATTTGCTTTCACGTTAGATAGAATGAATTTTTTATTTTTTTTATTTTTTTATTATTTTTTTTTACACAGCTGTGCTTCAGAAGTACCTTGACAACTATGACTTGAGCATCCGAATCATCTATATGCTGGGAACTCTAGGCTACGCTGTGGGCACGGCTGTTATGGCCATCTTCCCCAACGTTTACATCGCCATGATAATGATAAGCAGCATGGGATTTATTTCTATGAGTATATCCTACTGTCCTTATGCTCTGCTCGGGCAGTACCATGAGATCAAAGAGGTATGACATTTATTATAAATATATTTGATTTCTTTTATGATAAGATATACCCTTGTTTTTCCCACAGTGGAAATCTGTGTTGCAGCAGGAAAAGAAATGTGCAAATATAAACAAATATTTTATATGTATTTGATCTTTTAGCATTTCAATACATTAGTGCTTGATTTAAAATATTGTTCACCGTTGCTGTAATTGTGGCACAGTTACTGACTGTCTGATACATCACGTGTTTTCTCATTACAGTACATCCGGCACAGTCCAGGAAACTCTCGCCGAGGCTTCGGTATCGATTGTGCCATTCTGACGTGCCAGGTTTACATTTCTCAGATTTTGGTGGCGTCAGCGCTCGGTGCGGTCGTGGAAGCCGTAGGCTCGGTGAGGGTCATCCCGATGCTGGCCTCAGGAGGCTCCTTCGTTGGATTTCTAGCTGCTGCGTTCCTTGTCATTTACCCTGACACAGCTGAGGAGGACGATGACGAAAACGTACAAGCCCCAAGTACAACCTGAGCTTGTAGATGATTAACATACCAGATCGCCTGAGCAATAGAGTGTTGTAATGATCACATTTTCACTGTGATTCGTCAGGGGAAATTAAGTGTACTTCAAAATCAAACTTCAAATTCCACTGGTTTAAAAATTGCACCGCTCCAACATGGTCATTATGTGCCTAAGGAGCGTAACTTTAACAATCCTGGTGTAATCTAATTGTCATTATAGAATATACAAAAGCAGAATGCATGTTTTCGTAAGGTACAGAAAACCAGCTGTGTTGCTTCTGGCATTGTGCTAAAAGAAATGTATTTACTTTTTATCTGAATGGTACTAAATATTTCAGTTTTTCTCTTAAATAACAGTTTCACACCGAATTGAGCAGTTTTGCATCATTTCAGTCACAGCATTTTCTACTGCCTTGATGATGATGGCCATGCTTCTTGCAAGGAGTTCCCTTATTTCACACAGTCATCAATTAGTTGCTTTTGGAACAACAAATCGAGCAAGAGGGAATTTACTGATTAGGTACGTTTACACTGTATTTCACTAAAGTTTGTACCTTGCTTTTTTCCCCATCCAATATGCTGGATTACCATTAGTACTTGAATCAGAAGCTCTCAGGGGAATATTTCTCTCTCTCTCTCTCTCTTTCTTTCTTTCTCTCTTACATGCACACATTATACAATTATCCAAGATGGTGGTGGGTTTATGTCACAGCACATTCCCCATTCCCACAATTAGATTGTGCTGTGGCAATGATCACATTTCTTTATTATATTAACAGACTTGTTTATAAAAAGTTAAGAGAAAAGCATTAGAAAAAACTGGGTTTTTCCTATTCAATCCCACTCTTTACTATTACACACTCTCTCGCGCTCTCTCTCTCTCTCTCTCTCTCGCTCTCTCTCTCTCTCTCTCTTTTTTTATATATATATATATATATATATATATATATATATATATATATATATATATATATATATATATATATATATATATATACACACAGTACAGACCAAAAGTTTGGACACACCTTCTCATTCAAAAAGTTTTCTTTATTTTCATGACTATGAAAATTGTAGAGTCACACTGAAGGCATCAAAACTATGAATTAACACATGTGGAATTATATACATAACAAAAAAGTGAACTGAAAATATGTCATATTGTAGGTTCTTCAAAGTAGGCATCAAGAGAATGCCAAGAGTGTGCAAAGCAGTAATCTAAGCAAAAGGTGGCTACTTTGAAGAACCTACAATATGACATATTTTCAGTTCACTTTTTTGTTATGTATATAATTCCATATATAATTCCACATGTGTTAATTCATAGTTTTGATGCCTTCAGTGTGAATCTACAATTTTCATAGTCATGAAAATAAAGAAAACTCTTTGAATGAGAAGGTGTGTCTAAACTTTTGGTCTGTACTAAGATATATATATATATATATATATATCAGTGCTTATTGCATTGTTTTATACAGATTTAACTATACACAATTAAATAAAAAATTGTTCTTCTTTGATTAGTAGACATCACATGTTTAATTTTCATCACAATTCATGTTCATTTTCTTCTGTTATGAGTTAATATTATGGGTTAAAATTAACATTAATGAATGGTATTTAAACATACATTGTCTGCAAGTCACTGCTTTAAATTCTGCTTCTGATAATTTTACATAATCCTGCTGTTTACCTCACCTGGTCTAAAAATCAGTTGGTTTTTCCTTTTATTTATTTTTATTTTTCAAATAATGACTATGTTGCTGGAGCATTTTTTTCCTGCTCAGTCAGGTATTCAGTTCCACCAGAAGAACTTGAATTTTTATCATTTCAGTTCAATATTATTTTAAGAGATGCTAATGAAGAGCGGGTTATGCTGATTATGAAACTTTATTATCCTGTTTTAGGTTACTGAGATTCAGCATTTATTATTATTATTTTGGAAAAATCAACGTTTTGTACTGCTGTGAAAGTGAATTAGCTGTTTTTCAGTTTCTGGTATTTTGAACATTTGTACAATGATTTCAATACATAAAAATGTATACAACCTTGAGCAGTATTGTTTTTCTTTACAATTCCTAACACTGTCTTATTGATTATTGAGAAACACATGATCTCTCTCTCTCTCTCTCTCTCTCTCTCTCTCTCTCTCTCTCTCTCTCTCTCTCTCTCTAACCCCACTACAGAGTTACAATAGTTAATTACTTCTGTATTTACACAGAAAAATAAGGATTTTTGTATATAAAAGTGCAGTTTATACCTGGTAGATTTCATATTTGTGTCACATTTGATTTAAGAAAACACAGGAAGTGTAAAATGTGTAGAGCATTATTAATGATAAACGAATGAACGAACATGTGCCACTGTGGGAATTTTTTCCACGTGTATTCATAAGGGTGTTCCAGCTGGTTGGTAAGTTCATATGAATGTGTTTCGGGTCAGATCTTATTTGTATAGTAGCAGCTCATTTACCAGGACTTGTGTGATGGATGCTTTACACAAGTTTCAAACATTCTGTAAGAACTGGTAATATTTAAGGAAAAAGTTAGATGCATAATATTTTATTATCTCCAATAGATTTGAGGTTTTTTTTTTTTTTTTTTTTTATTTCAGAACTTCTATTTTGATACATGCACAAAAAAGTCCAGTGCACTAAATGAGCTGTATGTGAATTGCTTAAGCAAATATGAATGCACATCAACTGAACTTCTATAGTAATTACCCTTTCATTTAAAGTTATTATTTTGCCTTTCACAGTCTAATTTAATCAAGTTCTAATTTGTATATCTATCCATATTTATATCAGGTTTCTGGACAAAAGTTTCTGGACACCTGACCATAACATCCCATTCCACATTTTGTCCCCATTTGCTGAGCATAACCTTTGCTCTTCTGGGAAGATGTGCTTGAGGAGATATGTACTCATTCAGACACAAGAGTGAGGTCAGGTGCTGATGTAAGGTGAAGAGGCCTCGGTGTACAGTTGAGATGAGAGCTCTTTAGGCCACTCATGATCTACTTTAACCCATATAAAGCATATCTTTATTGCACTGACTTTGTGCACAGGGGTATGGTCATGTTAGAGCAGGTCTGGGTATCCTATTTCAAGTTAAGATTATTTAATGCTACTGCATCCAAAGACATATGGATGGAAAAAAGTCAGGTGTCTCAATGTTTTGTCTATATGCGTATAGTCCGTCTGTCTGTCTACAGTCAATCTTTTTTTGTTTTTTTGCCGTTGTGTGTAATGATTGTGACAGCCTATCCTGTGATTTGATTTGATTGTATTGTATTTATTTATTTTATTACAGAAAATTGTACTAATAATAGTTTATCAGTGTTTTAGTTACAGCATTAGTTTAGCTTTTAAAACTGCTGTGCATGGAAAAATCTGGAATATTAGTGACTTGGCCATATCTTACATGCCTAAACTTGTAAAGACAGGAAACAGTACATGGAATTTCATATGTTTCACAAACATACACCAAAACTAAGTTTCCTACTGTAGCTCAACTGAAGTATTTACAAAAGTAATGACAGAATTCTTCACATCATATACACTTCCACTCATCATGAGGATAACTAAAGAACTTTCAACATAACATAATTGATAACTGTCAGCCGCACAGGTTATATTTATATTTTTATTTTTATTAAAAGCATGAGCATACAGCTTCCCAACTATGTTAATAAAATGATGGGGGAGGCAAAGAAGATGCACAGGCATAGAATTAATTCCTACGGTTTCCATAGCAACCTACATATGAACAAACTGAATAAAATCAATACTTTTCTAGATCAAAAATACTACAATCAGAATCAAATTTGTGTTCAGATGCAATCAGATTGACCATCAAATGATAGTTTCAACTGCCTTTTTATGTCTATATTGTATCTACATTGAACTGTTTGACCAAACACGCATAGCTTTTGGGAAGGAGGTCACAAGTGAAGAAACTCCATGTGGTACTTATGATGGGAAAATAAAAAAAATCATATTCATAACTTAGAGTCCCTTTAACAGCCTGTGGCCTTTTCTCTGACATTCCATTGCCAGCTGGCCAGAGTTATGATTTAATATCAATATTTCCACTGCCCTTTTCTCTATGCTATGCTTTAATATAGGATATCAGTCAACACTCTCTTCATTTGCTAACTTTACTTGTTAATTGACTTAAGTGAACGAATACAGTGTATTTTCTTAAATTAATTCCTAAAATCTTACTGTCACATGAGATGCATATGATCGTCGATTGAGGTTTTTACTTGTATGCACTCTGAACTCATTAGAGTCCAAAAAAGTCGAATTACATATGAAAACAGACAATAAAATAATGGGATTGTCACTGGTACTCATTTGATGTGGAGTATCAGTAATTCTAAATAAATGTGACTTGCATTAAAAAAGGAGGTCTTTCCTACACCACTATAGTCCCCTTTCTGATGATGAAGACTACAGGCTGACTACAGGCTGAAGTCTGAGCTGTGTGACCTTTGCAGTTTGACATTCAACGAAAGTGGGTAACAAGGTACAATACTTTCTTAGTTATTATGATGATTTTTTTTTTTTCTTACAGTAATGGGGCAAAATTACCTGCAACCAGACAGACAACTACTTTAATTAAGGCATTTCTGGTTTATCTTGTTACTTATCATCCCATAGCCTGTAACCAGAGTCACAATAAAATACACCCAAATGCAGTTCAAGCTGTAAAACATATCTGTTCATATGCTTTGTTTGTACAGTAGAAGTGTAGACATAGAAATTAATAAAGTTTCCATTATCCCTGAAGAGTCACACAGAATCTGGCATAGATATTCTCCCATGTCAAACCACCACTAAGATTTCACTCACCCCTGACCCTCCCAAAATTTTTATTCTCGATGTAAAATATATAAAATTCAGTTTGAATCAATAGTTTGCAGCTGATGCTTGAAAATGGAATATACTGAATATACTCTATTCTTCAGTATCCTCAGCATGCCAATTTTTTCACTAATTTGACTATGTTCCTGCAGACCTCAAACTGGCTGCATTCAAACTGACCCACGATGAAGGATGTTAGGTATGAGACTAATAACCCATAACTTTGTGATAGTATCCTAAATTCTAAGTAATGTTTGCTAGAAGTAAATGCACTATATTAGTGTGGTCATTACAGGTAGATTGTTAAATGCAAATTGAGGGTGTTCATTTATTAAACAATATTTATATGCAATATTTCCTTGTGTGTTGCTTACACTTTCTGAGATTAATAAGTACCCTACTGCCAGATGTATGTATATATATATATATAGCTAACTTCTAGCAAACATCACTTAGAATTTAGGATACTATCACAAAGTTATGGGTTATTAGTCTCATACCTAACATCCTTCATCGTGGGTCAGTTTGAATGCAGCCAGTTTGAGGTCTGCAGGAACATAGTCAAAAAAAAAATAAAAAAATAAATATATATATATATATATATATATATATATATATATATATATATATATATATATATATATATATATATATATATATATATATAAGCAAACAACAAATAAAATGCGTTTAGAAGCTCTTACAGTGCAGATACACAGCAAAGAAATGCAGATTAGCATCTACCACAAGTGGAAACAGTAGCAATATGCAATTTAACAAGTGCATATATGTATGTTAATGTGTACAACAAATAAATATAAAGGTTACATGCAGTGAAAACATGCAGATGCAATTGAGCAATGTCAAGATCTTTAAATGAAAATGATAATTTATGGATTTCTTTTTACAGTGAACAATGTATTTCTTGTCTAATTTGATCCCTCATAATGTACAATGCTGACCTTAAAGCTATTCGAATCAGAAAAAACTTCTGAACTGCTAATCTTGTGTCGCTTTGCCATTGGAGAATATGAACTACAATGGATCTGCTTTAACATCTGGGACAGTTAGACACTTAGAAATTAGAGACTTGGAAAGCAATTTAGCATTATCATTAGCATAAATAGTAGTATTGTTCTCTTTAAATAAAATTAAAAAAAGAATCAAACTAAACTAAAAACTAAATCTAGTAAGTTTCCTTGATTACAATAATAATTTGATTTTTTTTTCTGTATTTCTCTGATTTACAGTAAAATTACTTTACTTGTTTGTGTTTTGATCACAAGTTTAAACTAGTTTGTTATTTAGTTTCCTTGCATACCAAGTCTTTATTTGAATAATCAGATACCATCTTTTTATCTACAATGCCCTCGAGTGATTATGAATTTGGCAGTTTCTAATCCAACAGTTTTTCACAATTCACAGACTGAACTTCTCATTTGTATGAATGAAGTACTGGAGTACATGAGAGAATAGTTTCTATTAGTATTCCTGCTCTTGTCATATAATCTTTTTGGTCGATGCAATTTAAAGACCTACTGTAAACTAAACAGAATGAAATGTCGTAATATTATAGTCATTACATTTGTAAGCCCAGAAGTGACTGTTGGGAGTTGATCAGGAGCAGGTGTGGGGTATATATATTTATATCTATGTTGTTTTAGAAGCTGTTTGACCACAGGGCTGAGGTCTTGAAATTTGCCCTGGAGATAAGGAGCCATATGTTATGGTTAATGACAAAGCAGTTGCTTTTGTTTTTAATTATTTACATATTCAAGCTTGAATAATCTCATTAAAAATCCTTTCTATCAATTTACCAGCCTTTGCAATATTTGTACACAATTCGTAATGTATCTTTTGAACAAGAAATGTTACATATAGAGTCAAATCTTGTGTACAGTGTAGATTATTTTGTTTATTTTCTGTGCAACAACATGATGACCTACTAATTGAGAAACTGCACTGTTAAGGTTTGAATGTTTTATTGCTCTGAGACCTCTTGCAACCTCTGTCTGTCTTCAGCAGATGGCAGTATCTCATCCAGCATTTATAATTCTACATTCAGGATTCAGCCAATGTTGAGTTTAACCTACTGTAAATGTCTTCTGTAGCATTGAAGGCTTTCTGCTTATGTGGAATGTTCACATAGAATTTAAGATCGACCTTCACTATGTATTAAATAGAAGGTCTGCAAAAACTAAATAAGTTAAAAAGCTATCCTTGTTCAAATGTGCATAGAAATGTTCACTATACAGGAATCCTGATCCAGGCACTATGTGTGGGACATTGAGAGTTGAAAAAGGAGCTGCAGGTTTTGCTGGGATAGTGTTCAGGCTCTAGGTTGTATGCCAGGGACCACTAAGTTCTCTGTAGCTCTGTTAAACAGAATTATTTGCTGGAAAGTGGTTTAGAAAAAAACAAGTCTTCAAAGTATTAAGAAACAAATTTGCTGACCTTGCAGTGACAATAAAAGTTGCCATGGATGAGACTTTGGTGTGCCTGGGTGGAAAGCAACATCTGACTCTGTAGAAGAGACGTTTTGCCTTGGCATCAGGGAATTCATCCAAGCAAATTGAAGTATGATAATATTATTTTGAAAAATCCAAGGATGAAACCATGTAGATCAACCAGACACCCAGTCTAGAGGTCAAAGTTTGTTTATTGTTGCTGATGTGATTGTAGAAGGTGACTATTGAGATACCATCTTGTCAGGATAAATCTAAAGAAAAATTTTTTTGGACAATAGTTGAATGACACTAACAGTTATATTATATCAATGAGATATAATGGCAATATTAAAGCTATTCATGTATGCCCCCTCTTCTTACAATGCAAAACATTCAGGAGTGTAATCCGGTATAATGATAATTGGAACCTTATGACTACAAGGTCAGCGTGTTCATAGAAAATGTGATCCTTGGCTGATACTGAAGCGCATGAAGAATTCAGGCTGCATGTCTCTCGCCCATGCAGAGAGCTGTGATTGGCCTCTCTCAGCACTGTCCGGGGGAGGCTACGCCACAACAATAAAGACCCCAGAGGAGCACCACAGCACTGACATGGAAAAGGA
Organism: Silurus aristotelis; assembly: GCF_946808225.1. Taxonomy (NCBI): domain Eukaryota; kingdom Metazoa; phylum Chordata; class Actinopteri; order Siluriformes; family Siluridae; genus Silurus; species Silurus aristotelis. The sequence goes on along the minus strand of NC_139574.1, from coordinate 25,084,170 downwards.
AGGAATTTTTGCGATGTGTCTATTTAGACAGAGACAAAGATAATACACATCTCCATCATTCCCCGGCGCCTGTGGGTGTGCAACTATTATCCATGCTAACATACTGTTGCTTTTTTTCTTATGGAAGCGAGGTTTGAGTTAAGAGATTAGATGGAACAGTGGCTCAGTGAGCATTGCTGGTGTGTGCATCTGTGTGTGTGTATGTGGTGTTTATTTTATGTGGTTCTCTATGGAACCATAATGTATTCATTAGTCACAATGTTAGGAGACATTTTCTAGTCATCATAAGAATTGAAATATGGTAAAAGTTGAAATAACAGCTTAGTCTGAACCAGGAAGGCAAAAACGCAACTGTAAGACCATCAGAAAATCTCCAACAAACATTCATTATGTAGGTAGCAGTGGATCCAACGTATAGCCCAGGAACACAGGGTGTGGGATGAGGTGACAACTTGAATGAGGCAATGTTTGACTCCAGGGCATTATACACACACTCATTCACACTTAAGGCTGTGCTCAGGAAAGGAATACATCCACTAGCATGGTTTGGGACTAGTATTAGGAAACCAAGCAAACCAAAGGAAACCTACATGGACAGCATGCAAAAGGCAGTAAGCCACTTTCAAAACAGGGGCTCTGGAGGTGTAGGTCTATTGGGTCACCTGTCTTGAACATCTACTGACCAATTTAGTGGGACAGTTTATTCAAGTAATAAAGAAGCTGGAAAATAGCTTGGCTGGTGGTGAAGTGGTTATTCTGCATGATCAGTATGTTTGGCCTTTTTTGATTTTGTGGCTCAATTCTATGTCTCGTATTTTGTTCCGCATAATGCAGGACATCTTCTGGGGGTCTCATGTGCTGCGTTTATTTAAAAAGAATCTACCAAACATAATAAAATGAGTGAAATCTGTGGAATTGATTTCGAGCCTTCCTGTAGTTTGTCCATTGTGTTATATTGTGTCAACTTTATTCTTGCTGTATACTGCCTGTGAAACTGCTCGATGCTGGTCAGACTGTACTCCGGCTGTCCTGTTTGAATGGTATATTTTGGAAGAATGAAAAATACACATATACACGGGGAGAAAACAGGGCGCTTTGTGTCCACACTTGGGCATGTCCCGTTAGCCGGCTGTGGGCTACGAGGTCACACCGCGTCGGTCAGTCAGCCATATTGGCTCCATCAGCTCAGGAGGATGCAGCGGGGCTGAGCTGCAGCGGACAGGAGAAGGAGTTTTCTGCGTGGAGGAAACCCGGAGAGACCCCACACACCCCCTGGACCCCAGCGAGATTTTTTACGCAAAAAACAACACACACACCGTAGAGCTAACGGACAACCCACGGATCCGAGAAGCGCGCTGTGTATTTTCCCGAGCGCCATAATAACGTCGCTTCCCGGATAACGGATGGAAAAGAGACGGTAAGAGCGGAGCGGATTCTCTGGAATCGGCTCTCTGTTTCTCTCAGCGGGAACGCGTTAGCCTGTTAGCATCGACAGAGCCAAACAAGTGAACTAGCACACAAGGAGAATTCGCTCACAACAATTACTGACCGTTTAGAAACATTCGTTTTGTTTCCATATGTTTTTTATTGCTCAATAAATCCTATGTTACGGTGTAATTAATCCGGAGTGGTCTTGGATGAGAGTAGGGGAACCTCACATAATAAAATACAAATATTCACTACTGCATTTAATAATCAACGCATTTTCAGGGTCGTGTTTGTGTGTAGCAGTTTTAGTTAAGGAGGTTGTTGTCAGAGAGGAAACACCGCTGCAGTGCAGATTGGAGCAAACAACACTGAGCAAAACTTATTAGACTCGTGTACCTGATTACTCACACACACACACACACACTCATCCGTCTATTCTTTCACTCACTCACTCACTCACTCACACACTCATCTGTCTATTCTTTCTTTCTTTCTTTCTTTCTTTCTTTCTTTCTTTCTTTCTTTCTTTCTTTCTTTCTTTTTTTCACACACTCACACTCATCCATCTATTCTTTCACTCACTCACTTACACACACACACACACACACACACACACACACACACACACACACACACACACACACTCATCCATCTATTCTTTCACTCACTTACACACACACACACACACACACACACACACACACACACACACACACACACACACACACACACTCATCCGTCTATTCTTTCACTCACACACTCATCCGTCTATTCTTTCTTTCTTTCTTTCTTTCTTTCTTTCTTTCTTTCTTTCTTTCTTTCTTTTACTCACTCACTCACTCACTCACTCACTCACTCACTCACATACTCATCCGTCTATTCTTTCTTTCTTTCTTTCTTTCTTTCTTTCTTTCTTTCTTTCTTTCTTTCTTTCTTTCTATCACTCACTCACTCACTCACATACTTATCTGTCTATTCTTTCTTTCATTCATTCACACACTCATCCGTCTAGTCTTTATTTCTTTCACTCACTCACTCACACACTCATCTGTCTATTCTTTCTTTCTTTCACTCACTCACACACTCATCCATTTTTTTTCTTTCTTTCATTTACTCACACACTCATCAGTCCTTTCTTTCTTTCTTTCACTCACTTATACACTTATCTGTCTATTTTTTTTTTATTTCAATCACTTACACACTCATCCGTCTATTCTTTCACTCTTTCATTCACACACACACTCATCCGTCTATTCTTTATTTCTTTCATTTATACACACACTTATCCGTCTATTCTTTCATTCACTTTCACACTTATCTGCCTATTCTTTCTTCCATTCACTCACACACTCATCTATCTATTCATTCCTTTACTCAAATATTCATTCATTCATTCATTCTTTCTCACTCACTCACTCACTCACTCACTCACTCACTCACTCACTCACTCACTCACTCACTCACTCACCCACTCATTTATTCTCTCATTCTTTTACTTACTCACACACATTAATTTGTTCTTAAATGTGTTCATTGACTTACTGTCATTCGTTATTTCAATATTTCCTTTTTTTAAATTTTCGTTTACTTACTCACACACACACACACACACACACACACACACACACACACACACACACACACACACACACACACACACACACACACACACACATAATAAATAACATCAAAATTCCATGTAAAAAGCTCATGTGGCGACCTATAAGTATACATACAGTATTTCATCACCTGCTTTAGGGTAAACGGATTTATATGTTCCCCTGTGTTAAATGTTATGTTTGTTCCCCCTAAAGAGGAATAACGGTTTAAACAGAATGCTTTCAGTAGGCATGAGTGGAAACACATTTGGTCGAGTAAATAGATATGCAAGGTGCTCGTTGTGGCAAGTTATAGCTGGTGAGAGTGTGTGTGTGTGAGGAAAAGAGGGAGTGGGAGGTGCCGGTTTAAGGAACTCCATAGGTGTGTGTGTGTGTGTGTGTGTGTGTGTGTAGCAGGAAGCCTTAGGTATGCTGTAACGCCACAAACAGGCCACAGACAATGCAAACAACACATCACGCTGTAGAGAAAGCGTCCTTTTGTCGGCTGGATACATGGGAAAACATCATGCAGTTTTGGAGTTTATTGAACTGTACAAATGGAGGTATGTCCCTTCGTGCGGATTTTGTAAAACCTGTGGCTGGTGTGGATGTGTTATGTGTTAAACCTGGAGTTAACATGTCCTCAGGGGCAGGATTTGGAAGGTGGTGTCTTTAACTCGGTTTATTTTTGTTGTTCCTCGTATTGGCTCGGGAATGTTTTAGAAACTGAACTGGTCACAGCTTTGAGCGCTACCAAGACAAGACCAGGCGTAGCATATCTCATGGTTCCGGCTGAACGTGATGGATTCCAGGAGAAGTCCCTTACCGCTGATCTGCTTCAGGCTATAGGTCTGAAAAGTCCAACAGTGCACATACAGCATTGAAGATACTGTATGTATACAGATGTACAGATTAAATACAGGCTTTAGTTCAATTCAGCTGTATTGTACATTGAACACCAGCTTTAGAGAAGGGAGAAGATTAAGGATACACATTTTTCATTCGCTCAATTTATCTTTATAAATGTATCTCTAATGAGTGGTGTAGAGAAACTCATCCTAATCTGTGTAACAGCAGATTATATATAGATCCATCTATAACTGTGTATTATATGGTCAAGATACAACAGTGAGCAGTAGTGTATGTTAGAAAAAAAACTCGTTATAGTTTTACTGTTGAAGTTTAAACACGCATGAACTTTGGATTTAATGTGACAATAATATCTGCTTTTTAAATAACGAAATTGTCAGATGTGTCAATTCTTAGCATACATTAGGCATGATGTGTGTGTGTGTGTGTGTGTGTGTGTGTGTGTGTGTGTGTGTGTGTGTGTGTTTTAGGGCAATCTGTATTGAGTTCATGGATTTTTTATGTCTGTATTCATTAACGCTAATCCCGATTCCGGTTCCAAATCCAAATTGACACCAAAATCTAACCAGTTAGCAGAAAAACACATAATTATTCTAGCAATTAGCGGACTTGCTTCCAAGCTTGTGACTTGCATCTCCTGTGCTAGCAGACTTTTTTGTCCAGTGGGTTCAAGGCTTCAAGAATTAAAGTACACTTTTTACTCCACCATGTTTCTTCACCATGTTTCTTCACACACACACACTCATCCCAGTTTTCTTCTATTAAGCAGCTTCATTACTGCCACTAGTGCATGTTTGTTCTCTATTTCGTTTGCTGGCTAAGAGGATCTGTTCATTCATTAGTGAGTCACTGGTGAACGTTGTCAGACAATGATGTCTATAGTCCATAGTTAAAAATAAAAATAAATTAAATTAAAAATAATTCTAACCCCAACCAACTGACTGAAATTGTGTTGAAAATTAGGAGTGCGTTCACACATCTGGCCAGAGTGGCACACACCTGGCTCTATAATTATAAGCATTATAAAGGGTAAAATCCCGTAGTGCGACTGCAGCATAAGAAATGTTTTTCTCGTCAGAAGAGAACACCTATGCTAGCAGCAAGCTTTATCATTTTGAGCAAAATTACCAACAGAGCAGTGATTACCGTACATTTCTACTATTACCGTGTTGTATAACTTGGCTAAAGCTCACAATAATGTCATGCAGTGTTTATTTATTTATTCTATTTCAATTTAATTTGAAACAAACTTTGTTTTGAAATGGGATCCCTTATGTTACGGATATTGTCACGATGTAGGAATCAGTGTAGGAGAATTGTCATTTAGTTGCAGAAACATTACCTTCTGGTGATTTCCTAGTGGTGTAGGACTTGTGTGAATGTCTAGACTTGTGGGGAACACTGGTACATAAAGCAGGTATTTGGTATAGATGTGTTTTAATTATTTCCTACTTTACTCAAGAGAATGCTCCAGTGTGCTGCCTGGTCTCATGTCTCAAACAGCCATGTCATAACATTGCAATACCATGGAAATGAATTATGATTCTATAAAAAAAAATGTTGTTAATGCAATACTCATGGGTCTTGTGTTCAATCCTAATATCAGGTTTTCAAGGCTGGCTAGCATCTTCCTTTTTTTTTTGTCAACGTAATAAAACACAAACTAGCTGTCTATCAAAAATCAGTAAATCAGTTCAGTTTATTTAGAGATGCTTTTCTGCTCATGGTTGCAAAGAGTAGTTCATTGAATTACTGTAGCCTTCTTGTGCAATCATTGTGCATAACCTCTGTAAACTGTTGTGCAGGAGAAGCCTAGGAGATCAGCAGTTTCTGATATGCTCAAACCCCAATGGGTTTTCTCCCATGATTAAAGTCAATAAAACGTTCATTCGGCTTCTCCCATTAGGGGTCGCCACAGCGGATCATCCGTATTCATGATCCGCATGTTCGATTTTTCACACGTTTTTACTCTGGATGCCCTTCCTAACGCAACCCTCCCCATTTATCCGGGCTTGGGACTGGCACTAAGAGTGCACTGACTTGTGCAACCCGAATGGCTGGGGTCGGTTCCCTGATGTTTTTTTTAATTGAGCAGAGGTTCACATGTCAGTAATCAGCAGTGTATATATGATATATGAGCATTGACTGCAACAAGCAGAGTATTGGTGGTGTTGGAAATGAATTCCCAATCTCTGACCTGTGCTATTGATTTGTCCAACATGTGTTCAATGAGCTTTTTTTTTTTTTTTAAACAGAACTGTAAAAGTTGCAGGCATTTTGGTTTTATGATTATGATTATATACGTAGGGGGTTCTACAGTACAAAATTGGAAGTATGTCAGACAAGCGGATTGGTATTTGATTTGTAGGTGTAGTTTTCCCCATCACACAGCGGTACTACACAAGGTGTCAGACAAATCAGTGCATAATATAACAGAAGGCTTCACACTAGTGTCTTGTGTATATTAGAGACCTGATTGCGGTGGTTCAAAATAGTTTTTAGCTATGGTTTAAGAAGCTGCTGTGAGTTAAATTGAGTATTTTTTTAAGTTTTTAGAGTTTTTAATCATATATATATATATATATATATATATATATATATATATATATATATATATATATATATATATATATATATATAATTTAAGAGTAAATATAGAATAACTCTGCTTGATTAACACTGCTGATTTGACTGTGCAGTTAAGGGAGAATATTTGTTTTATCATCCTTATGCTTATAATTATAGATTTGGAACTGACAGAATATTTGAACTGAACCTTTGCCTTTTCTGAATTAAACAATGACTGCCTGAATAGTTGGATCCTTATTTCTCTAATTATAGATAAGGTGTATAAGATCCATTCTTGTAATATAATCTTCGGTTTTTACTGTAAATGGGGAATAAATGTGCAATCGGATGTTCAGAAATCACACAAATTTTATAGTACAGTGTCCACAAACCTTTGTCCATACAGTGCATTGTAAAATTGTACTTCACAGTGTTGGAAGTTTTTCTTAATATAGTGTGTATTAGGTATATAATTTATTCTCTGGAAGAATTCTGGATGGAAAGCTTCAGCCAGAAGTTTGGTCTTATGGCAGCATTGTAGTTTTTTTTTTTTTTTTTTAAATGGATGATTCTGTTTGTTTGTTTGTTTGTTTGTTTGTTTGTTTAGTTTGAAATCACACGCCTTGATAAAAATGCCATGTGGGCGCTTGTCACGTTTTTGTCCAAGCCCAGTAGTAGCAAGGTTAAAGGAATGATGAGGCAGGATACGGTGACCTCAGCGTTAAGCATTATGCGTTGCACAGTTCCAAATCCGATCTTTGATCTGATTAACACAGTGCCACATCTTCTTCTCATATCTCAGTCAAACACTAATGCAATGAATATTTAATTCGCATTTATTCATTCAGAGATTTCTGAAGCATTGGCTTATAAAATATGCCGGGGGTTAATCAATGAGACACGTCAGACGGGTGTATTCTCAGTGTACGTTCCAGCTTTTGAGTCTTTTTTTATTTTATCTGGGTGACGTGCCCAAACATAACCATGCTCACCTGTATGTGATAGTGGAAGATAATAGACTTACGTTGAAATTGCATTAAAACATGCAATTTGTAATGTATTGTGCCTGAACCAGAATTAGGATCACCTTAGATGCTGCGTATTCTCCACTTTACACCTATACAGGTCAATGTATTTTAAAAAAATATTACTCTGACGTCATTATAGAGGAATCTGCCCACATTCCATACTATTACTACTGACTGAGTCGGCTGCTGGCTATTGAGACATACGCTGACTTGCTTTCACTTGTTAGATTTCTCAAGTGTTCATTTATTACCTGTTCTCTCTTCGTCTATCAGTGAGATACAGAGGAACCAGGCCAATTCATTTGTTTAAAGCCAAACAGACTCAAGCTATTGAGTCAGGGGAGAAGACATGACATTTCTGAGCTTCTGTGAGTCACCCTGACAATCCTGTAATAGGGATTCACACTCCGAGCTGTCAGACTGGAATTGGCAGGAGTTTTATAAAAGAAATATCGTCAAAGACCTGCTCTCAAAATTTTCACACAGAGCAGCAGGCACAACACAGAGGCAATTCCTCATTTGGGCTTGCCTTCGAGCTAGCCATATAAACCCCAAATATTATATATATATACTATATGCTTTATGCAAATGTATGATTATTATTTGTGAAACCCAAAACTCATCATAGAACATGAAGATAAAATATTCTTGTAAACGTTTTAAAGTAATTGTGGTTTTGATTGCCGGATGTGTGCAAATATTGTAATGTGTCAAACAAATATTTAGTCAATTAAAAAGATGTTTTTTCGCTGGAGTTTATTTATTTTTAATATCCGAGTAAAGAAAGGACTTTTATATTTGTTTATTTATATATTTGCTAAAAAAAATATACATGCTAAAACGAATTTAAATGAAATGAATATATTTAATAGCTCTGCAAATAATGACTTTTTTGATTACCCATTAATCTGATTCAGGAAAAAAAAGGTTACATTTGCTTATTATAACTACATAGAACCATAATTCATGGTACTTATGTATTACAGTGTACTTTAAATAAATGCAAAAGCCACATATTGAGTGTAAGTATCTTTGATTATGACATTTGTGTCTGTTTACTCATGCTGGATTGTTTCTTTCTATTAAAAAAAAAACAAACAAAAATAAAACAACCATTTGCGTATTCAAGGTGTAAATTGTGTAAATCAACATTTGTATTGTTTTTAATGGTAATTGCATGTTGACAACCATGCTTTAAAAAAATACACATACATTTTGTTTTGTCCTGAAGATATAAGAATCTGGAATATAATCAATTTAGTTAATTTAGTATAATAATAAAAAAAAAAAAAAAATGATAATAATAATAAAATAAATATAAATATATATATATATATATATATATATATATATATATATATATATATATATATATATATAAATAAATATATATATATATATATATATATATATATATATATATATATATATATATATATATATATATATAAAGTGGTGTAATGTTACACATATTCATACTGAACTTTCTATGTGGTAAAAGTAATTTTTATGTGACCTATTTTCAGATTGAATGATATTCTATGCTGTGTCCAAAGCACTTCTACATTAGAGAGACAATGTAAATATCAGAATATCAGAATCAGGAAGAGCTTTATTTAAGTACATATTTAAGTATGTTTGCACTTACAAGGAGTTTGTTTTGGTGACAGAAGCTTCCAGTTGCACATGAAAAAAAAAAAAAAAAATGCAAAGTAAATAAAACAGACTAAAAGTATAAAGTATGGCAATATGCAATAAATTGAGCAACAGTTTAGATACAGCCTTAATGATTGGCTCAGAATTTCTCATGATTGGTCCCTACAGCTTTATTTTGTCATTTTTCCCTATAATCTCTACTCTTACAATGTTTGTTCATACCTGTGTTCCCATTTTACCACAATTTTGTCCTCATGATGATCTATGTACTGTTAAGTTACATTTACAACTAGCATCCACGAAAACATATTTCCAGTGTTAGATTTGAAGAACTTAAGTATCCTGCGTAGAGCCCTGATCTTGACCTCACCGAACACCATTCAGGAGAAACTGGAACAGCGACTGTACACTAAACCGCCTCATCTAACATGAACGCCTGAACTCACTAATGCTTTTGTAAGTGAGTGGAAAATCCCCACAGCCACGTTCCAGAGTCGAGTGAAAAGAAGAGTGGGGGTTTTTAGAACAGCAAATGAGGATCAGCTGAAATATGGGATGTTTAGAAAGCACATGTGGGTGTGTTTTTCAGGTGTCCACGTACAAGACATTCATCTAAGTGATTTGATAAATAAAAAAGTTGATGGAGTGTAGATAGGATTTGACAATACTCCCTGTCAGGTTGCTGCTTTTTGCTGCTGTAGAGAAGTTTAGTTAGATATTGTGTGATATGAGACCCTATCATCTATTCACTCTTACACTCAATTCACAGTGAGAGAGAAGGATGCTGTTCAACTCTGCACGCATAAACTCATGAAGGTCAGCGTGTCTCTATGTAAAAGTTCCTGGGATTTGTTTTAGGGTGCATTTTAAGTGTCCAAGATTTTTTAATCCACTTTGTTCTCCTGGTTTCCAAAGGAAGAATATAAATATGTCTCTCCACATTGAATTTTACATTTCAGACTAGAGCTTGAAGTAACTTATAATAATGTGTGGGGGTGCAGCAATATATCCTTCAGTGTCGCTGTGGTAAAACAGAGGACATGCACAAAGGTGTTGATTAAGCAATAGTTCATAAATGTTTGAACATATGAGTCATGTAGTGACAGACAGACAGTCTGTCCTTCTTTTTTCCTCATGTTAGAATGGGTTTTTTCTTTTTTCTTTCAGTCACATATGACACCTACCTCCATTCTCTAGAAAACAGAAGGAAAATAAGCAGTGGTAGAAACGTAAGTTCTGTCAGCATAGTGCCAGTGCCTCAACCTCGGCTCCATCGCTTGAGGTAATAATTCATGACAGCAAGGTGTGTTTTTAAATCTTACCCATTTAGTTTTTATTTTTGTTTGTACCTGCAGCAATGTTTTCTACCAATTTTAGAAAATACACCATGCACATGAGATTACACATGCTTTTTTGAACATCTCTTACCAAATGTATTCCTCATTTGTTGTTATAATAACGTCCATTCTTCTAAAAAGGTTGAGGTCAGAGCTCTATTTCCTAAAGTGTTCAAAATCTACCGTTATTTAAACCCGTGTAACCCGGAAAATGTTACTAACGATGAATGATTTTCTTGATTTTTTTTGTAGCTTCACATCTGACATCCATTCTGCGCTCACAAGATTCAGGGGCCCTGAGACCCTATATGACAGGCCTTGTAATTATACAAAGCGGTGACCCAAAAAAGAGTTGAGCTTAGAATATTATCTGTTGTAAATAGTAGCTTTGTATTCAATTACATCCTTAAACAACATCTAATAAACCCTCACTAAACCTTTGGTAGAATTGCAAAAGTCAGTGAACTGTGTAACGCCCAGTGTCGCCCTGATAAACGTTCTAAATTGATTTGATATATCAGTGTATGTATTTATATGTATTTTTATCCACCTGGATTGGTCTTAGCTGGGTTCAAACTAAAGGGAAACTGATTGATCTGATTATTATAGCCGTGGAACAGTTAGACACATTGGACGTTTTTATGAGGAATATTGGTGGGTAATCGAATTTGTCTATTATTAAACAGTAATAAAGCAAATGAGGTTCAATCAGAACAAGCTTATGTGTGATAGCTCTTGTTCATGACCCTAAAGCCCAAAACTTGTACTGGGTAAAACAACAGATGCACACGATTAATATTACGGAACAAATAAAAAGAAAGATCTTTTTTTTTCCCTTCAGAAAAGTGTCCATTATTTATAGATTGCTGAAATATAGTTGCTCTGCACTGTATTGTGAACATGGATGTAGCATTTGGGTATGGAAGCGCACTGTCTCATTCAGTAAGTATAAATTCATCTCACAAAAGTGAGTACACCCCTCACATTTCAGCAAAAAGTTTAGTAGATCTTCTCAAAGGACAATACTATAGAAATGAAACTTGGATATATTTTAGAGTCGTCAATGTGCAGCTTGTATAACAGTACAGATTTACTGTCCTCTGAAAATTACTCAACATACAGCCATTATTGTCAATTGTCAATAGCTGGCAACACAAGTAAGTACACCCTAAGTGAAAACAGCTGTACGTCATGTAACCATGCAAAGTCACATGTCCTACTCCTTATGTTCATGTTTCTGTCTGCTTGACAGGACCATACACATGTGTGTATCTTGTATTAGAGCAGTTAAAATTTGATGCTTTGAGTACAATTCTCACATACTGACCACTGGATGTTCAACATGGCACCTCATGGCAAAGACTCTCTGAGGATTTGAGAATTAGAATTGTTGCTCTCCACAAAGAGGCCTAGACTATAAGAAGATCAGTAACACTCTGAAACTGAGTTACAGTACAGTGGCCATGGTCATACAGAGGATTTCCAAGACGAGTTCCACTCAGAACAGCCCTCGTAAGGGTCCATCAAAGAAGTTGAGTCCTCGTGCTGTGTGTCAGGTGCAGAAGCTGCTCCAAAAAACAGACACATGAGTGCTGCAGCATTGCTTTAGAGGTTGCAGAAGCGGAAGGTCCGCTTGTCGGTGCTCAGACCGTACGCCGCGCACTGCAAACAGTTTGCTGAAGACATCGTGTCCAAAAACAGGAATTACTGGAACCATGTCCTGTGGTCTGATGAGACTAAGATAAACTCAGATGGTGTCCAGCATGTGTGGTGACGCTCTGGTGAGGATTAACAAGAAAATTGTGTCGTGCCTTAGGGCTGTAACGATTCCTTGAGTAACTTGAGTAATTCGAATACAAAATAGCATCGAGGCATATTATTTAACTACACAAGACAGACAGTGTAGGACAGATACACAAAACACATAATGCCAGTAAACCTACTGTATATGTTATACAGCACAATGTGAAAAAGAGGACCATAAACAAAAGCACTTGTAAACATACAAACAATTATGTGCAAAACAGAATAACAGTATAATATGATTATAAAGTAACATGGGTGGTGCTGAAGACATGGATGTGTATGAATTGAAATGAGTATTGAGTGTGTGTTTGAGTTCAGGTTGTTACAGTTCAGTAACACACAGATGCATGATCAAGAGATACTGCGGTTGATCTAAACAATGTTCAGAAGGTTATTACGGCATCTATTAAATAATAATAAAAGGCAAATCAGTTTGAAAAGTTTCAGACCATGTATTCTGCCATAACGATCCCAAACAGTTCTAGACAGCGCAGTACAGAAGGCTTACGTAGTGCTGCTGAGAAGATCCGAGACCATTCTTATTGAAAGAAAAGCAAAAAAAACCCAAAGTTCCCACCAGAACACAGTTCGTAGAAGCGTTGTTAAACTCTAAAGTATATCCAAGTATGATTTCTATAGTATTGTCCCTTGAGAACGTATAATAATTATATATATATATATATATATATATATATATATATATATATATATATATATATATATACTTTTGTTAAATTTTGCTACAGTTAGGGGAAGAATTGCAAAACTGTTTTTTTTTTTTTTTTTTTTACACAGATTATTATTATTATTATTATTATTAACATTTGTAAACATCAACAGTTAACAATATAAAAAAAATGTATAAAATGGCTGCTTGGTTAAATAACACAAAATTATATTTTATAATATTTTATAAGAATAAAAAAAGAATAAATCAAATTATTTCAATACACTTTTATAGTATTGATTCAAATGAGTAATTGATTAAATTAACACATTAAATTGATTAAATAAAATTCAATAAATATATATTTTTTATTAAATATTTGTTAGACCCCATTTGGGTAAAACAGATGCACAGTGACACTGCGCTAACTTTAGTTTCTCTTTTTTTTTTCTCTGGCATTGTTGTGTATGGTTTCCAATGTAGTAAATAAATAAAAAAAAGCGCTGAAAGTGCGAGGCAGAGACTAGACAAACTTAATTTATTTTTGAGGGAACTTTTTTTGTAAATAAATAAGATTGATTTCAGTACACATGTGTACCAAATCAAAAGCCCTGTACCGAAAAAGTTTGGTACGAATACGTGTACCATTACACCCCAAATATATGTGTGTGTGTGTTTGTATATATATATATATATATATATATATATATATATATATATATATATATATATATATATATATATAATATATATATATATATAGAGAGAGAGAGAGAGAGAGAGAGAGAGAGAGAGCTTTGGAAAGTGTTGGCCCATGATGCTGATGAAATCACACAGGAATTTGTATAGCAGTGTTTATGGTGTTTTTTGTGTTCACCTATATACTGTAGGAGGTCGCTACAGTGACAGTCTTGCAGAGTCTCGCAACCATTCAGGGACCACTAGTGTTCCCTGAAGTCCAGAGCCGCCTGTCTCTTTTGCATATGAATGAGCTGTGAGATGACCATGTAGTCTATGTGGGTCAGAACTGAATTGCTGTCAAACATAATGAACAGGAAAGAGGCTCTTTGTCTTTCACGCAGCTCCTCTCATGTTCGCTTAGTTGTGTCTGTTTTGTGACCGTTATAGCCTTTTATCAGAAATTCTACTGGAAATTTCGAATAAAATGCAGCTTGAATGAATTCTAAAGGTTTCATAGTAAACTGTGACATTGTGTTTAGTAAATGCTTTTTGATGCTTCTTAAATGTAACTAATCATAAAACTGAAGTGAAACTTATCTGACAATAAGAAAGAAATCAGTCATGCTTCATTATACATCTCTCCAGTTCATATGTCATTTTGTGTGTCACGTATACAAGTCTTGTTTTTTAATTGTATTATATTTGCTCTCTTTCCGAAGCGTAGATTTGTTCTAGATTAAAGGTGATACTATTGTTAGCAACTTGCGGTCATTTGTTAAACTATTCAGTAGATGCACTATTTGGACTAAACATATTTGGACATGTGACTTTTCCAGCCATTTGTGGTGCTTCCCCAGAATGTTACCATAAAGTCCTAATCGTATCGGCCTGCTGTAGAGCACTGTCTTGACCCCTAGTGAACACCTTTGGGATTAATTGGAACGCTGCCCCCACCTTACCCTACGTCAGTATCACAAATCCTCACAAGCACACTCCAAAATCTTGCGGAACATCGCAGAAGAGCGGAGGTTATTAAGAGAGCAAATGGGGACTGATGTGGAATGGGATGTTCAAAAAGGGTATACAAGTTTAATGGTGGGGTGTCCACAAACTTTGGTCCATATAGTGTATTTAAGCCCACCTCCTGAAAGAGCAGCTGAAATCTGTTTAGAAGGTCATAAGGTGTTATGAATGAATCTGCTGCACTGAAGTAGTCAATACTACTGTAATGATGCTCTATGAGCACTACAGCTCTGATCGCACAGCTAGAGGGCTCTCTTTTCTCAAACACATGGCCGGTCTGTGTTCTATCACTTCTTTCAGTACACACTCACTGCCTTAAAAGGATGCTCTGTCGTCTTGGTGTTTTAAAGACTGGTGTGTGACTAGTTTTTTATGTTCTCTCTCTTTTTTTGTTACAGATATTGCAAGGATTTCATACTACGGAGGTAAGCAAATACCACTATACATCAGATATTTGAAAGCAATCACATATCCATAATTGCATTCATGGCTTTTAACTTTGCTGCTTTGACCGAATGTGTACACACAGATTCCATATGGGGAAAGGAGGAGGGGGCATTTCAGACATAGGGAGTTTTTCATGTGAGGCTGTACCGTGCCCATAAAGGCCAGTATTGAGCACGTAATGGCTTTCCGGGCTGATATTTGAGCCAGTGCAGTTCCTGTGGGAGGGTAGAGTAGCAGGAAATGAAACTATCTGGTCTCTATTATGGAGATCAAACCTTTACTCTTGCAGCGAACAGGCTTTAAGACCAAGGTCACAAAAGATAGAAAATCAAATATGAGTATTAGAGAGGCTCTGTTTATGTAACAGGTTAGTATATTAGTTTAATACCATAGTGTGATTGAATTCTCAGTTCTCACATTATATACAAATCTATTAATATTACCTTGGGCCATATCACACCGCCACAGCATGCATTATTTTGATTGAGAAGTACAGGCTGTCATGTGTTATTTCTTGCGTGTGTCACATTAGTCAGTGCGGTGCGTTGCTTTCATTTATGTTTCAAATTCATTTTACTTATTTGGTGGACATTATGTGTAAAAAATAAATAAAAAGGCGTATTTATAGTGGCCGTAAAACTTTCTGTTCCCGAACTCTCCATTGACAGAGCACTTTAGCTCCAAGTTGACCTTGTTTAACGGCCAACTTGTTTTTACAGTTTTTCAATTAAACCTATGTGAATCACGGGACCAGGAAAAAAACAAAACATCAGCATTATAGGAACTGTAAAATAAATGCAAAAGACATTTAGAATGCTCATTAGTGGATGCAAAAAACAGACCCTGTGGGGGTCTCTCACTCAGAGACACATTTATACAATTAATTGATTAAGTAGTGAATTAATCACTGTAGCTGCTCGTGCTACTGGGAGCAGTAACATTTAGTGAGGCATAAGGTTTATGGATATGTGGAACATATCACATATGAAAATATTTGAATTATTGCATTAATGTTACAATTCAAATATTCAAATTCAATATTCAAATTCAAAATAAATTGTTTAAATGTTTTTTTTTTTCAGACAGATAAATAGTATATAATAGTATATAATAAACATAGAAAAACAGAATAAAATGTCATGGCTAAGACTTTCTGCATATTTTCTGATGCTGTTTGTAAAATGTCTGTGCATTGCTTGGATGCCATAATGCTGATGTGCAGTCAAATGCATGCATCAAATCTGATCTGTAGCCATTAGGTGTGATTTTTGGAAACAATCGAATTGAGCTAGCTAAAAGAGTTTGTTCAAAAGAATTTGCATAATGCTCTGGAAACTCCTCCCATTTTTCTCAGCTGCCCTGATTTGATTCACCCATTCTGTCTGTCTCTCGCTCCCCACCCCTCCCTTTCTCACCGGCTCCATCCCTCGCTCTTCCTTTTTTCAAGTCGTGCACAAATGCTCACACCCACACGGCTTACACACACACACACACACACACACACACACACACACACACACACACACACACACACACACACCCACACATATACACGCACACACTGCAGCGTTGCTTCCTATTTTATTCTGGATATCACCTCTGAAAGGACGGCAGTAGAAGGTGTCCTCCAGGAGCCTGCATTTCATCGCTTGAGGATTTCTGTTCCAGATTACGAATTAGTTTTGAAAGTATCACTTGTCTGTTTTTGGATTTCTCCATAAAGCTGTGCTGTATTTACCGGTTCAGGATGCACATAGTTATATAGATGACTCAGTTTAGGTTCTTCTAGCAGTATTGATTTCTCTGTCGGTCATCCCCATCTCGCTACACCTGCCGAAAATTTTGTGCACCGGCGTCGATCAGGGCTACTTGGTTAACCGGCGGTCAGCTCTCCCCAGCGTGCCGCTGGCAGCACAGAGGTCATAGAGGGCCGAGGCGGGCCCGGGCGGCCCCCCGCTCCCCATGTGTGCGAGGGGGAGCCGCAGAGCCGCTGGGCCTGGGAGAGAGAACCAGGCGGAGGAGCAGGAGGAAGAGGCGAGCGTATGGAGAGCAGTGGATGCAGCCCCTTCCCCCTGTGCTGGGTTCGCAGAGCCTGCGTCTACTCCTACACATCTCCTCTGCCAAGTATGTCACCTACATACAGTAGTGCTCTAGCTGTAGGAAGCACACTTTCTTACTCTGAGATGTGCTCGAGTGTCATGCAGCTGGTTTAAGCGTGTGGCTGTGATTCGTTTGAGATTTTAGTGTATCACGTTTTAATGTTTTTGTGTTTAAAAGATAAAACTAAGCACATTTTCATAAGATTTTACAGTCACTCAGAAATACATATAATCTTGAATTTCTGCTTTTGGGGCGGAAGAAGGTGGCCTGATTCTCGATCATGGGTGTTTTTGAAAAACGGACCACACTCATTTAGCGATGTAGGTTAATGTAGTTTGTTGCACTTAGTGCTATAAGATGATGCACAGGACTAATAAGTGAACTGATTGAGCATGCAACACCATGTAGGTATGCAATGTGTGGTGTGTCATACATAGTGGCTGCTTGACCTCATTAAACTATGTGTGTAATGAGCCGAGAGAGGCTGAGCTCATCTCGGAGATTTATCAGTAGCCTTTCATGGATCAGCTTCATTACTTCAGTAGCGATGTGTGCGAGAGATATTTTAGAGATGAATGTAGGTTATTAGCTCACTGATGAGTATTTGATGGTTGCCAGTTATAAATGGCCAGAGTACGGTTGGAGGGATTTTTTTGTTCTCAGTGTTTGATTTCACTTGTTTGATATCAGAGTTTATTCAGCATAGCTGTGTTATAGGTTTTTGACGGGCTGTTCAGACTTTCAACAAAGTTTGTGAGTGACTCTGTGACAGTATTTAGTGTAACTGTTATTGTCAGTAGTACCTGGGTATGACATGGGTAGTCAGGGTATTTGGCAGGCCTGTAGGTGCAGGTCTCGCAAGTGTGGCCAGGCTCGGTTTAGTCCTTGTGACTTCTTACCTTGGCAGGTGAATAGTTGTTTGGATGATAGAATTTCTGCCATCTGCTTTGGCGCTGAAGGGCATCTAGGGCACAACAAGGAATGCTTTTAGGAGGTTCCCCCTCATGGAACATGGCAAGGTCAATCAGCTAGTTATCAAAAGTAGGTGAAAACCTGGGGTGATCCACATGAGCACTCACCAGTCATTTGGCCAGCAACACATACAAGGCAACTAAAGTAAACGCTAGCAAAATGTTTGTGTTTCGAGGTTTTTATTCATCATTCATAGGCAAAATATAAATGTTGAGAGCTTCATATTTTTCGTATTGTATTGGCAGAGAGAAAATTATATTAGCAGATGCTTTTTTTCTGGAAATGTATGTCACTAGAACATTAATAATATAGTATTACAAGCTTGAAATTAGTATTTTTTAAACATTGTAGAAATATTTTAAAGGGAATAATAAATTATTTCTGATGTCTAGTAGCTGTTGCAGGATGATTATTACTCTAGCTGTAGTGCACCAAATGTTCTAGTGTCATTTACTATTTACCATTTGCAGAACAGTTGCAGCTGTGTTTAGCAATGTCTCTTTGGCTGCTGAGCAGCAGTCCTCAGTGAGTACTTCACACTGAGTGGCCAAACCCACAGCTGCAGGTAACCTGGACAAGGGTTCTGGTCTAAACCCTACTCAAAACAAGCAGGCTGAGCTGGACAAGAGTCGACCTGTAATGACTTCTACAGCCGATAATTTTCTTATGTTTGATCTCCAAACTGCTATTACCATGACACTGATAAACTGCTATAACTCCACAACAGGTAAATGTGATAAATATCTAATTTCTTGACTGTTTGCATGGGTTCTTTATAAGCTCACGTGACCAAATATGCAAACTGACACACTGAAGCTAATGCAAATACTGCAGGTCAACAGAGTTCAAATGTCTTTTCTGTAGTGTTGGCACGATCAGTGCACACTGTACTCACAATAACACAGTTTTTACTTTCCCCTCCAATTTTTGTGTGTATTGTGTGTGCGTTTCTGTTTCTGTGCAGCGTTCAGAGACAAAAAAGAAAAAGAGTAAAACTCCGTTAGCAAAGTAATTGCGTTTTTGTCTTGTTTTGAGTTCTCATTAGAAGTGTGAATTAGGAGACATTCTTGGATGACCTTTTTTCGAAACACATACATGAAACACACAGATGGCTCCAGATCTGTCTACTCTTCTGCCGTTTGATAAGGCCAGGTATAGGTTAGAGTAACACTGTAATTAGTGAAAAAGTGGAGAAGCAAAAGGCTCAGAACAACTACTGCAGGAAATCCCAACTTCAGAGCACTTCTTAATGTGGAAACCTGAGATTATGCACTTTTCTGTCAAGGCACCAACGCTCGTAGACTGCGGCGGAGATAGGGGGTGGATCCTGGGCTGATTGACAGTCATTGAGAGTAAAAAAAAAGGAAAATGCTAGTTCCCCAGTTCCTTAATGCCCTCATTCATGCTGGAGGCACAGACATTTCTTAGTGGTGAAAAGGAGAAGGTTCCAGTTTCTCCCCTTTTCTGTAACTACATAGTGAAAGAAGCACTGGTAGAGTTTTGAAGCAGTTCATGGGGAAAACATCTAATAACCAGCCAAACTAAACAGGCTTACTAAAGCAAAACATTCTACTTCATTTATCCACGAGCTGCGTGTGATTCGTAAGCCTGGAGCTATTCTGGTTGAGTTGGATGTCCACTCAGCATGAAGATCCTTCACTTATCAGTGAGTGCATAATGTCTGTCAGTTATTCTTTCATGCCATAATGTTTAAACGGGTGTACTGCAAGCTTGTGTGGGGAAGGAAACTGGAGGCAGGATATACCAGAGAAGCAAATGCTGAGCGTTTGTTCTGAGGAAGGCCACCACCAATAAGAAATGATTCTACTGTTTTTAGTACAGCAGTGATTCTGACTTGGTGGTCGCTTGGTGTTGACTGATGCATAAGGTGAAATGTGGTATCATTGAAATTAAAAAAGATAACCATAGCAACTGGTTTCATTACAAGTGCAATTACCCCTGTGTAATGCCCTGTTTTTAAATACAAGCATTTCATGACAAGGTCTCTATACAGCAACGGAGGAGAAATCTCAGGTTATGAATATTAGCAACATTTTCTATCCCTTCCCTTTTTGTGAGGTGATTGCACCTCAGAAACCTTTTTCGCTGTAGGGGAATAGCAGTGCTAACATGATTCTGTCAAGTGCTAAGGTATTGGAGGTAATATGTCTTGAGTCATGGCTATGAAGCTGCTCCACAACTCGAAAAACAGTACTCTTAGGAGACGTAAATGCGCCTCAAAACATACCATTTTTTATCCACCGAGTACCCGAGAGAACTTTTGAAGAAAGGGGAGGAAAGAAAGGTCTAAATTCGCTCGGCATCGTGACTCAGGCATATTGACGGCTGCTGGCCGAGCATCGAACAGAGTCTGACAGGGAGCAGGATTCTGTCAATAATCTCTGAAGCAGACTGAAGCCGGAGCCATGGTTAATGTCAACGGTTACAACGGAATTACTCCATTATTAATCTACTGGTTAAACTGGAAAGAGTGCAATGGCAATAAATTAGACTTTTTGCAGATTGTTGATTCTTTGTATGCTTTTCCATGTCGGTTGTGTATTGGTTTATGTTTGTGTGGTATTGTGTTTCTGCCATTTTATTGTGATCTGTCCGCATTGTAGGCTTGTGCATGGGTGAATGCTCTGCACTGAACTGCTGTGTGCAGCTCTTAGGTGTGTTTGCATTGTTGACCGTCATGTGGTATCTGCAGTCACGTTTATATTAGTCTTTGTCTTGTTCAGTCCAGCAGAGCTGCATAGTTCCTGTATGTGTAAATGCACACTGCTGGTTTGCTCAACATTGGAAATAAATGTATTTTATGATCACACATACTCGGCCAAAAAAGCTGATTCTGGTTCTGATGGTTACTTTGATATATTCAGTATATATAAATATAACAAAGTATATACAAGTGGAAGCACGTGTAGTGCGCAAAAGAAAATAAATTCAGGCTGTTCATATTCAAGCTAAAAGGTTATGAAGATGTGAGTGAAATAATCCTAGTTTGACTGTAGTGATTTCAGTGCATATGTAGATAACTTTCTTGCTAAGGAAAGACTGCTGGTAAAATAGTTGTCGAGTTCTATACAGGTACTGACTTTGCAGTATGTCCAGCTACTTAAAGCTAAATGCTGCTCAGGAAGGGGAGTGTGTGCTCCCTGTGTCTGTGGGGATATAAAGAGACAGGAACTGGATATCCATAGTGATTCACTGGAGCTTCACTCTGCCAAAGTGCATTGTGATAAGCAGGATGTGACGTCACAGTAAAGGAAATACGGAAATGTTTGCCTGTGGGTTTCAAAAAGTGTTGGACTAGAAATGTGTGTTTGTGTGTGTGTGTGTGTGTGTTTGTGTTTGAGAGGCAGAGGATTACTTTAGGAGAAACTAGTTTAAAATTAACTTGCGCTGCTACTAGTGTTTGTGTGTGCAGTGAGGTCCATGTGTACTTTGGGATTTTGGAGTTTGCCTGAGTGTTTGCGTGTTCACATCGCTGTTGTCCTGCACTGGTCAACGCAGCTCTGGCGTGTACGTGCTGGCCTTTCAGCAGAAAAGGTAAGGAGAGGACTGCAGGCTAGAAGACACACACAATCTGCTCTCAGATAAAAAAATTTTTGGGGGGGGCTTTAAGCTTTACTTCATACTTCGTTTGTGTTGTGGATAGTAAACAATCAGTTTTATAGCAAATATTAAATGGACAAAAAGTTTTTGGACGCCTGACTATAAGATTGGTATGTGCTTTTTAAACATCCCCGTCCACATTTTCCAGATTAAGTCCCTATTTGCTATTATCATAACCTCCACTTTCCTGGGAAGATGTTCCACTAAATCTTGAAGTGTGGTTGAAGAGATTTGTACTCATTCAGCTACAAGATTGTTAGTAAAGTCAGGTATTGATGTAAGATGATGCATTGATGCCTGGGGTGCAGTCAGCATTCCAATTCATCGCAAAAGTGTTCAATAGGGTTGAGGTCAGAGCTCTGCAGCAGGCCACTGAAGATCTTCCACTCCAACCCAATCCACCATGTGTTCAGGGAGCTGGCTTTGTGCACAGGGGCATTGGCAGGTGTTGGTCTCCTAGTTCAAGTGAAGGGAAAATGTGATGCATTCAAAGACACTTATACACACACACACACACACACACACACACACACACACACACACACACACACACATATATATATTGTATTAATGCTAATTCGTTATAACGTCCATAATTTAATCATGTAATTTATTCACGACGTCCTTTCTTTATTAAGATATTTTAAAAAATGTACTCCAGCATAAAACAATTTTTAATCACCAAATATTTGTTTTACTGATGCGCCAAGTCTCAAAACGCTTTCTTCTTCTTTTTCTTCTGCTTCTTTTGCTAACTCCAGACAATAAAGCAAACACTTCTCAGTTTTACCGCCAAGAGAGTCGAAGCTTTCATTTTAAGTGTTTCAGTTCAACTGCTGGTTCACTCATAATATATAATTTGAATAATACAGCAATTTATAATTAAACAAAATAAAAACAATA
Source organism: Silurus aristotelis (assembly GCF_946808225.1). Lineage (NCBI taxonomy): Eukaryota > Metazoa > Chordata > Actinopteri > Siluriformes > Siluridae > Silurus > Silurus aristotelis. The sequence goes on along the minus strand of NC_139574.1, from coordinate 25,061,465 downwards.
TTAATAAAAAATTCATAAACAAATAAAGTTTTATACTGTGATTTTTGGTCAGCTTACATTATATATTTAATTCCTTTTTGTTTTTAAATGGCTGACATTTTTTAGGTGGCACAGCAGGTGTTGTTGCCTTGCCACATTTTCAGGGTCCCTAGGTAGAACCTGCTTATATTTCAATGTATAAAATCATATTTTGACTCTTTATTTGAGTCATAGAGCTTTTTAACTTTTCACTGAAATGCCACACAAAATGTCTTTTGAATTCAAAGTTTTTAAAAAAATGATGAATTTCTAATGAAAATTCTTCAAGCTTTTTAAACTGTAATCGTCAATTGCGTGTTTAATGGACGTTAGCAGCATTTGTACTCCAGTCATGTCTCAGGGCCACACACCTGTCCTGCTATGATGGAGTGCTGCTGTCTTGGCACGTTTCCTTTCTTTCTTTCTGAGCTCCTTCAACAGCCAGCTCTGATTTGGGCCAGTCCTCATACTGTCTAATCAGAACTCTCTTCGAAATCAGTGCTGATCATTAACTGTTATAGGGTCAACTCTTTTTAACTGATGATTGATGATGATTGATGTAACCTTGAGGTTCTGTGACAGTTGTGAAAGTTTTATTTGTTCTGCCTCAGGATTCACCGATTCTCGCCATTATTGAAAAGAAACGAACGTCAAAGTGGTTGTTAAAGCGGTGCAGAGTATTGCAGCAGCAGTGTTGTAACAGTCTGTACCATATTGGAAATGAAAATCACCACAACTGTCATCATTTTTTTTCTTTCTTTCTTTCTTTCTTTCTTTCTTTCTTTCTTTCTTTCTTTCTTTCTTTCTTTCTTTCTTTCTTTCTTTCTTTCTTTCTCTCTCTCTCTCTCTCTCTCTCTCTCTCTCTCTCTCTCTCTCTCTCTCTCTCTCTCTCTCTCATGTCTTTCCTTTCAGAATATGACAGACACCTAGCATCTCCCAACGGCATGGCAACAGGATACCCGGACCCTAATGTAAATAACCATGGCCTAAATCAGGGGGTGAAAGCACGCTTCAGTGGAGGCATGGAGCGGCCGGCCGGGACGCTGGAGCGTGTGCTCAAAGTCTTCCACTATTTTGAGAACAGCAGTGAACCTTCGACATGGGCCAGCAACATCAGGCACGGAGATTCCACTGACGTCAAGGTGTGTACATTGTGTAGCTCATGAATAATAATAGTTCAATCATTCAATCGTAATCGATTAGTTAAGATTAGATTCCATTCGACTTTATTGTCATTGTGCAAGGTACATGTACAGAGGCAATGAAATGCAGTTACCATCTAACCAAAAGTGCTTAAGAGGCCTATTTACAATAAATAACAGTATGATAAATAAGAGTATGTGGTCCATATGTACAGGGGTGAGAGTGAATAATGTACAGAAGGTGCAGAGTGTAATAATATATGTGTCAGGGCGCGGACCATAATTCAGACGCGGAAGTAACTCTATCATGTTTATTTCGGAAAACAGAGCACAACACAGAGTCAGTGAAGTCCGTATAATCCTCAAAACCGGTATGATCCACGGAACGAGTAATCCTAGGAAACGAAAGTGAACCTCGGAAGGATAGTAATCCATGGGAGTGAGTGATCCACGGAACCAGCGGGGAATGCTGGCAGTCTCGGGTTAGGTCGGTGTCCGTAGCCATTGAGTAGGTCGAACACAAGTAAGATGGGAATGGAGGCTTATACAGGGGATTCGTTAACGAGAGACACCTGATAATGCCGGGAGTGGCAGACGAGGCAGCGTGACAGCTAACGAGGGGGGGCGTGGCAGGTGGATCCCTGACAATATGGTATATATAATTAAGGATATATATAGTAATATGCAGTATAACTGTGCATGATATGGATATGTACAAGTATGAATGTATGTATGATGTAGTATATACGTAATAAATATGGGTGGAATATACAATATTGCAATGGTACATATAGGTATAGATGGTGCAACAATGCGTGGCGGGTAAAGGAGTGCAAAATACACAGAAAGTGACAATGCAGTAGTGTATTTTTAACATCGTGTGCTGAAAAAATCATCTGTTCAGTGCAGAAACAGCCACAGGGAAAAAGCTATACTGAACAAGAAATTGGAAGAACAGGATGTGTACATTTTAACTGTAGATGTGTTGTCCAGCCTTGTACACAGCGACCCTTCTCTTCATCGTCACAGTGAAGGCAAACAACTTATCAAATCAATATTTAATTAATCTTCATGACTGATCACTGTTTCTCTCGATAGCAAGCTGAGATCATTCGCCTCGTTTCTCTCTTGGACAATTGCCTTGCTCACTGCTTGGTCTTAAAAGTGAGGCTACAGGCAAATTCAAGAATATTAAACAATAAAGACACAATTATAATATAAAAAATTATAATGGGGCATAAGAAGTTATAATTATTTACAAGTGTGTGCAGAAAGTACATATATATATATATATATATATATATATATACACACACACACACACACACACACACACACACACACACACACACACACACACACACACACACTTTATACACACACACACACACACACACACACACACACATATATACATATATACGTATACATATATAAATAAAATGAATATTTCTGTAAAGACAGACGTATTATTGAATAGGGATGTAACAGGATATAATACGGTAGCTTCATATTTTTAGGGGATCATCCAGAAAATTGTTGACATCCACAAGGTGAGGTGTGTCGTGTGTTTTGGCATGCGGCTCAGCCACCTGAAGACAGGCGAGATTCACTGGCTCCATCCAGACATGGGTGTCTCACACGTAAGGGAACGATATGAGCGCCGCCACCCACAGGACGAGTGGAGGTGAGTCAGCGATTCACAGCTGCCGGCATGACGCATTTAAGATCCAGGCGATATTTTTGCCTACAGTTTGTGTGTTTCCTTTCTTCGTACAGCAATGTCTCAGAGTTGCTGGGAGTTAAGCACGTTTGATTTGTGCTATACGCCGTAATACTCAGTAAGCGCTTGACTTTGAGCACTTAAACTGCACTAATGCCGCATGCAAATCAAACATCTAGGAGATGCCTCAGTCCCCGCACTGTTTCTGTTTAAGCTGAATATGTGTTGTGTGTAATTGACCGTGTAATGGACCAGCCTTTCAGATTACCTCTCTACCACATCTAACACATCAGAGCAAGGCAGAGTAGAGCTGTCTTCAGGAACCTTGAGTCCTTCAAAAGGCCTTGAAACAGATTTCTTGTTTAGCAGCCAAGGATGTCCCTGTCTGTCCATTTATAAGATTAATCAGTTTCAGCTCCTAAGAGTGGACAAAAGTACTGTAGAATCTATAAAGTCGGTGTAAAATCCATATTTATGTGGATAGAACAGAATTGGCTGGGGGTTTAAAACTAGCAGTTCAAAAACCTTTCCCAAATTTGAAACACATATAAAGTGCCTGGTGTGCCATTATAACAGGCAGTTAAACTGGTGAATAGAGAGTACATTCACACGACACCTTCCCCTCCAAAATATTGGTACGGCAAGGCCAATTCATACGTTTCTGCTACATCCTGAAGATCAAAAGGTGAATATGAGACTTTAGATTTTTTCTAAGATTCCTTATATATAGTACATCTAGATGTGTTTAATTTCCTGCCACTTTTGGTGCCTGAACAAAAAGCATGAAAGCTAATAACAGTTAATATTTGCTGTATAATCTTTGCTTGCAAAAACGGCAAGTTGATAAACCCATTATTATCACCGAACTCTTTCATTGGTGAGATCCTTTTTTTAGCATGCACTGTAGCTTCTTTTATAAGCTGTCATTTGTTTTGGAGGGGTTTTGTCTTCATTCTCCTGGAGGTGAATTGCTGCTTTAATTGAGTTATGGTCTGGTGATTGACTCTCTCACCATCTAAAACCTTCCACTTTCTTGCCCCTGATGAAGTCCTGTGTTGTGCTAGCGCTGTGTTTTGGGTCATTGTCTTGCTGCCTGATAAAGTTCCTCCCAGTTAGAAAAGATGCATTTTGTTTGGCACACAGATTGTTTTTGTACACTTATGCCATTATGTCAACATCATGTGTGACATTATCAATAAAAAATCAGTGAGCGTGTTCCAGAATCAGCCATTTCAAGCCCAAGCCATGACACCACCTCAGCTGTGCTTTACCGATGACCATGTACGTCCTGTTCTAGTTTTCTTAACACACTTACATGTGGCATGTATATTCATCATCTTTATGTTTTGATCTCAAACCTGATTGTCTTCAAATGAATTGGCCGTGCTGTTCCAACTACAAATGAAAAATGAATAGCCCTGAGCTGAACTTGTCCACTTGGTAGTATATTACAATGGTGAAGTGAATTCTGATGTGGAAATGCTTTTTGACATATAGATCCCAGTATGTTGTTTAGCTTCAAATCAGACCTTTCCAGATTCATATCAGTTTGATGAAGATACAATCCAGCCGATATCATCTCCACAATTTAGAGAAACACACAGTCTATCTTAAGTAGATCATACACCATGCGTGATTACCTGCTTGTATAAAGAGCCATTGTATTCCAGCTTTGGCTTTTCTGCTGTAAAGCCTACAGTGAAGGTTAAATGGAGCTAAATGAAACAATCTGCCCCAATTGCGGTATTATTTACACTCCATTCATGTTACTCGGAAAATCCCGTCTACTTGTGTAATTATTCTCTTGTTTTTCTAACGAATGCAGAGTTTTATCATTTATGCCAAAGATTTCAGGGTGAGGCAGGTTCTGACTACGATGGCACAGCAGGTGGCATTCTCGCCTCACACCTCCCTGAACCCCAAGGTCCATCCTGAGATCGAGTTACTGTCTGTGTGGAGTTTCACATGTTCTTCCCATGTCTATGTGGGTTTGATCTGGATTTTCCTTCCATTTCCTACACACTTGCCAGTAAAAGGATTTGCTGTTACATTCCATCTAGGTATGACTAAGTGTGCAAAAGTGTGTCTTGTGATGGACTGGTCTCCCATCCAGCATCCCATTTTTTTCCAACAAAACCTGATCAAGATGCAGCAGCTACTGCAGGTGAATTGAAGCGTAAGCTTTTGACCATGTCGGTGTTACTTCGCAACCTCTCAACAAGCATCTTCTTATCGCTATTATTGTTTAACATCACAATTTTGAGTCAAGCCAAATCAGTTTATTGGCTTGTGCACTAAAATAAAACAAAATTCTTACTTAAAAAAAAAAAAAGCTGATTGAAAATGACATTTTACAAAAATATTAATGTACGTATGGAGAAGACCCAGAAATATTGTCCTTCATCACTCCTGTCCATCATCGTTTATCTCGCGTGTCAGACACAAGCTCCCGATCGAGCCTTTTCAGGTGTTGCTGCAGTCTGGATCGGATTGTCTGCCTAATTGTTGGTAATGGAGAGCAAACAAAAAGGCAGCTGTGAAAGAAGGATGAATAATTTTAGCTCGCAGGCAGAAAGCTGCTTGGTGCAGGCGCTGATGAAATCCTAATCTGGCAGCTTGCAGTGGAACATGCCTCACTAGAATGTCTAATCACTTCCATTTGACAGCGAACATTAGTCGAACTCTGAGCAGCCTGCTGCACATATTAAACACTCTCATTCACACACTGACACAGTGTTCCTGATCTGTTTATTTCTTCAGCTCTTGTTGTGTATACAAAGACCTCACACACCTGTAAAACAGCTGGACTGAGCAGTCACTAGGAAAGGCTGGGTGACAGCGCCATCATTACCATTTAGAAAGAAGAACATCGTAATTTAAGCACTCCGAAGTCTTCCTCGAGATGCTCGTACTGGTTTTGTTTCTGTCTGTAGAAGCCTTCCAGAATGGAGTAGGAACTCCTAGACTTTTCAGCGAACACCCAGTTTGTGAGAACGTAGGGCTGCGATGACAGAATGGCTTAATGATGGAAATAATAGCAACACTCATATTGCATAACTCACACCTAGCACCAGAGTGAACTCTTCCAGTGGATTTGGGTGTGTGCATGACGTAACTAGAGAAGGAGCACAGTAGATAACGGTACAGACTGAAAGTGTCGTTAAACAGTCAAGCACCATGCTATATGTTATTTTTAACTAAAAACAGAGCCCTGCAGGTTCAAGTGATGAGTAAGAATGTAATTGCTGCTCATCTGATTAAAAAGCATGCTCTGTGCTCAGTGGTGTTTGTGCCTAGACAGCTACTGACAAGGTTGATTCAAATTTCAGAGAGTGACTACAACGCATGTATAAAAGCAACCAACAGGAGAAGAACGTAGGATTATGCGAAACTCTACTGGCAGTGGCAGAAACATCTTAATGCACAGAAAAATATCCTTATTACCTCAGGCATGTTTCCTCCATCAATTACTTTATCCCACTTGTGCTGATTAATGAATAGGTGATTTAAATGATGCTTGTTTGCAGGACTGCTGCTATCTATTATTTTAGTAATCGAGTATTCCAGCGATTATTCCATCGAGTAATCGGATAAGAAGTACTTTTTCTTTATTATAGGGAAATACTAAATAAGAGGGGGAAAATATGACAGGTCTCTTAAAATAAACAAGTAATTTGTTTTTCTTTTTAGAATAAAAACCATTTTTATCACCGAAATTGCACACAAGAATATCGGTGAAAACTAAACACATTTATTGCGTTTTAATTGCCCTATTACATTAAAATACAAATACAATGCATTCCAAAAGTCTCTCCGCAGTCTACCCATAGAGTAGGTTATGGGAAACTATTTGTGTGATGAAACGCATGATTATTCTCACTCATGTATTTATTTATTAAATCGCACACAGTATCTTGATGTGGTTTTCTTGTCTCCTAAATCGGTGTATACTTAAAAACGTGCTCCACTACCTGCTTTACACTTCCACTGCGGGGGGACTTTTTGTACACGTTGTATATAAATAATAATATAAAAATCAATTTATCAAATTATGTTTTAGTTCGAAATGATCCTGAACTTTGGAAACTTTCTGGCGTTTTCTTTGACCTGAATATTCTCCTCGTCCCCCTCTGTTTTCTTTCCGTTCCTACATTTTTTATTCTGCAGCGTCTTCTGTGTTAGCAGGTGGTGCGTCAGCTATAATGGTCCGTAGGAAACACAGTTTAAATGGATCGAATAAGTTTTTGTAATCGAATTACTCAAGTTTTTCTGAGGAATCGTAACAGGCCTACTTGTAAGAAAAGTCTTTTTTTCACCCAGCACTCTTACTCTAGAAAATGTATAAAAGTTATGTAATATATAGTGCTGCATGTGACTGCACACCCAATGTAGTTTTCTTTTGACTGGGTGGGGAAGTCTCCAGTGGTGGACGAAGTACACAAACCCTGTAATTAAATTCAAGTAGAGATATAGTAGGTAAAATATTACTCCAGTAAAATTTCTCCCTTCAAACTTTCATTTGAGTAAAAGTACAAAAGTATTTGCTTTCAAATGTACTTAAGTATCCAAATCAGTATGAATTATTATGGCTATAATTCTCCTATTATCATTTTTGTCACTTTTGCTTTATCAACTCAGTTTATGTGAAAAGACTCTGTTACTCTTAGCACACCAATCTCTTCATAGAATGATATCAACAAGTCAAACATCTAGTAACAAGTCAAATATCTATTAAAATGATCATGAGCCCAAAACCTTTTTTGTAAAAATCTCGCAAATAAGGCCTCCAATATTTATTCCTCTCGAAATGTTCTGCTTGCTGTTGAACTGATGATTATGGTAAGTAAATACCACTAAGCGCAAATCACAAGAAGTTGAAAACGGCGCGCTCTACCCTGATTGGTGGCATGCTGTGTGCTTAACCAGTTACATTTTGATCCACTCATAAATAACAATGAATTTCGCAAAATGTAGTTAAGTAAAAAGTACGATATTTGACTTTGAAATGTAGTGAAGGTAAAGTTTTCCCAAAGGGAAATACCTGAGTAAAGTACAGATACACAAAAAAAAATACTTCAATACAGTAATGAATTACATTTACTTCCTTACTGTCCACCACTGGAAGTCTCAAATTGTATTCTATGGTAAAGTACATAATTTATCGCATCGCACAGCGACATTGTAACCTGCAGTGATAACTGACAGGATGCAACTCAGCATACATGATATCGAGGGTAGTCCAGTAATAGTCACCATAGTCCACAGGAGGGGGCGAAGAGCAGGAAGGCATCATCCCAGGATAATCCATAACTAATTTGGAAAACCAGGAATAACTGTACATGGGAAATTTGAAAGCAAAGTCTTGAACTGAACAGGACAAGAATGCAGGACGAGTCTCACTGAAACAGTAAACCTTCAGGGATTAAATGGAAAAAATGTTAACAGGTTCAAACAGTCATGACTCAGTAGGAAGACAAAACACTGACTGCATGGAGACAAAACACACACGGCTTTATAAACAAGGCATAATATTTTTTGAAGGCGGCAGTGTTTGTGCTAGAAACTATGACCTGTGCCAAAAGAAGACATGGCCGTCACTGCAATATTTCGAATGGGGCTTTTTACTTTGCATAATGCCACTTCGATTCAGATTGCTCATTTGATTCTTATCTGCATAATGCAGAGTAAAAAAAAAGAGCATGAACTTCCATGCTCGTATCACTAACCAAAATACATGGGTGCTGTTATCTTCTTTTTAAAGATTAATCACTCCATGTTTAGACTATACTGCTTCAATTCAGAAAATGTCATGTTTTTTTCCCCTCAGGTATGAGCTGCGGATACGCTACCTGCCAAAATCATTTCTAAACCAGTTTACTGAAGACCAGCCAGCACTAAACTACTTTTACCATCAGGTAAGTACAGTAATGCTCCAGCACCTACAGCTTTACCCCTGTCTCACTTACGCCTTATCAGGATGCTGGATATTGTTTAAGCTGTGACCAGGAGGTTCAATACTTTCAGTTCACGTTTTCAGGACTTGTAGGAACACGGTACATTGTGTGCTTGAGTAGTCTGTTCTGGGTCAGTAGGGTGATGTACAGTATGTGTAATAACTATATTGCCATAATGTACTGCAGGATGTTTAGGACTTAATCTAAACTGGGTCAGTTAGATTTACCTTTTTATTCCTAACTATCTGTGATCTGCTTCTGGACCCCTGGGATAATTACATTTGAAAAAACGAATGGCTATGGAAGAGCAGAGCCCAGATAGGTGCCTCAGTGGTTTCTCTCTCTCTCTCTCTCTCTCTCTCTCTCTCTCTCTCTCTCTCTCTCTCTCTCTCTCTCTATCAGAGACAGGGTTTTTATGTGGCATCACAGGCTGCTCTTAAGAGGAATTCTGGGTTTTGTAGTTGCCCAAATGTATTGCTATGCCTTTTTGAAATTTACTCGTAACAAATTCCACATCGAACAGATTGAGAGCAGTCTGTTCTCTTTACTGACTGACTCCATATTAGTGTTAAGTGCACACAGTCCGTCACAGTCCTTTTAGGCTTAATGATCATATCCTGGTCTGAGTACCAGTCTTTGTTCTGATCATATGCAATAATACACATCCATGTATACACATCTGACTATATTAGCCTGCTGGATTGCCAGGATTCTCTTCCTAAATACTATGAACCCCCCTGTAATTACCAGGTGAGAAGCGATTATATGATGGAAGTAGCTGATCAAGTCGATCAGGACATTGCACTTAAACTAGGCTGCCTTGAAATCAGGTAAGCACCTCGAATCGATTACTGCCAGAAGGGATTACACAGCATGATACTGAAAATCCATGTGTATGTGTATTTTTTAGGGGGGGGGGGGGGAATGTCCTTCATTCTGTCCTATATCTCCTTCATTTTTTTAACAGGAGGTTTTTCAGAGAGATGCCAGGAAATGCCCTTGATAAAAAATCCAACTACGAATTACTCGAGTAAGTGAACCTATTGGCCATATAATTGAACTCGATCCAGTGACTGGGTTTGCACCAAGCATGTTCTGTGAAAGATATTTCCTCTGTCCTCTATAATACAGTATGTGGGTCAGGATAAAATGTGCTCTCGAAACCCTGTTTGCCCTATTTATAACGGGGAAGAACCGATCCCTACACATTTCACGCAGTGACGTAAAGTGCACGTCGGAGCAGTGTTTCTGCACCGTGAAAGCTTTTTGCATTCAGCCAAAGGCTTTCAATTAGTAATAGAACTACTACACCATGTAGTTTGTGCTTTTACAGTGTATTCTACTCTCAGTAAACTCTCTACGCATTCTCACGGGGCTGCACCACTTCATTAGTGTGGTTTTAATGTAGTGAACGCTTTAGTCACAGCCTTAAAGCTGCTGTTGCTCACGGAAGGTATTGCGCAATACCATTTTTTAACATGTATTAGACATACATATGAATGATAGATTTACATAAACAGGCCAGGTAGCTTTGCATCTATACATATTTTCTTTTTATCTCTGTTAGTCTCAAAGTTTAATGTTAATATTCTCGACATCAAGTGACATTATTTCTGAGGAGGCCACTGGGAATTTCTGTGGCTTATGTAAAAAAAAAAAAATTTAAAAAGAAAACCAATATGGCATTATGTAAATGATGATTAGAGAATTGATTGTTTAGTGTACGAGAGGCAGGTATAAATAATCAATTCTGGGTCAATTACGGTAACCAGACTGATTCGAGCTAGTGTTGCCTTGAATTAGACATTAAGTTAACTTGGTTTAATTTAGTTTTTATTCCTTTTTTAATCATTCAATTGTGTAAATTCCTTTAATCTAATAACTCACTCTCCTTTGCAGAAAAGATGTTGGTCTGAGAAGATTTTTTCCCAAAAGTTTGTTGGACTCAGTCAAGGTGAGACCAATGCTCCTGTTGCTTCCTGTCAGGTTTAATGGCAAGCTGCCGCTCTGCTTAATGTGTATACAGTGAGGGTGCATACACTTACACACACGCAACCTTACACAGTATGATTTGCAGCGGGACTCTTTACAACTGTCCAGCACAGTTTATTTGCATACTTACTGTACTTGAAATTAGGAAAAAGAAAGATTGATGGCAAAAATTGTATATGCTTCATGAAGAATAAAGTGCAGATTTAGTATGTATGTGCAGTTCTATGTGTGAGACAATGCTGTGCAACATCAGGCTGAAGTGGGTGCGTATGAATATGGAGAAATAAAATATATCAACAGGACTGTAGGGTGAATGGGGGTTACACAAACAATCTAAAGTGCAGTTCTAGGTTTGAAGCATTCAAGCTTTTATGCAGGCAGCCGAATGTGTGGTAGCAGCTCAGTGCATAAAACCATCAAATCAGACATTAGCCAGGTCTTTATTCAGTCCTTAACTGTTCAGGTCTAGAATTATAAATCGATGTAGCCTTCTAGTGTTGTAGTTCCTTTGCCTCAAAGATCAACATACTGCACCTTTTTGAGATGCTTTTTAGCTCTGCGCGGGTGTAAAGAGTGCTTATTTGCGATAACCGGTCTGTTTATTTTCCTCTGACCTCTCACAAGTTTGGTCCATCTTCAGAACAGCTGCTCACTTCACTTTTCGATACAAATATTTTGTATAAATTCTAGAGTTTATTGTACAAGCGAAACCCCAGGAGATCAGCACTTAGTTAATATTTTTAATAAAGTGGTGTGTGGGTGTATAGTGAACTAACCGAGCGCCAGCACACGACTCGCATCCTCAATCACACTCACAGACGTATTTAGTTTTGAAACAGGTTCGTCTGAGCTCTACAGAGACTTTTAGAAACCTAGAGTATTAAAGCATAATACAATTCTGCCTGGTGTGAGGGCGAGGATTCTGTTGTCCTTCTCGAATCATTACCTGCTCAGCTGCCTCAGCGTTTGTATGCCCCTAGAGAGCAAATGGCCCATTTCTGCCTTTCCTTCTTATTGTGCTGCTTGGGAGGACTGTAACAGAGTTCTTATTGCTCCTCTCACCATCAATGCTGGAGCACAGTTCTCTCTGAAGTGACTCCTGCCCTAATTCCCCAGCCAGTAGGGGGTTCATCTATACTTTATAAGCATCGTGTCACTTTGCTGTCACTGGTAGCATGCATATCGTCTCTATCTCTCTCTCTCTCTCTCTCTCTCGCTCTCTCTCTCTCTCTCTCTCTCTCTCTCTCTCTCTCTCTCTCTCACACATTCTAAATCCACTGATGTCATGCAGCAAACCCCCTTTATTTAGTTCTTCTACTAAAGGTCTAAATTAAATGTTCGGGCGCGATTCTTGGTGTTTATGATTACACATTACAGTGTGAGGGAGAAGCAACACTTCCTTGCAGATGTAATTCTGCAATCAGGTGTTCTGCAGGCTTCCAAGATTCCTGCAGATTACATGTGCAGGTGTGTGCTTGCATGCAGGTGTGTAGAGGTGTGTGTGTATATGTGCGTGTTTGGGTGTGTGCCGGCCTCCTGATTTGGGAAGAGATGTTTGCCACCGTTTTGTAGTTCTGCTTCGCTTCCACTTTTATCTCCCTGAGGCTTATCCATCTTATCTCACTCTACCTTAGTGCTCACCGTCTCTGTCCCTGGAGACGTACCTTCCCAGAGAACATATCGTGTTATCTGGTGCAGATGTGTGGGGTTAAGATTACAATATCCGCCAAAGCCACATATATCTAGGTACAATATACAACATAAAATATTGTAATACATTTATTTTGTAACAGCCAAAATGTAAACTTTGAATATGGGTAGTTTTGAAGCTCTTCATATTCTTTCCTCTGGAATTGCAAAGAATATTGAATTGAAGTGATATTTGAGGCAACAAAATCCTTTAATTTTTCTCCATTAGAATTCTGTAGATGTCCTGCGTTGTTGATTCGTCTGCTACCCTTGTGTTTAGATATACCTTATATGGACAGAAATATTGGGACGCTTGACTTTTTCACCCATATGTGCTTCTTTACCAAACCATTTTACAAAGTTGGAGGCACACTTGTGTAGAATGTGTTCGGATGCGGTAGGATTAGATTTTCTCTCCACTTGAACTAGGAGACCCAAACCTGTTCCACCATGACAATGCTCCCATGTACAAAGCCAGTTTTAGGAAGATATGGTTTTCATGGGTTGGAAGATCTTGAGTGGTCTGCTGTAGAGGTTCGACTTCAACCCTATTGAACACCTTGAATTGGAACGCTGACTGCACCCCAGGCCTCCTCACCTCACCTACATCAGTACCTGACTTTACTAACATCCATGACACTGAAATCCCCACAAGCACACGCCCTTCAGATGTGCATTCTGTAGACATAACATTTTCCTATGTGGGTACTTAACCTCGTTTAATTAAAAAAATATGTGATTCGTTTGTATTTGTTTTGTATAATCAATATGCATTTGCAAAAAGTGACAAAGCATCACTCAGAATTCTGCTTGAGAATTGAGAAATTTTATGGTGAACTGGGTTTTTTCTTTTAAAGAGAGGATGTTTTTCCCTTGAAGTGCTGTGTAAGATTTTTAGCCATTTGTTAGAAAGCAACTCGAATTAATTAATTTATTTTTTATTTTTTAACTTTGCAGCCCAAATCATTACGGAAGTCGATCCAGCAGACCTTCAAGTTATTCGCCAACTATAATGATGAGCAGAGCATCCTCAAGTTTTTTGAAATCCTGTCACCAATTCACAGATTTGATAAAGAATGCTTTAAATGTGCTCTTGGGGTAAGTAAATTATTTTCGCGTCAGAGTTTGTGCTTCAATATATTTGAATTTAGTTGAAACCTTTTTTGCAATGTTATTTTCTTTCTAACGTTGAAAACGAGATGGGTTCTCCTGTGATTAATTGGAGGCTGCTGATGACCTCTGCTGGTTGACAAAAATAACTGTTTAAGTGCTATGCCTCAATCATCAGGGTTTGTAGAACTTATCATACAATTGCATTCCTTCTGATCCAGCTTTCGGTTATTTCAGAACGGAGACAAAAACACAAGGGGTTTTATCTTTCACAAACTATATCACTATATCACCGCCTTTTTTTTTTTTTTAGCACACAGATAATGAAATAAGTCGGACAGTTTTTTGAAGAGGGACAAATTGGTTTATCGGCGATATGACTGAACTGTAATGGCAGTGGCATAAAAGCTTCACTGGTGAGAACGAATAGGCCGTGCGCCATGATTTACCTGATGTTCTGTGTGTTACAGACGAGCTGGGTGATAGCAGTAGAGCTAGCTATCGGCCCCGAAGAAGGAATCAGCTACCTCACTGACAAAGGCTCAGCCGTGAGTATCACTGCAAAGACAAACTGCTGGAAGAATAACCACAAAACGACCAAACTTCCTACGTAAATTACACAATATGAGTTTCTGAGTTGATTTACATACACTTTTGTGCTATTTGTGTGTGTGTGTGTGTGTGTGTGTGTGTGCGTGTGTGTGCGTGTGTGTGTGTGTGTGTGTGTGTGTATGTTTGTAGCCCACACACCTGGCCAACTTCACACAGGTAAAGAGCATTCAGTTCGAGGAACAGGAGAAGAAGGGCATTCTGCAGTTGGACGTAGCCGGCGCAGCAGAGGTAGTGTTCACTCCACACACACACACACACACACACACACACACACACACACACACACACACATACACACGAATGTACAAATAGAATTGTGTGCTACTGGTAGGGGTGGGACAGTGAGGATGTCATTACGATATTCATTATGTATCACAATATTATGTTTTGAATGATTGTCTATATAAAATGTAGAACATAAAAGCAATGAAAATAAAAACACTTACCTGTGTGTCTACCTGCTTGTCTATGCGATGTGTGTATGTGGGTTTGGCGCCAATGAGCGCAGCCTCTAAAGGTGACGACACCATGTGTGAGCACCGCGGAGAACATGGCCGACCTCATCGACGGGTATTGCCGCCTCGTCAACAAAACCTCCTTATCCCTCATCGTCCGTGTGCAGAAAGGTACAAACGATTCAGTTTCTCCCATATTTCATTTAGAACTGCCGTTTATAATTGCGTGGTGTTTTTATACATTTTCGTTGCATGCACAGCTTAATCATGTTATATTGTGCTCTACAGAGGGAGAAAGAGCTTTGCCTTCAATCCCAAAGGCTCCAAAGTAAGTACTTGTTCACCTTCGCACACTAACTGCGCATTCTCTAGAACTTCTGGTGTTTGTAAAAGTATCGTTGGGTTTGTTTTTGTTTGTTTGTTTGCTTGTTTATATTTATTTCTCCCCTCTCATCCTTCTCTCATTGCACTGTGCATTTCAGGTTTGTTTGTTTTTTGCCTGTACAGCGACCTTAGCTATAAGAACCGTGTTATATCAATTAAACTATCATCATAGCAACAATACAGACGTGTGCTCTCTGTGTGGAGCAGGGAAAGGCTAGCTAGTGATATAAAGCTCATTGTAGTGTTACATATACCCTTCCTGGTACTGTATGTATTTTACTCCACCACAACCACAAACAAAAGAATCCTCAGGAGTGTGGCAGGTCCCGTATCTGGTGATATCCTCTCTATAGTTAAAGGCGAGGTGATGAATGATTATTAATTTTTTATCCTTTTAAAAATTTCCGTGTTTTCTTTTTGCCTTATAGGCTTATAGAAATATTGATTTAAAACCCCTTTAAATGTAGATATGACAATACATTGGCTTTAAGCTGCATGTCTAAACATTGGCTCATTGCTCTCAGCAGGTGGCTTAAATAATGAACGTTTCTCAGTGCAACCATGTGACTGAAAATATTTCTAATTTTTGTCTTCCTATCAGGCAGTGCTCAAGGCCACAATATAGATTCCTAAAGTTTTTTTTTAAATTTTTTTCAGGCAAATGACGCAAACTGACACATTCTAGTCTTTGCTTTGCTCTTATACCTGACGTTTTAAACCACATGATTTATCTTGTGAGACACTTGCCTAACTAATGTGGAATTTCTCAGTTTGTTTCGAAAGGTTGTAATCAGATCCATTTTTTGGGTTTTTTTTTTTTTTTTTTTTTTTTTTTGGTGGAACAGTGTGGCCTAGGGTCTAAGTTAGGCTTCAGGTAACTCTGAAGTAAGCAGTGTATTCTAGGTAAAAAAAAAATAAAAATAATGACAATGATGTACAGTAGTCACCTGCTGCAACCTTTAATCCACAGATCCTCGAACCATGACAAACGACTACAGAGCGTCAGGGCCAAGGCCGTTTTTGTCTCAGGTAAGTTTACACGTCTCTACTTCACATTGCTATTGCAGTGTTAGGCAGGACATAAATCTCGCCATTTTTGCATTGTATTTAGAATGAGATAAACTGGATTTATATATTAAATCGGTAATGTCACAAGTCTTTTTAGAAACCTTTACACAAATATAAAGCATGTTTCATTTTCAGGGTTTATAAACTAGGTTTTAGGTGAACATCGGCCCGGTCCACACTAACACGAGTAAATGCAAACGTTTGCTGCTACTTTTCTAAAAGTCTGGACAGATAATAAAGTCGTTCACACGAAGTCATGGCTTAGAATTGTTCAGGTCATAACGACCTTTTCCCAAAATTTACTTTCCCACAATATGGAAATGACATTTTCGGATATATTTCCTTGTTGGATTTCGAATCCAAAACATCCAAAACAGATCATTAACCTTTTTTTTTTTTTTTTTATAGTACTTCCCTTAATCCAGACTAGGCCATACCTTTGTCTTCTTCTTCTTCTTTAAATGCATAGCAGATGATCCCGTTAGTGCTTACTGTACATTTATTTAACAACCGTTACGAACTGTTGGGCAAATATATAAATGAATATCCGTGGGATGTCATTAGGGCTTTTCACACCGTTCCAAATCCTGTACTCTTAAACCCACCTTTATTTCATACTTATAGATTAGTTCACAGGCACCGCTATAGAAAGCCTTTTCCAAAGTAGCATTTTTTTTTTTTTTTTTTTTTTTGCACCTTCACCCTCGCATCATGCTGCCAAACATATAGTGCAATCCGAAATAATGCAGTGTTAGAATATCACGGTTGCGTGCTGCATTTATCTAATCATGATTGCAACGCAAGTATGCAAATAAGAGCATTAACCCAGGATTTAGGAATATATACGAGGTGAAAGAGTTGAATACCCAGGATTAATTGTTAACCCCGGGTTATGAATGAGCGTTGTGAAACGTGAAATGAGATAACCCAGGATTCTGTTCAGCCGGGGTTTAGAATGACCCGGGGTTAACTATTTCGAGTGCGAAAAGCCCTAAAGATATTTTTAACCTTTTGCTTTAGGAGATGCACTGCTATGCGGCCGAGCTTCTAATGACAAATATTCATTTCCATCCACTGAAAACTGTGATTGCTTTACACGCAACACCGCATGCACTCTAATCTCGCTACTCTGAAGATGCCTATTTTTACATTGTTTGCTTCTGTTCATGGTTCTAAGACATGAATATAATCTCTCTCCTCTCTCTCTCTCTCTCTCTCTCTCTCTCTCTCTCTCTCTCTCTCTCTTTCTCTCTCTCCCCTCTCTCTCTCTCTCTCTCTCTCTCTCTCTCTCTCTCCTCTCTCTCTCTCCCCTCTCTCTCTCTCTCTCTCTCTCTCTCTCTCTCTCTCTCTCTCTCTCTCTGTGTCTCTTTCTTGGTCTGATCTCTTGCATGCTGCTATGCTTGGATCTGCAGATGAGATTAGCGGAGACGGTAATGTCATACTCCATTCATGTAGCTAAATTCAGCCAAGCTTCTGGCAAAAGATCAACTTTTTAAAACGAGTGTCATGAAATACACTGCAAGCCAAAGGTTTTAAAGCGCACCAGCCTCTTTGTCCGAATAACTTCACACGGATTGGATTAAATAAAACAAATTGCAAACGTCCAACCAAAGATTATCTGTCAGTGCGTAAAGAAATGTTTAGTGATGTAGGTTTCCTGCAGATTTAGAATGAGCTCGTTGCTCATCTCTATTATTTTGTTGAGCCTGTGGCAGTAGCAGCGATAAATACAATTCCAGGTGTTCCGAAATGTTTTGGCCGGCAATGCCGCAGTAGACGTAAACATGTGGAAGCACATCAGCGGTGATCTGCTGTGAGATGTTTTGTGCTCGTGTCCGATTAAAACAGTGCCGTGGTGTACGGCTGTTCTCTCATGCCTTGGAATCTCTGCAAATAATAATATACTTGATGCTGATGTGAAAATAAAAGCAGCGGATAAACTCTAACCAGGAGTTAGTTCACGTGGCTGTCTGTATTTTATATAGGAAGGGAAGCTCTTTATACAGCTGCATTCCTCTGCTCGTGAGCTTCTCCTGCACTCCTGGCAAAAAGCTGAGCCTTTTTTTCTTTTTCTTTTCGGTTTAAAGCAGAGTGCAGAGAGACAATGCATGTGAAAGTAGCCATGACACTTCATCTGCTTTTCTCAAAGACTCTAAAGTTGTCATCCATCCCTCATTATACACACACACACACACACACACACACACACACACACACACACACACACACACACACACACACACACGCTGTCTCTCTCTCTCTCTCTCTCTCTCTCTCTCTCTCTCTCTCTCTCTCTCTCTCTCTCTCTCTCTCTCTCTGTCCCTCTCTCAAATGCCAGAGCGGATCCTATTAAGCTGACAAGCCTTTTGAACATTCAGCTGTGTTGGAAGAGTGTGTAGATATGACGCCACTCTTTCTCCTCTCACTGAGGTGTTAGCAGAAAAGGGAATACTCCAGCCAGTTTGTTCTTCACCTTCTCTTCCACTGCAGAATTAGCTCCCGCATTCAAGTTCATCCTGCCTTCTCTCTCCTCTCGCACAGAGACAGACGACTATGCCGAGATCATAGACGAAGAGGAAACGTACACCATGCCCTCCAGTGAGTATTCGCAGTTATTACACACGCTCCAGGCTCAGCAATGAAACAAGGTGGCCAGAGATATAAAACCAGTTTTATATTTAAAATTGAGAAAGTGCAGGGTCCTGGGGGGGGGGGGGGGGTTATTTTGTTTGTTTTGTGTTTTTTTTCTTCACTCTTTTTTGCCAAACCAGATGTTCCTGGAACTGTGCTAACCTAGTTTCTAGCATGTGCTCCACTTTTCTTTTTTTTTTTTTTCGTGTGCTGTTTATCTTTACAGCCTGTGCTGCTCTTGTTCAAGTCAGTCACTGTTGCTTTCTCCTGAGCTGGTCACTTTAGTGCTAAAACTGAACTGCTGATTGCTGCATTGTTCAGATTTAGGCTTTTTTGTTGTTGTCGTTGCGCTGTTTCATTATATCACTTTGTTCCAGACCGAAGCTCTTCTTTACTCACGGTCAAATCCAGTTTCATTTATCAGATTAAAAAAAAAAAGACATGTAGGGTACTTCCTGTAGGAAAAAGCGAGTCTAAAACATAAACAGAAAGCCGGCTTTCATAATTAGGCGATTCCCTGCTATACTGAAAACCACATTTTTCATCATAAAAAAAGCCAAACCTGGAGCCCCCTAGTGGAATATTTTATACTTAGATTTTTTTTTTTTTTACATTTTAACAAACAAGCACACTTATGTTTTATAATATTGTTCCTTCGTTGATTTAATTACATTTATGCATTTACTGTGTAGGGTTTGCCCGTTAAAATTGACCGTGCCATCACCCAGTGTTATGTATCCAATTTTTGTCTTTTTTCACATTAATTGCACTACAGAATACTGTGGACTAGATGAAGGTAAAGGTCTTTCTCCTGCTTTTTCCCCCATTTCCTCGCTTTTGCTTGCATAGTGCCGAATAACTATAACCTTATGCAAATGTGCGCACCTTTTCCTTTGCCTTACATTTGTGGTTATGAATTTATCTTCGGTGGACAAGTTGCTAATTTCTCATTAGTATCTTAATAAGCGACATTCACTGTCTAGTTGATTATGTCCATTTGTGCATCATCTAATCAGCTAATCATGTGGCAGCAGCACAATGCATTGAATCATGCAGTCACAGGTCATGCGCTTCAGTAAATATTCACATCAAACATCGGAATACAGGAGAAAGTGCGATCTGTGCTACTTTATTCGTGGCATGTTTTCAGATTTTTACTCTCACCAGTTTATATAGAATTGTCCAAAAACAAAACAAAAAAAAACATCTCGTCAGCGAAGATTCTGAAAGATGAAACACCTTGTTGATGCGAGGTCAGAGGAGAGTGAGCAGACTGGTCTGAGCTGTCCAGATGTCTGTAAGAACGCAAAGAAGTGAGCTGTTGTAGCCGTTTCACTGCCAGGTTTGATGTTTTGTGCCTGGTGAGATGCTTTTCTGCTTATCCTTCCTTGATTTTTATCATTATTTGGCAGTCTCAACCAATTTGTTCTTTTTTATTAAAAAAAGAAAAGGTTTTAACTCCCTTTGTAGCAATGATGCCATGATCAAAGTCACAAAGTACACTTCTTTTCCCTAAACCGAAGCTCTTGTCCTATATTTGCGTTATTTTTTGCATTGGTTTGCTGGCACACGATTGGCCGATGACATAACTGCATGAATGTGCGCGAGTGCAGGTGGATGGTGAGTGTAAATCGCACATTCAAGGAACAGTTCTAGGAAGTTTTTCTTATTGTGCAGCACTTTGAAAATTGTGTTCTACAGACTGATATTTTTTCCCCTGGTTTGTTCGTATGTGTGTTTGTTCATATATTGCATGTGCAAATTAATGTTTCTTTTTCCTCATGATATAATATCGATTACATGATTACATGCAACTGCTTTTGAAAAGGAGGCGACTAGAAATAAAGTTCTTGCCCATTGTCTGTTTACCAATCATTTATTATCTAGAGTCCCTGCATTTGTTTCAAATGCCCTTTAGGCTGTAATATCTCTGGAGGTCGTGTCTGCATGAGTAAGAGTGCAGATTTAGTAAGAGACCTCCCTGCATTCGTTACAACACGAGAGGCCTATATCTGTGCCCTCGCTCTGTGGTGAGTGATTATTAGAGATGCCTCCTGCACTTCAGGCATGACCTTCTGAATCTGCCATTTTCTGCTGTGATGAGTATGCAGTTATTTGTCCCCTCAGCCAGGGATTATGAGATCCAGAGAGAGAGGATTGAACTGGGCCGCTGTATAGGAGAAGGCCAGTTTGGAGATGTCCACCAGGGAGTCTACGTTTGTCCGGTACTCCATTCCTCCTTCACCGCTTATGGTATTGTGCACTTTATTACATTTTCCTCTTTCAAAAAGATTTCTGAGCTTTTATTTTTCTTTGGTCTGTAGGACAGTCCTCCTCTCTCAGTGGCCATAAAGACCTGCAAAAACTGCACGTCAGACAGTGTCCGAGAGAAATTTCTCCAGGAGGCCTGTGAGTACCAAATAAGGCTAATGTAAATAAACACTCGCATATACAGACAGTCTCCATGTGCTTGTGCGTATTCTCTCCAGCTTCTATGTCATATGTACTCAGAGTATTTTAGCCTAGATTTCTGTACAAGCTAAATATATATATATAATTTATTTTAGCATTTCCTTCTTACTAAGTAGAGCTTTTTATGGTTAAGAGTATAAACCATTAAAGCTTGTGTGATTGTAGAACACATTCTGTTTCAAAATTTCATGGTTTATTGGACATATCTATGATAAGTGCATTTGGAACCTATCCAATGTGAGTCCTACAGTGTTATTTTTGACAGAAAGCTATTATTATGATAAAGATTAATTGATGCAAATAAAATCGCTCTTTGTTGGTTAGAAGAACAAGAGGTAAAGTTTGCCGGACTTTCAGTATTTCAGTGGTTCTATCACTGACCTTCTCTTTCTGCAGTAACAATGCGCCAGTTTGACCATCCTCACATAGTGAAATTGGTCGGCGTCATCACGGAAAATCCGGTGTGGATTATTATGGAGCTCTGCACATTGGGAGAGGTAATCCACGTTTCTCCTGTTTCCCTCCCCACGATGCTGTAGAACAGGAGATCACAATGTTCACAAGACTTACCTCAGTCCTGATGATTACACACAGATCTAGTTTCTTAATGTCATCTTTCTTCATACCTCTTCTTTTAGAAATATTCAGGAAAATGATATTCTGTAGTAAGATTTAATAAAGATTCACTGTTGCTATAACGAACAGGGTTTTGTTGGTAGTAGTCACATGAGGGTAATTTGCCATTTGTTTACATATTTGAATACAGTTATTGTGTTATTGTAGTTGCGCTCGTTCCTGCAAGTGCGGAAGTACAGCTTGGACTTGGCGTCACTGATCCTGTATTCCTACCAGCTCAGCACCGCACTCGCCTACTTGGAGAGCAAACGCTTCGTGCACAGGTTATTATATAGACTGTCGAATCTCCCTGCATTGTTTGTCTCTCTCACAAGCACATCTTTGATATACTGTTGGTCTTCTGAGAGCTGAATTCTGGAAAAAAATTATAATCGGGTTTTAGGCAAAAATAAAACAGTTCACAAAAACAACCAGGAAATGTTTGAACTGGGTTTTCTAACCCTGCCTTCGATGTCTGCCTGCAAACATCATACTGAGTGAGGAGCTTGTTTAGTAAAAACACACCACTATATGCATTCTTACCGTGTGCTTCTCTCACAGTTTGATTAAGCTCTGATTATGGCTACATGTATGTATGAGGAAAAGCATAATCAATTTGTAATCAGATACCAGCTGTCAAAATGTCCACAAATCACCATCACATCATAAAAACAGAGAAGAGAGCATACACACTGTGTACAGACGACAGCAAAGTTATACAAATGACCTAATAAAGGACATTAATAACAATAATCAATGATAACAAGATTTAAATGCTGCAAGTTTTTGCTCACAGGAGATGAAACACACACGAGTGTGGATGATGCTGGTGATCAGAGCGAGAACTTATTTCCTATTATAAATGCTTAACTTTTCACAGATGCATAGTAGGTGTGTGTGTGTGTGTGTGTGTGTGTGTGTGTGTGTGTGTGTGTGTGTGGAGAGGACACGTTTCTCACTGTGTTTAAATGTGAGTTTTGCACTTTACTTTCAAAATGATTGAAAAACATTTTCCGGTTGAGACACTATGTGTAAAAGTATAGCGTATTACACTATATAGACAAAAGTATTGGGACACCTGCCTTTTTTCCTGGCTATTTTCCAAAATCTTACCGCAAAGTTGAAGGCACACAAGTCTAAAGGGTGTCTTTGGATGCGGTATCATTACATTTTCCATTGACTTAAACTAGGAGACCCAAACCTGTTCCAGCATGACAATGCATCTGTGCACAAAGCCAGCTCCATGAGTATTTGGTTTACATGGGTTTGAGTGGAAGATCCTGCTCGAGTGGGCTGCTATAGAGCTCTGACCTCGTCCCTACTGAACAAGTCAAGTCAAGTTTATTTCTATAGCGCTTTTCACAATGGACCCAGCTTTACAGAAATTAAGAATTAAGGTGACGATGTGTATTTATTTATGAGCAGCCATGGTGTCTGTGGCAATTAAAAACTCCCTTTAGATGTTATGAGGAAGAAACCTTGAAAGAAACCAGACTCAAAAGGAGAACCTATCCTTATTTGGGTGATAGCAAGAGTGTGATCATAGTCTTTAAACAATACAGAACAACGGAGAGTGAGAACTAACATGAATGTAAGATTATGAGTAATGTCCTTTCTACAGTCTTATAAAGTCAGTTGACGTTACGGAACCAGGAGCTACTGAGCAACTCATAGAATCGCTCAAGGAACACCTCTGGGATGAATTGGAACACTGACTGCACCCCAGGACTCCTCACCTCCTCACCTTACATCATTATCTGACTTTACCAACACCTTTGTTGCTAAATGAGCACAAAATTAGGTTATTGTATAAGAACAAAATGTGGAATGGGATGGTTTTTTCAGAAGCACATTCAAATCAGGTGTCCTCAAATTTTTGACCATGTAGTGCATATATACAGAATAAATTTTGACTTGAAAAGCTATGTCTAGGGTTTTCCTGGACTGCAAACATTGTATCGATGTGCTCTGTATTTTGAACTAAGGCATGGGTCAGTTTCTGCATGTGGTTTTAAAGCGATATTTGCTCTCGTCCACAGGGACATAGCCGCTAGGAATGTTCTGGTGTCGTCTGTAGACTGCGTGAAACTGGGAGACTTCGGTTTATCCAGATACATGGAGGACAGCTCTTATTATAAAGGTTTGAAGATTTGGCATTGCCATTTCTGGACTGATGTATGTACCATAGTGTCAGCAAACTAACTTTTTTTTTTGTAGCTTAGTGTATTGTGGCGTAAGACGACCTGTCAGGGGAATAATAGAGATTTTGCACGTGACCCTCGGTTGCATACATGTTGTGTAAAGTCGTTTTTTTTTTTTCTCTGAAGCCTCTAAAGGTAAACTCCCGATTAAATGGATGGCGCCAGAATCTATTAACTTCAGACGCTTTACATCATCGAGTGATGTGTGGATGTTTGGTAAGTGTGCCGTTTTGGTGCGATTGTGAGCTATTTTGGGAGGTTTTTTTATGTTTATGTTTATTTTTTTCCCATTTTAATATATTGCAGTTCAGTTGTTCAGAATTGATCGATTTTGGTTTAAGGACAGTACGAAATGATAGAAAAATACTGTTTGTGTTCCTGTCAAAATTTCATGAACACATTCTGTAGTGCAGGGATTTGATATGCATTATATTTTGTGCTGTTGTCGTGTTCTGCGTGCAGGCGTGTGCATGTGGGAGATATTGATGTATGGAGTGAAGCCCTTTCAAGGTGTGAAAAACAACGATGTGATTGGCCGTATCGAGAACGGCGAGAGACTGGCCATGCCCCACAACTGCCCCCCCACCCTGTACAGTCTGATGACCAAGTGCTGGTCTTACGACCCTAGCAAACGCCCTTGCTTCAATGAGCTCAAAGCACAGCTGAGGTACACACACACACACACACACACACACACACACACACACACACACACACACACACACACACACACAATGCACTCACAACACACAAGTAACCTTCTGTGTTATTGGGGTATTGAGAGGTCTTAGGTTATGTGTGTATTATTTGAAAGTGTGGGTAGATGCTTGAAAATTTGGCCATTAACAATTATTCTTCTTCTTATTTTTTGCACCAGGGGGCGCACAGGAGAACTGAATACGAGCGTTAAGTTTCTCCTTTTGTTTCGCTGACGCAGGACCTTTTTTGCATCATGAACATACGTCCTGTTGTATTTTAACATTTAATATTCTAAAAACGAATCTAAAACTGGAGTGAAAAAGTACAACGTCACTGTGAATTACTGAAAACGTTTTTGAAGCAGTGCACTACAGCAGCGGACAAACAGTCAAAGTAAAAGTCTTTCTATTCGTCTTTTTTATACTGGACCAAAAAAGAAAAAAAATAAAACACGATAGCACAATTACATGTACACTACTCTCAAAACCTTAAAATGCACTAATATTTAAATAGCTTGTATTAAAAACATTCTTTATATAATCTAACAATAACCTACTCCACTATGTCACAGAGAGCGCATTAAGTATACATGTGAAATCAGGAGATGAGGATTATGATTGCAGGACTGATTGACAACGGTGAATTTGTGTCCATCAGAGATGATACATAAATTTGCCAGCGAAGTTCCCTCATAAACAGTGACTCAGTCCGTGTCTGAGTAACTTCCTGTTCACAGTTTATCTCGTAGGTTGCATAGCAACGCAAAAGATATTGCCATCAGTGCCCCTCCTTTTTACTCATTGATTCCTTTCTTTCTTTCATCTTGCACACATTTGCAGACACACACACACACCCGCACACACCCATTCCCGTTCACAGACTCGGCCCTAAAGGCATGTCTCCCCAAGCTATAGAGAACAACCTCAGTACTGACGAAACAGTAAAGCGAGTCCAGCATTCTCCGCTCATGTACACACACGCTCCCTGTGGCGGCAACAAAACAAGCCTCCAGAGGGCACACTTTTGTGATGACGCGCGACTCAGCACGTAGCGTAATTGTTTATATGCAGGTGTGAAACATTTTGATCAACAGGACTGTGACAGCTGATCAGCAGCAAATGTTACAACCAGAAATTGCATTCTTTATACGGTTAAACACTGGTACAGCACACATACAGCCCCCAACCCCCCCCTATTTCTATCCACATTAATAATTTTCCAGGTTTCCTGGAAACGATGTAAATATTGTCCTGGTAACGCTCTTTCTAGCACCGAATCAGGCCCATAAAAGGCACTGGTTAATATCATAATCATCTGTTAGGAAGTAATCTCTTTAGATGCCATGTGTCAGGCTTCGTTCCTATTCAGTTCATCTCTTTTAGGTAAGACGTAAGTAAATGGTTCATTTCTACCGAAGTTGTCAGCTGTCAGATATTTGAGGTGCGAAGAACTTTTTAATCGTTTGCGGTAATGCAAATCACGAACGTTCTCAAAAGTCAAACACGCTGCCTCACTTTTGGCAGCCTGCTCTGACCGTAAGTCAGATTAGCTTTTAGTCATGCATTGTACATAAAGTCCATAATTTAATATGCGATTCAGTAGACTATTAGAGGCATTTCCTGAACGTTCCCTATGCAGCTGCACAAATAGCTTCTTGGCATGAGCTGTAAGTCAGTAATTGGGCATATAACCTGGGGAAAAGGTGGAGTGAATAGTTTAAAATAGGGAGAGGAAAGTAGAAAAGGCAGTTATTAGGCCACGTCCAGGTTCAGGTTGAGTCTCATTAGACCAGAAAAGAAGTGGACTGTAAAGAGTCAGTCAATCGGAATGAAACCAAACCACCTATAATTAAACGTATACATTCTGATCCCAAAATACAGCCATAAAATGTATTTATCATTTAAAGACCAGGCTCCTACTCAGACCTCTTTTTCCCCATTATATTTATTTCACACTGTTCTGATGTCCTAATGCGCTCTAATGACTTCTAGTGTTATTCACTCACTTTAGCATAAAATGAACTATTAGAAATCTGTGTTCCTCTTGTATTAAGAATCTGTGTTCTAAGCAGCACTGCGATGCGGACGATCAGGTTTCCACCTTTCATTTGTTTTGTAATTGTAATGGCATTTTTTTCCCTTTGCCGACACGTTCGTAGGATATCGTGAAGATCTGCAAAGTCACGTGATTCGGTGACTATTTTTATCGCTAATAGCTGAAATCGATCAGCATGGTCCTTATGAGATCGCTCATAGATTTTTTAATTCACCTTCAGGCTCATGATGTGAACAGTTGTTGTTGTTGTTATTGTTGTTGTGGAATGCAGTGTGTACATCAGCTCTCAGAAAGACAGAAGGGAATCCAGAAGGGAATCTGCCTATTATACACTCCAGAAGTTCAAATATTCATTACTTTTATAGTACAGGGTTGATGTATTTGCTTTAACAGCATCTCTTGACAGTATTTTGGGCTGCAAAGTTAACATGGGCATGCTCATTCTAATAGTCAAGTCAAGTCAAGTTTATTTGTATAGCGCTTTTCACAACAGACATTGTCTCAAAGCAGCTTTACAGAAAACAACAGTGAAGGTGAATGGTGTGCGTTTGTCCCTGATGAGCAAGCCGTGGCGACAGTGGCAAGGAAAAACTCCCTTAGATGATATGAGGAAGAAACCTTGAGAGGAACCAGACTCAAAGGGGAACCCATCCTCATATGGGTGACATCAAGAGTTTGGTCATAAATCTTTCAACAATACAGAACAATTTGTGATCATCATAGATCCAGCATCAGCTTCTCCATGCCAGGGCCTTTAAACACTCGGCATCTACTTCTCCATGATCATCCATAGGTCCATAATCTTCACGAGGTGGGACGTGATAATACATTATCATTTCTGTAGTAAAGCTTAAACAGGAATCCTTATGGCAGGCACTCCAAAGAAAATGGAGTGTTTATTTGGCAATAGTTTAGTGTTTGCTTGGCTTTATTTTATTTTTTTTGGTAGTTTATTTGTAAAAGAGTCTCCTGTGTAACTTAACAGTCAGAAGAAAAATCTTTGAGAGAGAGGCTGATGAGAGAATTCAGTTGACCTTAGCAGCAAAAACATAAGTCATGGGAGCTAAATGTTAACTATAGATATACTACTACTACTACTACTACTACTACTACTACTACTACTACTAATAATAATAATAATAATAATAATAAGTAGTAGTTATGTGCTGTTGTTGAAAAACACTTTTGTGCTATAACATTATAATACCTCACTGTGTATTGTCTAAACCAACACTTTGCTTATGTTTTATTCC
The DNA here is from genome assembly GCF_946808225.1 of Silurus aristotelis. Classification (NCBI taxonomy): domain Eukaryota; kingdom Metazoa; phylum Chordata; class Actinopteri; order Siluriformes; family Siluridae; genus Silurus; species Silurus aristotelis. The sequence continues at coordinate 25,033,392 of NC_139574.1, read as the reverse complement.
TCACACTTAGAAGGGACATATTTGCTTTCACATTCTTATCCACTGCATGCATGACTAACTGAGCGATGATGCATGACAAATACAGGCTTGTATGAACAGGCTGCCTATTTTAGGAATAGAGGCACTTTTCCTAAATGTTACACATGCTGTACATTCAACTCCTGATGAGCAAATGAGCAAATATTAGCACATAATGAGCAGTGGTCTTACAGTTTCTGTGCAATGCGCTTCATTGGGAACACCTGTACATCTATACACCAGTGGGATAGAAACTCATCTATGTGACTTTAACCAGGACATATTTAATGTTGGCTGGTTTAAGTAAACAGGACCCTTCTTTACAAGTGTGATGCACACAAAAGCGTCTTGCAACTCCTATCAACTAAGAACCGGAATCTGAGGCTTCAGTGGCCAAAGACTCACTTTTTTACTTATGATGTTGGATGTAAACATTAACTTGAAGCTCTTGACTTGCATCTGCAAGATTTTATGCACTGCTGCCATGTGATTGGCAGATTGAATAAATAGTAGTTTTGATTTATTTATTTTTTTCTTCACATCGATTGGCACCAATAACATTATTTAAATGTTAGCATTTATAACATTTTCTATCTTTTTATTAGATTTTTTTTATTGGAATTAATGTTTTAATTACCATTGTAGGAATGTTATATAAGTACAAAATAAATATCAGCTATAAAATAAAATATAAATAAATAAAATATCAAATAAAGCTATAAGATAAAAGCCCCCCATCATTCCATGTATTGTTGATACCAGCTCGGCATCTGTTTTTCGGCTTCTCATCTCGTCGAGTCAAGAAATAAAAGAAATTCGGGTATGACCCGTGATGGTGTCGACTTTTAGCTGAAGCGTTTGATTGCGGTTTCCAGGTAAAGGACTAACTTTGGAGAGGACCTCTGAGGCCACACTTTCACGAATGATCTGAACAGGTGTATTTTAACTCTGTTGTGTCCTTCATTCATCTGTTGGCAGCACACATGCCGGGTTTTTCAGGGTTCACTGCATCTAAATATAGTAGTCAGAGCCCGGGTCTAGCACATGAAGTACATTCTCTTCTGTTAGTGCGGGCTCTCACACGGTAGTGCTGTTAACGTCTCCTCCATCTCTCTACGGGAATCCGGTAAGTTGCATTAGAGAGGGTTAGTATTCAGTCGAAATGAATTTATTTAAGTCTTGCTAGCTAGTTTTTAGCACTTTGGAGCGTAACTGTTGTGAATGAGTTTCCTGTAATGTTCATGTTCATAGGCATTCCAGTGTGTATAAGTCTGGGTTTTTACATTTCACAAGATGAAGTGTTACATAACAAAGTCAATCTCTTTCCTGCTGCTGGTTATGGGTTGTGTCATTCTTTCCTGGAATTTTGATTGGATTTGTGCACGGAGGCAGGTCTGGACTTAAAATACACACACACGAGTCTTAAACAGTTAGTCTTAGTGTGAAGAGCTTGAGTCAAAGTGGCACGTGTGTCTGGATTCTTTCCCACTGTGTGTGCTTGTGTGTGTGTGTGTGTGTGTGTGTGTGTGTGTGTGTGTGTGTGTTCAGGCTTTAGCAGTGATGTTGTTAGCTCACAGGGCTTTTTTCCCTCCTCCATGTTTCTGTAGCACCATCCTCGCGGAGGAGAAGGCTCAGCAGGAGGAGCGCAGCCGGATGGAGATGAGGAGGCAGGTGAACGTGTCCTGGGATTCCGGGGGTTCAGACGAGGCACCCCCTAAAGTAAGTGGCACGATGTTTCAGTTGAACCGAAAGCATTTTTTGAATGAGAACATGAGACTACTTTTGTACTCCACAATCGGCGAGAGCTGCATCGTTCCAGCTGTTGAACTGTTATGTCCGGTACGCATGTGACATATATATTAGTGTTTTAGCTTTAATTCTGTTTACGGTCCAGATCTGTATGATGCGTTTGAAATCGAGTTGCCGTTGGTTTGGTAACAATTTATCATTTGTCACTTCTGCGGTTTGGTCAGTACAATAGTCTTTGTGTGAAATGCAGCTGGATTATTCGTTCATTTTCAATAAGCACTTTGTCCTAGAATCCACACTGGGTGTAAGGCAGAATTACACAGTGTTCAGTCACCAACTGATTTTTAATTCCATTGCACCATAAACAAAGTATGACTGGATGTGTAACAGGGAGTGCTTATATGATAGAGAATACGTACATGCTGCTATAAAATGCGCTGTAACTAGAACAAACTTCTGGCATTTATAATAAAGCTGAACAGTTATCCTTTTATTTAGTTTAGTATTTTATACCCATCTTAGCTGAATTATAGTCACTCCACTTTGCATGCACCAAATAAAAAGATTGCTGATAAGACTACAAATGATATTTCAACCTATGAACATTATATATATGTCTGCTGTGCCTGATTTAGAGCAGAGAAGGCATTTAAATGATTTGCTTTGGGAATACTAAAGCTAATCTGAATTCTTAATATTCCCCTCAATAACTTAATGCTTTCTGCACTTAGTTCTTATATGGTACAATGACACAGTAACGTTTTGGCCAAGTCCAAGGAATAGTGTCTGATTTCTGACTCGAAACCTGTCCATCTTCCATTTGTATGCAATATGGTGATGAATTGTGAATGATTTATTAATATATATATATATATATATATATACACACAATCATACATGTTTTAGATGTTTGGGTGATAATGTATTTTGTATTCAATAACATTTCATGAATAAGTGTTAGTTTGGTTAAAGGTTTTATTCAAAGTGAGAAAGATTATTTCATATCCTATAGCTAAAATACATGATTGTGGCAAATATTATTATTATTGTTGTTGTTAATAACTATGATTATTAACAACAACAATAATAATAATAATAATAAAATTGTTTAGAAAATGAGTAAGACAGCCAGTGATCACTTACTAGTCAGCTACATACACACATACTGTGTGTTTGTGTGTGTGTGTGTGTGTGTGTGTGTGTGTGTGTGTGTGTGTTTATTATAGCTTTTCTCACACTTTTCTCACACTGCCCCATCACCTCCCCCATTGAGATTATTTACGGCCATGCGGTCATTCTGCTCGCTCTTCTACAGGTGTTCCTGTCTGTCTGTCTTTCTGTCTGTCACCATCACACCAGCTAAAGTGTGGCTATAGTATTGTGCGCTTTTTATTGCCGACGTGTTTATACACTGTGGCTCATCTGCGTTGTGTTGTTCATGTGTTGTTCTCATGATTCTCTAAATATCCTCTCTTATCATCTGCGTTGTGTGCCTGCTGTCTTTGTCTGGGCTGTAACATACCTGCTTGTGGGTGTGTGTGTGTGTGTGTGTGTGTGTGTGTGTGTGTGTGTGTGTGTGTGTGTGTGTGTGTGTGTGTGTAGCCTTCACGCAGACTCTCTCTGCAGCACAGTTTTAGCTCGGACTGTCTATCTGCTGCTTCTGCATTTCAGCAGTCTTTCGGCTCCCAGCTCTCCCTCTGCTTCTTCCAGCCCCCTGCTGTATCTCCGCTGCTCCCACTCCAACTAGTGCTGAACTCCCAGAATACCTCACTGCCCCCACATGTGCCCATGCTCAGCAGGAGGCCCTCCATACCACCCACAATGGCCCTAACTGGGCAAACCCTGAGGCAGCATGCTTACTGTCCCTCTCTCCAGGCAGGTGTTATTGGGACAGCAGGGAAAACTAATTTATTAAAAAAACTTTGTGAACGCATCTTGCCAAGATGTGGAAATTTCTGCATGTTCAGTGCACTCAAACATACCACATGACCCCATTACTTGCTACCTGCATGTGCATGAACTCATTGTAATTTAGGTAAACTGTGTTCTCGTGTCAAGCTGCAGAACTTTACACAAAGCCAAGTGTTTTCAAATGTCAGTGTTTCGAGCTGTTAAGAACTCTGTCCCATTATATTTCACTGTTTGTTTTTGACTCTTTTTTTCCTCTGCTCATCCGGAGGGGTGGCTACGTGACTCTTTTTATGAGAGGCTGTACAAGGTAGATTTGCCTCTTAACAGCTCTCTCCATCCACAGCTGAATGTGGTGCAGCATCTCAACCAATCAGAAGAGGACTTGCTGCCTTCTCTGTTTAATCCCCTAATATCAACTAACACACATCGCACCTCTTCCTCAACTAAATAACCGTTTAAAAAAAGGCCATTGACTAAGTGCTTGGTTTTTATTTTGGTTTATCCCCTTCAACAGACTGGATTTTCCATCCACAAAAAATCATTGCAGCCTTGCGGTTTTGTGTGTGCCTCCTCCACTAACCACAGTGTCTCATACAAATCAGAATGCTCGAATATACATACAAAATTAATGTGTGTGTGTGTGTGTGTGTGTGTGTGTGTGTGTGTGTGTGTGTGTGTGTATGTGTGCGTTCACAGCCCAGCAGACCTGGTTATCCAAGTCCACGCTCCAGTGAAAGTTTCTACCCCAGTCCTCAACATATAGGCCAGCACAATCACTTTCAGGTACACACACTACAGCGGTACTGCAGTCGATAGACACGCTGTACAAAAACCACAGAAACATTCAGGTGGTATTTGTCATCCATAAATTGTTTAAAGGTTGTTTGGTGTTTTCCAGATGGGAGGCTACCCAGGACCTCACACCATGCCCTCCATGCCCAGTGGGCTGTATCCTCCACAGGCCTCAGGCATGGGCCTCGACCTCCACGACAGCTGGAATCATCACCGAGCTGCTCAGGATCACGCCATGTGGAACCCCAGCATAGAGGTCAGGAAAAAAAAAATGGCATTCTTGATAATCAGCTATTACCTGTTTGTAGACAACAAGCTATATTGGGGGTTCGAGCCCCGGAATCGCCAAGCTGCCACCCTTTGGGCTCTTGAGCAAGGTCCTTACCCCGTCAGTGCTCTAGGGGCGCTGTATCATGACTGACCCTGCGTCCTGACCACAGCTTCCTACATCACTGGATATGCGAAGATAGTATAAAGCCCCTTTCTTAATAATAAACAGTGATATGTCATAAATAGTGATTCGGTTGTTTTAAAGTCTCGGATTAGTAATAAAAAGCATGCTGTGTGTGTGTGTTGTGTATATTAGGACGGCGGTGTTCTGAGGGCCGTCACGGGTCAGTCTTTACCTCCTCACCTGATGGAGGAGCAGCTGATGTTGCAGCAGCAGCAGATGGAGGAGGACCAGCGTTGGCTAGAGCAAGAGGAGCGGTTAATGGTATTCAGCTCATCTGATCTCACTCGACTAGCTTTCCAGCTGGTTGCCATGCTTTTTACCACTTGTCTACCTTTCTATTTTATAATTTCCTCTTACCTTCAGTCGCTTTTCAGCCATTTCTTATTTAATGACACACTGAATGATTTTATCTCCATCTCTTTTCACCGTTTTTTTTGGTCCCTTTTCCTAAATGTTTTTTGCCCTCAGTAAGATTTTTAAAAATGTGCAACGGCTCCCCCTGTCAGCTAAACTAAAGTCTTATTGGTTGTCTTTTTTCCGACGAATGGTTGAGTCGCAGCACACATACGCTAGCAAAATGATCAAGAATTTGATTATTATTGTATTGTATAGTGTATATCAGCAAAATATCGCTATCAATGATGAGCACACACACACATGTGAGTAGGATCTTAGACATGTAAGCAGCACTGACCTTTTTTTCTGACTTTGGAAACATTCTTTTGTAGTCTCTTCACTTTTCAGGCAATTTTTACCATTGGTTAAAATACCACTGCAGGAATGCGAAGGCATGTGAATCTCCAGAGGCTGACAGATATAGAGTGTCATGATCCTTATAGGCTTGGAGAGAATACTGGCCAAGCGTGTGTGTGAAAGAGACAGGGAGCAGGACATGAGGCTCTGGCACGGTGCCGGAGTTATTTATTATACTGTCATTATCTTCAGCCTGTCTCATAGAACGCCTCACTCTGTTTCCTGTGGAAAGCTGAAAGCGCAGCACCAAAATATGGTATTGAACGTCTTCCCCCAACACGCCGTTGTTCAGAAACCCGTTCAAATCTTCACGACGCTCTGATCGTTCAGAAATACGCGGGTCCAATCATATTCTCGTTATCGGGTCATGATAATGGTTAGAGTTTGGAGGACTGTTTTTTATATAAAGACAGCGTGTATGGTACAGGTGCAGCATTCGGGAATTCCTGAGTAATGAGGGGGTTGTGTTAGCAGTGAGGCGTGAAGCAGCTAAACTCACCCTCACCCACCACTGATGAAAGTTAAATTGCTGAGGCTAGGAGGGAATTTTTCTCAATTCTTTTGGCTTTGCCCTGCTTCTCTGTATAGCACGAAAAACGGCTGGCACGCGGAAAGGGTGCCGAGGCTAGAAGAATCAAGCAGAGAGAACGAGAAAGGGTGCGCAAAGGCAAAGAAAGCAGTGTGAAAAGAGGCAGAGGGGAGAGATGTAGCAAGGTTGATACAGAGAGGTTGTAGAGAAGGGAAAAGGAAGAGGTGGAGAGGAGGTGGAGGAGGGAGGAGAGCAGGGGAAGACTTGGCATAGCTAAGTTGAGGCTCGTTTAGTGGGAGTGACTCGATGTGGGTGCATGCATGCCTCACCACAGGAGCTTCCTCTCAGCACATGCTTTTTTCTCCATGAATGGAGTCAAACGCTGCTCTGCTCTCAAGACTTAAAAACACAGAAAGGAATACAAAGGAACGGTCTATAGGATGCAGGTCTTCAAGTCCTGCTTTGGGAAACTGGTATGGTGCTGAGCAGGGATGGGTTTCATGGGTTTGATAGGTTATATGTCATTGTGTGTGACTCTTAGTTTGTGTGTGTGTGTGTGTGTGTGTGTGTGTGTGTGTGTGTGTGTGTGTGTGTGTGTGTGTGTGTGTGTTAAATCAGAATGATTTTTTTTCCATTGATGTAAAATAATATGTATATAATGTGACTTATGTGGTTTGTTGCAGTTGTTTCTTGAGTTCACTCTTAACATGACTATAAAAATATATTTTTTAAAAGTATTATTTTTGTAATCTATGTAATCTTGATGTCTCCTCTGTTGACGTGCTGTTTTCTTCTCTTTCCCTTTTTATTTTTCTGCTTAGAAACCAGACTCTAGGAATTCCAGAGGCAGTATAGACAGAGAAGACTGCAGTCTCCAGGGACCAGTGAGTTTCTGTTTTTCTGTTTGTTTCCCAGGATGACACAGTGGAGACAATGGGAATTTCCTCTTTTCTATTAATGAACAAATCTGTTGTATAACACTCACATGTGTGTACACACATGTTCAAGCTCCAGGCATCATTAGTATCCACTTGTGGTCTAATAGTGACACCTTATAGTAAAGCTCATTTGCAACATGATACCTTTTTAACAGTAAATAAACCATCAACACTTTGAATGCTATGGCTAACTTCAGCACATGTACTGTTCAAACTAGTCAGATTTGACTCATAATATGTGTGTGTACAGGCATGTGCGTGTGTGTTTGTATCCTTGGACGTACTCCCTGTAGAATTGCCTTTGGCATTGTACTAAACAGAAAAAGGAGACATTACATTGGGTGTTTTGTTTCTGCTCTCACTATGCAAAAATGTTGGTACTGGTGCTATATATATATATATAAATACTGTATATACTGTTGTATATGTAGTTTTATTACAGTGTATTATAAGTCCAATCCTGGTTGATTCTTCTAACTGAGCTGAGCTGAGTTTTATGTGATTGAGAGGATCACACCACACTATTAGGAATAAGTTCACCATTTTGTGCTCTTTTTATAGTGCATGGTTGTCTGAGCATTCAGTTCTCCTCCCATAGTATGGACACAGTGAGTCTGTCTTTAGCCAGTGGTCCTGATGATGTGACAGACCGGTGAAAGGCTAATTTGATCATTTGTTGATAAGTAGGACGTTGTTTGGGTAAGGCCTATGTTCTTTAGTTCTATAAAGTCACATGTTCTTCACAAACATGGGCCATATGGGACATGTGGTAATTATGTGTTTATTAAGTGAGGCTGTTAACGGTTGACTCATTAGTCAGTAAGTGTTGAAACGCAACAACGTGATATAAATAAAATTCCAAAGACACCGGATAAGTGCTTGAGCCGTACTTTTGGTCCAAGACTCGGCTTTTATCACTGGGTACTATTTTAAATAATATGATATTTATTTAACAATTATTATTATTATTATTTTTTTTGTATAACACTTAACAATGTACATTGTTCAAAAGTAGCTTTAGAGAATCAAAAAGATTTCAAATATAGATTTTAGCATCATAAATGAGTAACTATATGTTTAACTCTAATGAGCAAGCCAGTGGTGACTGTGGAAAGGGAAAAACTCCCTCAGATAGTATGAGGAAGATACCTTGAGAGGAACGAGTCTCAAAAGTGGACCTCACCCTCATCTGGGTGACACTGAATGTCCTTTCAGTACAGTTCTATCATTAAGGTGATCAGCTGACACTTGAATGCAAATCCTTTCATGTAGTCTTAGCAAACAGAACCAAGCTGTGTCTGTCAGATGCAGTGTTTTTCCCACACCATTTTTAGGGACTCTATAAGATTAACACTTTGATTCTATCCACGCGAGGACTTGACATTGTTTAAATTGGAGATTCCCTAATGTTAAGTTCTAAATACATTTGGTCTGACTGGACCCTGACTTGCATTCACATCAAACTTCGGATTATGGGCAACATTGTATTCTTAGTAATGTGGCATGCGGGATGGTGCCAGGAGCATTTCAAAAGAGTTTCTAAACGTTAAAAAAATATCAACCAACTTGGAAAATTGGAATTTGTGGCTGATAAGACTGGAGCACAATGTGGTCTTCTGTTGTTGTCGTCCTTTCAACCCCAGGTTTTCGATATGTTGTGTGTTCTGAGATGCTTTTCTGCTCATCTGGTTTCTTCCTCATAACATCTAAGGGAGTTTTTCCTTGCCACAGTCACCATGGCTGCTCATCAGGGGGTAAATACACATCGTTCACCTTAACTTAAATTCTGGAAAGCTGCTTTTAGACAATGTCTGTTGTGAAAAGCGCTATACAAATAGACTTGACTTGACTCATCATGGTTGTAAAGAGTTACGGTTATTTGAGTAAAAAGTAGCCCTTTATTGCAGTGCAAACTAGTCTAACCATTCTCCTCTGACGTTTCTCCTTAACAAGGCATCCAGTCTGTCAGCATGGTTCTGTTTTAAATCCTTGCTTCTTTATTTATTCCATAAAATTCCTGTTTATTATATTCACAGGCAAAAAACCCCCCAAAACAAAACACAGGGGCAGGTGAAAATCCATGCATATAAAATCCCAAAACTAAGCATCTGTATACTAGTCAATGTTTACAGTTATGGGTGTTTCAGGTTGAACATCTGTTTATTATTATTATTATTATTTTATTTAGACTCATTTTGTCCCTGAAGCTCCTTTTATTATGTTCACATCCTTATGTAGATCAGTCTCTCTTGCGGGCAGGTGTGTACGTGCGTGTAAGTGTGTGTGTTTGTGCATAGGTATGCCAGGCATCTTGGTAACTTCACACTCAAACCACAACACAGATGGAAGAAGAAATGCTACACTTCTGTATTTCTCTGACTGATGGTGTTTTTTTTGTTTTTGTTTATTGGTGCAGACAGGAAACCAGCACATCTACCAGCCAGTGGGGAAAGCAGGTAAATCTCTATATGCTTCATTTCACTACCCATGCACACACACCACTTTCTGTATCATGCACACACACCACTTTCTGTATCTCCTTTCCACTGTAGGTTTCAAGAGAAAATAGTGTTTGTGGTATTATCTTTTTTTTTTTGTGTGTAATTGTTTCCACTTGCTAGAAGCCTACGGTTACACAGTCCTAAAAGCACACACACTAGCATGTTCTTAAAGCAACATCCTGCCTGGGCTATAAATATTGGCAGTGGTTTTGGTGCTTTGTGCTCAGTCTTTCTGGTCGTTTCACTGCATTTCTTTCAGATCATGCTGTTCCTCCTAAGAAGCCTCCTCGTCCTGGAGCCCCGGGTCATGCAGGCAGCGCGGCCGGCCTTAACACTGCAGATAACTATAACGACGGAGTCAAGGTACAGACACACTCACACACACACACACAAACAGTCCAGCCAAAGCAATCTGTCTCTCAATGTCATGCAGAATAGCTGTTTTTGTTCAGGGAGTGTCTTCTGTGTCTGGGCTTTATAAAAGCTTGTATGTTTGTTAGGCTTTGTTGCTGCTCACCACTGCAATTATGGCACACACATAAAGTTATCCACGGTTTCTGCTTTAGCAAACACATTCATTTACATATATATATATATATATATATATATATATATATATATATATATATATATATATATATATATATATATATATATATATTGTCATTGTTGAAGTGGGTCAGGAGGTGGGAACTTAAGGTACTGAAGGGGATTTGTTGTACATACAGTATCATGTTTTGGGAGGGAAAAAAGAACAGAGAAGTCAAAGATTCTTGCTTTATATGCATAACTTTACAGACTGGATACATTTTGAATTGATGCATTATGCATATTATATTACATTCTTATTATAGATTTAAATGGCCTACAATAACTAAAAGTGATAGTTTTGGCCTCATTACTTCATTTAAAAGGTTGCTGTTCAAAACCAAACAAGCATTTTTTTTTTTCATTCAAAGATACATTAGTGTACAGTGTGTGTGTGTGTGTGTGTGTGTGTGTGTGTGTGTGTGTGTGTGTGTGTGTGTGTGTGTGTGTGTGTGTGTTCAATTTTGGCACGTTAGGGGGAAGAAATGCAAAACATAAAATGACTTGTCGCATTTTATTAGCGTAGTTTATTATTATTAACATTCATGATCATTAACATTTCAACCGTTTACATTTTTAAAACAATTTTAAATAAAATGCCTGCTTGGTTAAATAATAAAAAATTTTAAAAAGAAGATTTAATAAAAAATGAAATAGAATAAATAAAAATAATGCAATGCACTTTTTTAATTATAGTGATTACATCGCGCAATCAGTTAAATCGGCACAATTTATATTGATTTAATACAATTTGATAAATGGTAAAATGAAAATAAAAAGTTTACATTTGTTAAAGACCCAATTTGGGTAATACAGGTGTGTGTGTGAACGTGTGTGTGCGTGTGTGAGTGTTTCACATTTAATGTTTAATTTTCACTCCCTTGATATGCAGAATTGACAGGATTTTCTTATATTAAGAGAAATTCTTGAAGCTGGACATAAAACGTTAAAGAATATGGATTCTTTATCGTTTTCATGCATACGCAAAACAAATCTTATTTCCGGTACAGAGTCAGTAGCCACAGTGTTGACTCTAGTTTCTTTTTTTTTTTTTTTTTTTATACCCTCCGGCATTGTTATGTACAATATGTTTTGAAGTTTAATAATATTAATAAAAAAGTGCAAGGCGGAGACTAAACAAACTTTCGGTCCGCCACTTAATATGTTCCTGAGGGAACTCAGATTTTAACTATGTTCCGCATTTAAAATGGATTGCATTCGGTGTGTGTGTAAATATGAAATAAATAAATAAATAAATAAATAAATAAATATATATATATAGAGAGAGAGAGAGAGAGAGAGAGAGAGAGAGAGAACAGTAACAGCATGAAGAGTGCAGAAATATAGGCTTCCTTTTCCCTGAACTGATCTGGATTGACTGACTGTTAAAATGTATGATAATAGCCTCTCTCTTTCTTTTTTCTCTTTTGCTGTATCTGTATCACTTATCAGCATATGAGGAAATGATGCATGTGTATGTATCACTTGTACATTAATCCCTCTGTGTTTCTCTCGTTCTCTCTCTCTCTGTCTCTCTCTCTCTCTCTCTCTCTCTCTCTCTCTCTCTCTCTCTCTCTCTCTCTCTCTGTCTCTCTCTCTCTCTCTCTCTCTCTCTCTCTCTCTCTGTCTCTGCCCCTGCACTGTGCCTCACTGTTTTGCACCTCTAGCCCTGGAGGGTAAGAACACTGAGTGAAGTCTGTCTTAGTCTCTTTCTGTTTCTCCATCTCTGTATTTTTCCATCTCATGTCTCAACTTTCAGGATATAAACACGCAATCAAAAATCAATGTACAAATTCCACATTAACACAACATATTTCCACAAATTGTTATTTCCATAATAGAAGCACAATATAAGTTGACAGAAGATCATGCTATTAAAGTTTGGGCATCATGGTGAAAGCGGGTTTGGCTGGCCTGAACATTTCAGTTGCTTCTTATACCTTATTATTAATCATGGTGCAGTTTTATAGGCATCATATAATGAATCAAACACCAGCTATCCTTCCTGAACATGTTTTAAACCTGCCTGATGTGTAGCTGGTGCAAATCTCCAACTTGTTCAGGAACACACCAGAGATTTACAAGCTTGTTTGAGCAGGAGGTGAGATCTGGGCTGGTATTAATAAATCACGCACACGCACACACACACACACACACACACACACACACAGTTAATGACACTTCACCAGGTGTTAGACAGGGGAGTGCTCTTTTGTGTTAATAGGGCTTATGAACAGCTTCCTTTCTTGGTTGTAAAGACTGTAACTGATTCACTTCATGTTAGAAAGGAGATTTTTCGAGCTTTTACAATACCAGCTGAGATTTTATTTTCTAGCATTCAGTTCTTATGGGATTTTAGGGTTATTTTAGCCGGATTTACACTGTATGAATAAAAAAAAAATTGCACATTGTAAAAGATACTTTGGACCTGAACTGAGATTTCAGGTTTTTCAAACATATACTGTGCTCACCAACAGCCAAAGTGGCTTTATTATTTATTGTAATAATTAAAATCTCATTTTGAATGTCTCTGTTGATGTGACCACGTTTTTCTGCACACAACAGGATTGCAATAGTTGATATATATATCATGAAAGCAAGCTGGAATAGCACAGTGTAAAACCGGCTTCATTCTTGGTTACATCGCTAATCTTAATGTCATTCATAATTCAACCTCTAACTCTACTAAAGTACTGATCTGCTCAATACTGCCATCTGTCCTCAAAAACCTGCAATTGCACCGTGTTACTTGTGTTTAAACTATTTACAGATAACAGTCGAATCAAACGATTGCAAAAGGTGATAATTTTATTGTGGCTTTAATTGACTGTCCTATAATAAATATCTTTTGTCTTTATTTAGATCCAGCCTCAAGAGATTAGCCCTCCCCCCACAGCTAATCTGGACCGTTCGAATGATAAAGTCTACGAGAATGTGACCGCGCTGGTGAAGGCTGTGATCGAGATGTCGAGTAAAATCCAGCCTGCTCCTCCAGAGGAATATGTGCCAATGGTGAAGGTATAATGTGTGTCAAGTAATACTGCATTTTTTGTTGCATAAATCACATCTATATTTTACTGCAAGAATGCTTCAAAAACCTCTTCAGTTGTCTGATTGGAATCTGTGAATAGTTTTGTGCAAAAAAATACAAATAAAAATTGGCACTATAAATAGTTTTTTGTATATCATTGTTTTGGTCCTTTCGATCCTTTAATGAAAGCGATTGTGCTGAACTGTTTTTCAGGAAGTAGGTTTAGCACTGAGGAATCTTCTAGCCACAGTGGATGAGACGATTTCTTTGCTGCCGTCTCACACACACCGAGAGGTACATCTCATTTCGCTTACACAATCTGGCTCTCAATCTTTTCACCCCGAAGAATGCAGTTGTGTCGATTTTTTTATGATGTAACGCAGATTTTAATCTGTCACAAATAATGTGTGTAGGTCGAGATGGCTCAGAAGCTGCTGAACTCTGACCTGGCGGAGCTGATCAATAAGATGAAACTCGCGCAGCAGTACGTGATGACGAGCCTGCAGCAGGACTACAAGAAGCAGATGTTGACGGCTGCCCACGCGCTCGCCGTCGATGCCAAGAACCTGCTGGATGTGATCGATCAGGCCAGGCTGAAGATGCTGGGCCAGGCAAGGCCGCTCTAGAGACGTTTGAGCCTCACTACTCACCAGCACAGAACTACTAAACTAGCACACAGACATGATGCTCAGAACACGCCACGTTCTCACTCCAGCCTGCCTGCCGGGAGCACAGCAGGGGTTTTTAAAGGAGTGAAACAAAGTGTGATCTGCATTGGGACTGCTGTATTATTA